>NW_026555337.1:41855990-42351415 GCF_029017545.1 Prosopis cineraria
TATTGATTAATGGGGCATAGTTTGTCTTCTGCCTAAGCTAGAATTGAGTCATTGCTTAAGCTTTTTGTAGTAGCTAAAGATTCTTACTGGAAAAGCTTTTCTTTTGATCCTTGACGTTTCATTTAGTCCTCAAAAGTCTGCCTCATTCTTATATCTGATAACAGGAAGGTGTCCAGCAACTTGTTCTGGGTTTATACATCATTAGGGGTGACAACATGTAAGTCCTTTTTAGTTTTGTTTGTTATAAAAATTTTCTGCTGTCACGCTCCTCGCCTTGTTATGTACTCTTACTTTCTAATCCTGCGTGGTTTCTATGGACCTTGCAGTAGTGTTGTAGGTGAATTAGACGAAGATCTTGATTCGAGGCTGGATTTGTCGAAGCTCAGGGCTCAGCCCTTAAAGCCTGTTATCCACTAAACTACCTACCTTACCAGTTGTTTGTAACTTCTCGGTGGAAAGGTGTGAGTCTCGAGTATGGAGGGTTATTCGATCATGTGAGAGAAAGGAAGTTGTAAAATGATGTGTAAGAGCAAGCTGGCACAATCACAATAGTGTGCAAAGCATTGTTTCTCCTTCGGCTTGGAGATAGTGACTTTCTCATGCGGGTCTTGACTTGAGATCATCTTCTACTTACCAGACTTGGACAATTTTTCTGAGACAACCTTACTTTAGAATATCCGTTTTGTCCATTAATGTAACTAATACTATAGGTTGCTTATCGTCAATCATTTGTTTGTTTTATTTTGAAGTAAATCAAGTATACATAATAGAAACAAATAATACAGAAAAGAAAGAAAAAATAAAGTGTTTAACGCCCAATCAAATTCAATATAAAGAATCTAATTGGAAGAAGAAAATTAGAACTATAACAAGATTAAAAGATAAAAAAAAAAGGAAAGCAATTCAAAGAAATCGTTCTTGTGTCCCAAGAACTTAATCCAGTGCCAGCTTTTGAATTCATGTCCAAAAAAATTTCTTCATGTCTATGCTTAGCCATTCCTGCACATCACCACAGAAAAACTAGAATAATTGTCAGGATTTAAGAACTTCCATATCTCCTTTGATCTCATGCAATCTCTCAAAATGTGTATAATTGTTGCCTCATATTGGGCTCATAGGGGTACTCCATATCTGAGTAAGACATCTCTTGATTCTTACGATGTTTGTAAGAAGTTTCTCATGAGAAGCTTGTCACTAGAAAAAGAAAATATTTTTTCTGGTAAAGGTATTTCCAGATCCTCCCCGCAACTGATCATGTTGCTGATTATAACGTGTTCAAACACTAGTTTGTAAGCTTCTCATACCCCCCGGGGGGTGGGGGGAACCATTGGAAGGAGGTTCTCCATAAAAGAACATCATCTAAACTGCTTGTAGGGGCTTAATCATCTTCAGTTTCTGCATCACCCATGAAGGAAAGTATTTACACCACTCATGCACAAGGGGGAACATGGCAATGATATGGGAAAGTTCAATTCAAATGATAAAAAATGGGAGGAAACAATGAAATTGGAGGGGGGGGGGGGGAAGAGGCTTGCATAAAAAATAAAAAAAGCTATCAGCGAGCCATTGTTTTAAACGCTCCAGCTTTAAGCTCTGATACACCGTCTCTTTCTAGCCAAGCATGCCTAGCTGCTCCAGATCTTCACTTTTTGCTTCTCCATTGTGTGTCAACATGAAGCAGATTGAAAGCCGCGCATTAGCATGAGTCGGTTACTCTTCACTGCGGCTATAGCGTATTGAGCTTGAAGCTCATTCGAAATGAAACTCGGCTGGTACTCTCTAGGGGATATGTTGATGATGATTACATTCTCTTGTTAAATGAGAATACACATTTCAATCACGCTGGTGATATAAAAATTTTGTTGGGTGGTGATCTATAAATATTTTTGTAAGCATTTTTAAATAAAGAAACATGTCATGATATGCCCCAGATCTTCCAATATTTCGATATGTATTGGAAAAAGTTTTCATTTTGATTAAATTAATTAAAAGCTCACAATGTCATTATTATTTTATTTTTAATATAACAATACAAATGAGTAAAATAATTAACCCTTTTAACTTTATCGGTAAAAAAGCGCTTTTTTTAACTGATGGAATTGGATATAGCAAAAAAAAAAAAAACTAGCTTTTAATGATATAGTAAATTCAAATTCAAATTCTTGTAAAATGAGGGACTCATATTTACTACTCAATTTTAATTCAACCAAGGCTGTCTTTGCCAAAAAAAGACACCAAAAAAAATCTTTTAACATTAATCATGAGAGAAATATATAAAATAAAATCGCATTATTTACGATGCAATATAAAATTGTCAATGACTAAATGTAATGGAAACGAAGATTATGACCATTGGCATTTGGCATTAACCGTTCCGGATAACTAAGGAGGCAGTCGTGGTTGGGACATAGGCGATTATCACAGAAGGCCGAGCAATTGATAAATGCTCGCCGGTATCTCTCTCTCTTCTTTAACCTCAACTGTTGAGCCACTCAACATTTGTTCTGTCTCTTCAATCTTCATTTTGTTTTTTTTTAGTCAATACTTTCTCCGTTCTTGAAGCCCAACCTAAATTTTGATGATTGTTTTACATACGAATGTCAGCTAGGATTCAGCTATGGCAGCACTGCTGAATACCGTATCTCCAGCCGCAAATCTGTCACCAAAAACAAAAAGGAATTGTTCTAGCTTTCACTCTCAGATTCCAAACATTCATACCCTTTCACTTAACAAGGGTTTTTCGAGGGTTTTGTCATATAGCCAGATAGCTATTTCTCCTAAAGGTAATGTTTTTACTCTGCCTGATTGGAGGATTGGGAAGAGCGACCCAAAAAGTAAGGAGCTTAGAGTTAATAATGCATTCCTTCATCTAGAGCATATGGTAGGCAAAGGCCATAAGCCTGACGTAACTCAAGCAACTCAGCTTTTGTATGATCTTTGCAAGGCTAACAAAATGAGGAAATCTGTCAGGGTAATGGAGATGATGGTAGGGTCAGGCATTATACCTGACGCAGCTTCCTTCACATACTTGGTCAATTATCTATGCAAGAGGGGTAATGTTGGGTATGCAATGCAATTAGTTGAAAGAATGGAGGAACGTGGTTTTCTTACTAATACTGTTACCTATAACACTCTAGTTAAAGGGCTGTGCATGCATGGGGGTTTAAATCAAAGCTTGCAACTTTTAGATCGATTGACCAAGAAGGGTTTGGTCCCAATGCATTCACTTATTCTTTTTACTTGAAGCTGCTTACAAGGAGAGGGGATCCGATGAAGCCGTGAAACTTCTAGATGAAATAATTGCCAAGGGTGGGAAGCCCAATATAGTGAGTTACAATGTTCTGTTAACAGGTTTATGCAAGGAAGGTCAGACTGAAGAAGCTATTAAGCTTTTCAGGGAATTGCCAGCAAAGGGGTTTGATCCTAGTGTTGTGAGCTACAACATTTTGCTGAGGAGTTTGTGCTATGAAGGGAGGTGGGAGGAGGCAAATGAGCTTTTAGCCGAGATGCATGGAAAAAATCAGTCTCCTTCTGTAGTTACCTATAACATATTAATTACTTCTCTTTCCCTCCATGGAAAAACTGAACATGCTTTCAAGGTTTTAGATGAAATGGCAAGGAGTGGATTCAAGGCAACTGCAGCCAGCTATAATCCGATTATTGCCCGTCTCTGCAATGAAGGGAAGGTGGATCTTGTAGTTCAGTGTCTGGAACAAATGATGCTTCGGCATTGTAATCCTAATGAAGGGACATACAATGCTATTGGTATGCTTTGTGAGGTGGGGAAGGTACAAGATTCATTCTTCATAATCCAAAGCTTGGGTAACAAGCATAACTCCCCCATGCATGATTTCTACCAAAATGTCATTTCAAGTTTGTGCAGGAAAGGGAACACGTATCCAGCTTTTCAGCTACTATATGAAATGACGAAGTATGGATTTACTCCAGATTCTTATACTTATTCATCTTTGATTAGAGGAATGTGTAGAGAGGGCATGTTGGATGAGGCCATTGAGATATTCAAAGTTTTGGAAGAAAATGAGCACAGGCCTGATACTGATAACTATAATGCACTTATACTTGGTCTCTGCAAGTCTCGAAGAACAGACTTGTCTATGGAGATGTTTCAGAGGATGATACGTAAAGAATGCATGCCTAATGAGACAACATATACCATTCTTATTGAAGGGCTTGCTTTTGAAGGAGAAATGGATATTGCTGCCAAGCTTTTGAAGGAGTTGCATTTGAAAGACGTTCTGAGCCAAGGTACTGTTGAAAGACTAGTCATGCAGTTTGGCTTCAAGAAATTGACATAGTAAGAGACAAAACAAAGATGGTGACGACTCGCGACTTATTTCAGATATGAATGGTTTGTATGGACAATTGAGTGTAATCCTGGTTGCCGGTTAACTGTAAGATCATTGAATTATTGAGCCCAAATACTTGGAAATTTGCTCTAGAGTTTAGAGGTGACTGAATAAAGGTGTGAGCATAGAATTTAATGATGTCTGCTGTCGGCATTCTCTCTCATGCTTCAGGTTTAACATTCATGTAAAATTTGGCGACTTAGTATGTATGACCTAGGAAGGAGAAGTACATCCGTTTGTCCAGATTTTCACGGAAAGAAAACTTTAACACCATAGTATATGATGATCGAATAGCTACTCGTAACATCTTTCCTTGTATACAAATCCCATGACCCTGAGCATGCTTCTAGACCTGAATTGGTTACCTTGATGACTTGTAATTTCCCAATCTCTTTTCATCTTTTGCGCTCTTAAAAAGCACTTCTGAGATACTGAATGTGAAGCTATGTATATAAGCACTTCCCTTTATAACTTTCAGGCTTTCAGCTCACCATGAATAGCTGAGATGCATTTTTCTTTTAAGGCAGTAGCGACTTAGATTTCTTTCCCTTTGTTTTTAAATTCTGGTTACGCGCGAAGGTATATAGCTTGTTGAGCTGAGTTTAATAATCCAAAAATGATGTGGTTAAATTACAGATGCCTAAAAAGAAATGCAGAAACTGGCTTAAAGTAGATGAGTTCTTCGACGATCACCCGGTCCCCAAAGAAAAAGGCCTTGCTTATTAGTAATTATGGTTCATTAAGTTTGAAAAATAAGTAATTTTCAAATTATTTGTAGATTTTTTAAAAGAGATGTTATTTAAAAATTTCATGAAAATAAGAAATTGGTGTATTTGGTTATAATCATGACACAAGTTTGTTAATTTACATATTTCAAAATAATCAGAATATGAATACTTTTACATTCTGATTATTTAAAAAAAAAAAAACCTACCAATTGATTGTTTCACTATTAAAAAAAAAAAACCAAACAAACAAACGTTCAATTCCTATAGTTATATTATGGCCAACGTTTAGAAGGCCATCTCTGCATTTCATCTTACATTAAATCGAAGCATATCATGGTTGAAAACAGAAAAATAATAAAAAGAACCGTATGTCATATTGACAAGTGTACATTTTGGCCCAAAAAAAATATTGACAAGCATATACAAAATTAGGCTAACTTTTTGAACTTCAATTGGATTAATTTCCTACATCGGAGTTGACAGTAGCTTCAGTAGACCAAAAATTTAACCAGTAGCAGGCCAGCCGAATAGCTGAAATCAGCCAAACTAGAGCAGACCTTCAATTCTAGAGCTTATTCAGATTAACGAGGCCAAAATCTTCAAAACCATCTTTTATCTTATTCAGCCAGTGCATCGGAATGAATTCTCTCGTACAAGCTATATATTAGTGGTGACTTGGACATCTGGGGTTCCCTTTCCAGAGCTGCAATCACATCCTTAACAGAGATGCTACGAGCTACTCGAGTTTGATGTGCAATGCCTTGATTTCTCCCAAGTTTTCGAGCAGTTCCTGTTGGAACAGTAACATTCAAGGAAGTAGAACAACAATTCAGAAATAGCACGAAATCTAGGTCAGGCAGCATCTGCAAATGCTTATATTAAGCTAACACAGCGCTACAATGAAAAGGAGAGACCAATTTTATTGGAGAGATTAGAACCACCTTTCACATGTCGATATCTTAGCATCACTTTGTCATTTGACTAGAAAATACAGTACGTGGCACGCATGAATGAATAATCAGTTTGAACGGAACCTACCAGAAGTCCCAAAAGACGTTGAAAGTCTTTTTCTCCCCATCCGAATTATCCTTGGTACTTCTTCCAGATGAAGATGCAGACTTGCGACTCGCATCTTTAGCAGGTTGAGAACTAGATGATGCATCTACCACTCCTTCACGTTTTTGACGGGCTTGCTCCGCCATGAGTTGCCATTTTGACAGCATGTCATCTCCCCCAACAGCAGCTCGAGCAGCAACATTTGCAGCATTTGTCCTCATTTTGTCATCCTCTTCCTTATTTACCTACATGATGCCATAAATTAAATAAAAGATTTCTAACATGGACTGTGGAATAATAAAATACACAAGAAAGAGGGATGAATACCTTTGTTGATTTATTACGACCTTCATCCTTATCCTTGTCACAATCAAGCCCAGGATTACTCTCAGCCTGTATAATTCACGGTTTAAATGATAAGAAAACATGTTTCAGAAGCAGATATTCAAAACAACCGCATGTTATGGGAAAATTTCATGGATGCAGCTTCATGTACGTATAAACCTTCTTCAAAAAACTCTTGAAGATAGACAAAAATATCTTCCACGGGTGGAACTCACTTCATTAAGTTTACGAGTCTTCTCTGCTTCTGTCTGTTTCTTCTCCCACTCTTCCCTTGCTCTCTTATTAATTGCCATGATTTGTTGCCGAACGTCTGATGTGACAACAACCCGGTGTCTGGTCTTCTCAAAATCCACTCGCTGGTAGGAAATTGACTGGGGGCATAAGAAACTGCTTGCATTGATGAAAGACCGTTCATGCAAACAGTTGAGACAACTGACCTGTTTTGAGAGTCTGATCAGGCTACTTATTAATCCACGCATTCTTTCCTCCACGCACTGAACATTTACTTTCAGCCATGAGTTTACATGCAAAACTACCACAACGTTAATTGAAAATCTGCTCGTATCTCACCAGAGACAAGCATTTCTCTACATCATTGCTCATACCCTTCAAACCACATTTGACCACTGCCAGAGTGAGAGCAAAATGAAGTATAAGGCTATGTATAGATCCAGATAAGTTTAAAGCATACAAAGAATCTTAAACATATGGGCAGCATTAAACAATAAAAAGAAGACTAACTAATATCCATCAATTTGTTCTGCAGTGGTGCTTTCTGCAAAATCAGTCTTTCTTCTTCTTCTTGCACGACTCTTCGAGATGCTTCTGAAATTCGGCTGTCCTCTTTTGGCCCTGAAAATAACTGTTCTTCCTCCTCCTACAAAATAGAAAAAATATAGAACCAAGTGGGCTTTGATTATAGAAGAAAAACAATCCCTAATCTAGAATTATTTGCCCAGGATCAATGGCAAAGTACGATACCCTAAGATCAACTCCACTAACAGCAGTAACATCATTAAGCTGTTCAATGCTTTGTTCCATAGAAGCCCCAGATGCTTTCTGTTTCTTACTGTAGGATAATAGGCAGATTATAGAGATTAAAAAGGAGTTAGATAAACAATCAATCATGATTCATTAGAATAAGAAAAAAGACCTTGGAGGAGGTGGTGACGAACCAAGTCCCTCCAGTGGTTTCTTTTGGCCAAGAGAGGGCTTTTTCAGAGGCGCCCTTGCAATAATCCCTGAAGGGTTTGTGGGGATCTGAGAGCTTAGCTGACAAAATACAAAATCGAATGAGGAAATAGGCATCATTAAGCATAGAGATTATACTACGAGGCAAGCTCCCGTGCACAGGATGACATTTCCCTTAGTAAGGAATATTGGATTCTAAGATAGTGATGCTTGAAAAAGCGGAAACCTAAGGACACATGAAAAGAAACGCGATTGTATGCATTGTTACTCTAGCAACCTGTAATAAATCTTTTAAGTCAAAAACACACAGCTACTCCATTAACTGACGTCAATAAAAAAACATCCATTGCCAACAACAACATTACAACAAAGGACAGATTACATGCAGAAGTTTGATTTTTCCTAACCAATAAAATTTATAAAGTAGGAGAACCAGTATTGAAAAGGCCAGAGTAAAGTTTCTTGGTTAATGAGTATAAAACTTAAGTTTAACATCCGACATTAAGTCACAAGCTATTATGCAACTAATAGCAATAGGTGTATTATGAGTCAAGGTGATGGACATTTGGGGCTGATATAGCATCAGCAAGATTGATTATACCAGGCTAACGGAAACTGGAAGTAAATCAAGCAAAAAGAAGAATGAAGGTATTCAAGTAAATAAGATCGTTGAGAACCAGAGTTAGAAACATTGAAACAGTTTAGAAAACATCATTTCTATGAGTAACACCTTAATCCCCGTGAGTATTCATATCTTCACATTCAATTTTCATACCTCAACTAAAATACAATGAAAAGCGATGCAAATCCATATCTTAGCTATTTTTAGGACAACATTATCAGCGACACACAATATGCAAATGTATGCAGGCAAAAGTCTGATAGAAACATCTAACCCAAAAATTTTGTCATCTTAGAGAAACAAAAATCCATGCATCAGTACGTAGAATGCATTATGCAATAAGCCATAAAGACACAAGTAATGCCAATAAGATTACCGGGACACTTGGTTCCTGTTGAGCAATCATTGAAGGGGTACCAGAATTGGAATGCAACAAGCTAGAAGTAGTTGTAGGCGGCATATTTGTAGATGCTGGAAGACCTCTTGAAAACTCATCCTTTGAAGTTCCCTGATTGCCATTTCCCTGTTCAATCTGACCAGTGCCAACAGAAGAAATTCCATGCAATTTAGATAAATGATGTCTCTGTTGCTGCTCAGCAGACAGGTCAGTAGGTTCCTTTTTAACATTCGAAGGTTGCCAAGCATTGGGTGTTTGTTGTGATCCTGCACTACTTACAACAGGAGGAGCAGACACTCCCTGCAGTCTCTTTGGATCATTGATGGAATTCTGTCTATCAAGTTTTGTCATGCCAATCAGATTCATACCCTGTGTGGGCCCCCCCAGGTGATTTTGAGCAATGTTTTGATGAGGAATTTGCCTCAAATGGGAATCATGCAGTGGCGCTTTGAGAGATGTAGAACTACTGCTTGTGCCAGAATAAAGATTATAATTGGTACCACTACTTCCATGTGCTGATGAAAAATGCAGATGCTGCTGCTGCTGCTTAGTAAGCCCTTGTATGTGCAAGGAGGACCTTTCTGATTCTTGGCTAGCAAAGTTGGAACTGGAAGATGATATCTGACTCGGTTGCACTGCTTGGGATTCTATTTTAACATCCAATTCCTGAGATTTTTTGACACTATTATCCATAGTTGGATAAACTGGTTCATTCTTCACATGTACAGTTGAAGAATTAATATGAGATTGGTTTGAAGGAGGGTTCACACTTCTGTGATGCAATTGTGCTAATCCATGGGGATCACTGAACTGTGTTGCCCCCGAACTAACAGCAGGCATCCTCATAGGGTGCTGCTGCCCAATGGGTCCTTGGTTGGATCTCGTCTAAAACAGTAGAAAAGAAAGGTTATAAGCATGACCTCAAATGAATGCCCATTGGCTTAAAAAAATATCAAATAAGGTACAACATACACTATGCTCCACATACCTGTGATTGCACTTTTGCTAATGCCATTCTGAGCATCTGATCGCCTACAATACTTTTCATAAGCCTCACAAAATTATCCTTTGGAATTTCATCTTTCTATAAAAACAGCAGAAACTGCAAAGTCAGCAACATCGAAAAGCCATGCATAAATCAGACATGGCCCATACCATAAAAAAATAAAATAAAACAAAAGCAGGTGGAGGGAAGACATTGTTTTGATTGAATTAAAATACACACCTTTAATTTGGCAAACAAAGTTTGGAGTTGCATGGCTCTGTCTTTGGGAAGCTGCGGAAGCAAGATTGGCAGCAATAGGCCAAATGGCACTTGTTTACTACGATTTATTTGGCCACTTGGCTGCTCAGTGACTGTCGCCTGTTGATTACTCATCTGCTGCAACTTGATATATTGAGATTCATTGCTCTGATTATGCGTTTTGACAGGCTCATTCTTAATAACTGGATCTTTCCCAGGATTTGGGATCCCACTCGTTTGAGGGTTTTGGAGGGAGCCGTGTACAGTCTGCCCTTGGTGACCTTCATCTTGAGATTGCTTCTGAGAGGGGGGTGGATGATTAACATCCTGAGGAGCAACATTCTGCAGTTGGCCACTGTGTTTGATCTCCATCTCAGACGAAGATTGTTGCTGCTGCTGAGCAATGTTAGGATCTTGTTGAGTTTGAGGATCAGTTTTATTATCATGGCTAGAAGCTGGCCACTGTGGTAATGACTGACTGTATGTGGTGCTGTTTCCTTGAGACAAAACTGTAGCAATTGTAGTAGCATATGAGATGTGAGATTAAGAATTTACCAAGAAAGTATAAAAATCATGTAAATTAACAGCAAATAGAGCTGATAAATTTTCAGAAGATACTTGTCCTTGATTCCTACAATTCTTCCGGTACATTCAAACTAGACTCCAGAATATATTAGCATTCATGAGTCAATAAAAGTCTCCCTTCCAGACTGAAAAGGACGGATGGAAAGAAAATTGTGAAATAAATAATTTCAAGGAAAGAATGTTAGGAAGAAAATAAACTTTGAGCAAAGATTTATCAAAAACACGAGGAATCTGAAGTCTCACAGTACGAACAGGTGCAAGAAAAGATAAACAATAGGATGAAAATAATGAAAGCAAAAAAAAAAAAAACACCCTTATTGGTTTATTATAAAAAGAAATATCAGCATTAATAAAAAAATTCAAATACTGATAAGGCACTTCCAAGACCTGCCAAAATTATATTGATCAAATTTCATTTCCAGAAAAATCAAGCCATGCTTCATTGAGCTTGCTATTAAAAACAAAGATACCTTGATGTTTCAAAATCAATCATCATGTTTGGACTTTTCCATTTCTATTATCTACATTACATATAGCAGGCTCACAGACAAAACTGACTAATAACATTACCGAAATAAAATTAAATAAAAAACCATCAAATGCTTTAAACAAAAGTTACTGGAGGTGAAATTCAGAAATATAATGAATCAAAGTGATGCATGCCTGTGTCTGAACCAGAAGGCTGAGAAGTAGACATGTCTCCTCCTATGTCTCTATTTAAGGCGGCCTGGAAGGCTTCCACGTCTGCCCCTGAATGCATCGTTTCATCCTGCACGTCCAAAAACAGTGGTAGAATTAGAAATAGAGAACCCTATACGAACACGGTTTTTTCTGCAAATAAGGTAAAGAAAAGAGAGAAAACCTCATCATCTTCAAGAAGCTTAACTATAGATGGATCCATAACAATTCCAAGTCACCGTTATCTTGGATCATAAATGAAGCAGTTGAACTGAAATGGAATCATTAATGAATATAACTGCAAACGATTTGATCATTTTGTTCAACTTAAATATATGCAGTGTCAAATAACCCAAACATAGAATTTAGTTTAGGGAGAATGATATTTAAAGCCCTCTCAAGAGAATTTATCCCAACAAGGGCACATAAGTTTTGCTTTGAATATTTTCTTATGAAAACACGTATATATTGTTGTTAAAAGCTGAACCTTAGCTTGTTAAATTTCTAAGGAAATCCTAACAAAAAATACAAGTTAAAGTTCAACTTTTAACAACATATACGTATTTTCACAAGACAATATCCAATGCACCCATATTGTAATAAATTTCCTTGAGAAGGCCTTAAATGTCATTCTCCCCTTAGTTTACTCCACAGATGATAGACTCCACAAGAGAGAGAGAGACAGAGAAACCATCATGATCTAACAACATAAAGAGAGTAAAGTAGTAATAGCAACGGGGGCATATCCAATTTTTGACATTACCAAAATTTGAAGGAAACATCTACCAACCCCTAATCAAATCCCAGAAAAATTGCCCATCTAACATCCTTATCCAAAACTTTCCAATATTCAAAATACTCAATAAACCCATGGTAGATACTATCCATAAAAATTGATAAACAACAATTAACATTTACCCACAAATTTCCCCCAATGAAAGAACTATCATATCATAGACAGACCTATATTACATGCCCCCACTGAAATCTTTGAATTTTGCATAGTTGATATCATACCCTTTTAATTTTTTTTGTTCCAAATACTTTAACAAAGATGCCTTAGCAAGCCAATTGATCCAGGAATCTCCTCCAAGCCACTGAATAATGAAATAATAACACTCCTGCAGTTTATGATCTCCCAATTTCCTCTTGCAATTTATGATCATGAAAACTACTGCCTAGAGTAAGGAGCACAATTGATTGTTTTTGTCAATAGCTTCTAAATTCACGGACCAATAAGCAGCAGGAAATGATTTATCTCAAGCTTCTAAATTTTCAGACACAAATTGAGCCAAGTCATTTACCGAATTATGCATCACAAATACCTTGAGAATTTTATAAATTGATGATAATATAAAGAGATTAATAAGCAAAATGCCACTACACAATACAAATCCAACATTGTAAAACAACACGATACAAAGCTTATAAGTTGCTAGAAATCAAAATGAAGAGAGCAGAAGTATAATAGCCCATTAGACACCATTCAAGCAAAAACTAGTAATCAAAGTTAAGAAATTAAACTTGATCTGTAAATATTCCCAGATTCAAAACCATTAATACCAACAGCATGCGAGATAAGGCCTATTGTTGTTGTTGTTATCAAAAGCATCAATGCTCAAACAATTGATTGCATGACCAATTTCAAAGCCAAATTAAAATGAAAAATTTAAAACCAAGCAAGAAACGGTGCAACAGCGTGACACAAGGGTTGACAACCACACAGGGAACAGATGACATGCAGAACAAACTGCCTGTTTGGATATGTCATTATAATTGATCGTCAGTATGGAAATCCCCTTTTTCATCAAAATTATCCAAACACTCCTATTTTCCCACAATTGATTATCTCACCTTAAACTGCATTAGGGCTTAAGCTGATCTCCTAGCTTTTCAATATCAATTATGCCTATTCAAATATTCAATGTTTGCCAAAATTTCAAAACTACCAAATATACCCCTTGCATTACGAGACTCATGGTAAATGGTACTGTGTGATTTGTGGTGTCTTTCTCACATCCAAATATATATCTCTAGCATTCATTTTGTTAAATAATTTTATCTATGTGTTTCAAACATTTATTATATTTATATTAAATAATTTTATTTGTATTAAATCATCACTATTATATTTTTTAAATAAATCAAAATAAATGTAATAATATGGGAAAATTAATCACTTGATTTCTATAGTTTTGATTTAGTTATAACTCAATTTTTAAACTTTAATTTATTATGACTCAATTCTAACAGTTTTAACTCTATCATAACTCAGGTTGTTAGTGCCTGCCCCTCTAATTAAAAAAAAAGAATTAAATAGAGCATGACGAAGATTATCATGTGAATGAATATTTATCCTTACCATCATCCATAACATCTTCACCAAACATGGCTAGTCTTCATGTTGTCAATAGAAATCAACTTGTATATTATCAACCAAATATTTAATTATTGTAAAACTGATGTTTCATATTTAAGAATTATTGCTTTATGTTTTATTAAATTTATTTCAACTTAGATATATTGAATTGGTTTTTACCTACATTAAATTATTAATGTTAATATAATTTAAATTTTTATCACTAATCAAGTATATATAAGTTAAATAATATATGTTAAGTTAATAATATATGTTACTTGTTAAATAAAGTTGAACAAATTTACTAATATTAAACATACAATTTTATCAATATTTTAACTTTTAAACACAATGTCCTTTATGGTAATTTACATATATATATATATATATTTAAAATTGATTCTGACTAAATCATCCAACCATCTTCAATTCTATCAAAATTTCAAAAAAAAAAAAAAGTATCCAAACATGATCATGTTATAACATAATCAATTATAATCAAAATCAATCATATTTATCAATTTTTTCTTAATCAATTATACCCACCTAAAATCTAAATAGGCTCAAATTCAAATTTATATTCAAAGGCAGATTGAACAAATCAATCTCACTGGATTTAAGGAGGAGACAAAGCCCTAGGGTTATGACCTTCTCCAATACTTGCCGAAGAACAACCACGGAGGACTGACAATGGTGGATGGCATCTTACAGCGAGCTTGGCCAAGTGTGGAAAGCTTGAAGATGCTGCTACCAGCTGCAGTGGAGTGGCTGTTGGAAGGGAGGAGGGAATGACAAGGTGGAAACTCACTGGGAATAAGGATGGTGGGAGTTAGGGCTGTTCACGGGAGGGTACGGGCCACCCATGCCTTACCCATTACTTACCCATTTTTTGTTAAACAGCTGGCCTCCAGTCTATACCCACATACATCTGTTTGCACCCATTTTAAAACGAGTAGAAATGGGTCTAGGCAAGTATGGGCCACCCATTTAAGTTGCAACACCTACTTGCTTTTAAAAAAAAAAAACAATAGAAACATATATTTTTCATCCCATTCTAATTTAACATAAGTGGCATCATTCTAAAAGTTTAAACCTGTGAATAATATAAGGATTACTAATTTAACAATAACTCCACCGGAAACTCCATAAGGCTACCACAAATCAAAAAATTCAAAAAGCACCATAACTTTTTTTTAACGAAAAAAGCACCATAACTTCATAGCAGCCATAAATGACGTTACACAGGTTGAAAAATCATAATAAATCTGCCTTTCACAGCAGCCATAACTTACTGCAACCTTCTTCAGAATAATTAAAGTAAGAAGTCCCAGCAACCCAAGTAAAACCAGTACAGACAGGAGTCAACCATAATTATAAATGGAAGGCAGAGCACTATTAAGCAGGTTCTTGGTTCTATGGCGTGCACTATTGCAGATTGAAACATCAACGTGTGGCAAACGTAGTTATATAGTTCAAAATACGAATATGAATTATATAATGCCGGCTTTCACAAGCCAAGCATTGTCTAAAATGGAAGATTTCTACATAATTTGTTATGCACCTATATGAACACATAACCGATAGTTTTTATACCTATATGAACATTTTAAAACATAGTTCAAGTAAAGTATTTTGCCAAATGTCAAAGTCATCTAGCTGCAGCAGTAGATGTAATAATTGAAATAGCCATGGATCCATGTAAAACAAATAGTATGTCCTAAATAAGTTACAACTTACAATATAACTTAGAACTAATTTTCGCCCACTAAACATCATGATAATTCCCCGGCACAATATTGATCTCCAATTGTAATTGTAATTGTAATAAGATGAAGTTTAACAATTTATAAGGAAAGCAATTTCAAAATAAGCTTTATGAATCAAGAAACACATTGATGCTTATTTCGAAAGGATGAAATTATATATACATACAGATGCTCAGATGCGGCTAATCGGCTATCCTAAAAGCTTTGGTAGAGAGAAGAGTAAAAAAGAAAAAAGGAAAGGTGTGGAAGGGTTTGGTAGACACTTACGTCTGCGAGCTGCCAGGCGGAGGCCGACGGTAGAGGTGGAGGGAAGCTGGACGAGGGCGATGGACGATGGACGACTCTGCGTCCGTCTCTGCGAGCTGCGAGGCCTAAGGCGAAGTCTCTGGATGGGCGACGACCGAAGGCCAATGGAGGATGGGCGACGCTATGGCGAACAGACGGTGGGCGCCGACGGCTCGCGTCTCGCTCTCAAGCTCGAACAGGGAAGAAGATAAAGTGAGAAATTGAATGAAGACCAACTTAGGGCTACGGGTTTGGGAACTGAACGAGTACCCGGCCGAGGTGAGGTGAGGACTCATGTAAACATAAATAGATAGATAACAATATTTGGGTGGGTAAAAGCCACTCAAGGCCTTTCATGTTACCCACTCATTTTTATAACATGGGATAGGAATTTACCTGTATTCATTTTTTTTTTCTTTTTCCTGCATATGGGTTGACTCACTTGGCAACAGGTTGAGATAGATTTGCAAATTTAGGGCTACATTGCTCACCCCTAGTGGAGTGGGAGTGATCGATGCAAGATTAAAATTCAATTATTTTAGAGCTAGTAATTTTAATAGGCAAGAATTTATTTTAATTAAATTTGAAGTATCTTATTTTATTAAAAAATACATGCAGCTAAGCTTGACCTTAACACTTTCGATTTTGATTTATTCAACCTGTCTAAATACCCAAAACTTTTTAAAAAAAATTTCTCTATTTTTTGAACCAATTTTAATTTTTAAATAACTTTATCAAACATCAAACATTATTTTGACTTTAAAAAAATAAAAGAAAAAAATAAAACATATTAACTTTGTATTTAAGGGTGTATTTGGTTTGAGGATAGGGATTTTAATGAAATAAAGGGAAAGAATTTGATGTTATCTTGTTTGGTTCAAGGAAGGAGGGGAAGAAAAATAATTATATATAAATAAATTTACTCTCATTTTATTAGTGTTGAGATACACATCTTTTAAATTTATCATGGAGGGCATATTGGTTAAAGTGTGACAAATTTTAGTATTTTACCCCTCCACTCCCAATCCCCCCAATTTGAAGGGAAGAGGGGCAAAATTCCTCCCCTCCCCTCCCCTCCAACCAAACACCTTTAAGTAACTCTCTTATTATTTTATTATATTATTTGTAATTTATTTATGAATGTTTTTTTACTTGTAAATCAATATTTTAGTTGTTTAAATATTGTTCTTATCATGGTTATTATAAATATTTTATATATTTTAATTATGATCAAGTTGACCTTAATTCAATCACAATTAGATCATTAATTTAAAATCATTACCCTAATCGATTCAGAGCTTTCAATAACTTTTAGATAAATTATACTTCTCATTTTTAAAAATATAAGAAAAATAGTTGTTATTATTATATTATATAAAAAATATATTTAATTATTAGTAAAATACTTTTTTAATTATTTTTCCTTTAATTTTTATAATGTTTAACCCCTACATATAAGAGGTAAAATTTATTATTAATTTTTAATTAAATCTGGCATGAATAATAACCAAATAATTATATAAGGATATTATTCTATGTATTATATTTATCTAGTAGTAAGACAGAAAATTCATTCATGCCTGAAATTTATTTTTAAAATTATTTTTAATTTAATTTTTTATTTTAAAATTAATTATTTTATTTTATAAAATTAAATAATATATTTTTTAGATGCTTAAACAATATATAGGACTCAAAACTTTTTTAAAAAAATGTGGGTCTTAAAATATAAAAATTAATATTAAAATATATTTTAAATATTATTTTAAAATATTTTATTGATTAAAAATAATAAAAATATGAAGATATAAATATTTTTATTTTTTTAAATAACTATAATAATGAACTCAAACACATGGCATTTTATATAAAATGACAGATATATCCTGCCAAGTTCAATACAATTAAAAAAAAAAAAAAGGATGTCAGAATGTTGCTCGCTACATTTTCTCTCCCCTCACATATCATCCTTCATTTTCTTTCTCTCTCTCCCTCACATTTCCTGTGTCTTGGTGTCAGAAAAGCGAAAACGGTACGAGGCATTCAGGCCAAAAAACCAAAAGAAAATGGAATGGAGGAGATTCTTGACAATGAAAATCGACTTCTAATAAACCAACTTGATCACATATTCCCTGACTCGGTCTTTACAGTAGCGAGTTTTTTTTTTTTTTTGACTAAAAAGATACGATTTCATTAATATTGAAAAGGAGAATTACACACACTAGAATCAAACAAGAACAAGAAAGTAAAAACCCGTATACAATCCTAAAGCAAAACAAAGAATGCTAAAGTATCAACTAAAAAACAGAAAACAAAGTACAAAACAGAAAAAAACAATAAATTAACCAATTCCAGTCCTAATCTGAGACATTTCTTCATCTTCATTAAACATCACCGAACTCTTGCCTTTACCAGCTAGATCGTCCACCAAAATTTCAGAAAGAGAAGTTGGAGCTGAACACAGCCACCTAGAGGGCCACAACTTTGCACACAAGGCTGCTATTAAATCAGTAGCTCTATTCCCAAGTCTAGCACCTAGGGAGAAAGAAACACAAGGCTTAAATCTAGCAAAAGCAAGTAATTCAGACAATAAACCTTTATAGATCCAATCACAACCTGCACAAGAGCCAGAGGTTAGCACATCAAATAAAACTTTACAATCCATTTCAATGCACACGTAGCCTCTGAATTTCTCACACAGCAGCAAGGCTTCTTTCACAACAAAACATTCAACCATGAATGCAGAAGAAGCCTCAACAGCAATCCCCGTACAGCCCAGAAAGCAACCAGATGAATCTCGACAAATCACCCCAACACTGGCATCCCCATTCCTCCTGTATGAGCCATCAACATTCATTTTTACCCAGCCCTCCAAAGGCACCATCCACTTAGATTTTCGACCAGACCTCTCGTTCATCCTCCTGTTAATCCCAGCCTTCAAACACTTAGCACTCCAATACTCATCAACAAACCTCTGTGCCATAAAAATAAGCTTTTCAGGATTAACCATATCATCCTTAAAAACAAAATCACATCTCATTTTCCAGATCTCCTAATACATCACAGCAACAAGAGATCTAGAATAATTAGAAAAATTAGTTGTATTAAGTAACAACTCTTCACACCACTTTCCAACATTACTAATTCTTTTATCTTCAATAATCAAAGATAAAGAACAACCAAACCAGCATCTTTTTACCCAGCCACAACCCAAAAACAAATGTTCAATAGTCTCATCCACCAATCCACAAATAGAACAAGATGTATCTTTAACACACCTCTTATGAAATAAAGTATACCGTGTTACTAATGCCCCCTTCAAAAGCCTCCACATAAAATGCTTGATTTTTGGTGGCACATTCAAACTCCACAAGGTCTTCCATAATGTTCTCGGCACTTAATAAGAGCTGCAAGGCTTATCCTTTACCTTAACCTTTTTTTGCTTTATAAGCTACATGATAACCAGATTTCACCAAATAATTCCCATCCTTCGTAAACTTCCAGACTAACCTATCCTCCAAATCTACTCTCAGAATAAGCATATTCCCAATCAAATCACAGCAATCCTTATCAATAAAGTTTCTAATACAGTCAAGCTTCCAAATCCCATTAGTAATTAAATCTGAAACTTTTAACTTTTTCACGTCATTATTAAGATCAACTCTAGGCTTCAACTGCCCTTCCAATCCTAACACCCAATAATCATTCCATACACTGATTTGATCTCCTCTTCCTACTCTCCATTGCAAACCTTTAAGGAGAAAATCACGCCCCTCAATAATGTTAGACCAACCCCATGAAGCCTTTCCACCTTTTTTGGCCTGTAAAAAATCTGCCTTAGGGAAATAAATTCCTTTTGATATCTTACACCGAAAATCATTAAGATTTTGAATTATACGCCAGGCAGATTTAGCTAACAAAGCCTTATTAAAGGCTTGGAAGCTTTTAAAACCCATTCCCCCATCATTCTTAGCCCCAGACAAATCACTCCAATTCTTCCAATGAATCTTCCTCCCATCATGATCATTATAGCCCCACCAAAAATTAGAAATCATGCTATCAATTTCCTTATAGACTTTATTAGGATATGCAAAACAAGCTATCGAGTAAACAGGAATGGAATTAGCAACAGCTTTAATTAATACCTCCTTCCCCGCAAAGGTAAGCAATCTTTGTTTCCATCCTTGAAGCTTGAAAAGTATTTTTTGCTTCACAAAAGTAAGAGCGGCTGACTTAGATCTTCCCCACAGCACTGGAAAACCCAGATAAGTGCCTGGATCCTCTGTTGCTTTTACACCAAGTACCTCCTCAATTTCTGTTCTCAAATCTGAAGAAGTGTTAGCCTAAAAAAAAACACACAGGATTTATCCAAATTCATCTCCTGTGCAGAAGTATCACAGAAAAGTTCTAAAATTCTTATCAGAATTAAGCAATTATTTCTATTTGCCTTTACAAAGAAAAGCGCATCATCAGTAAAAAAATAATGGGAAAGAATTGGACCTCCCTTAGACAACCGAATCCCCATAAGCTCCTTTTTATTCACATGATATTGCAGCATCAAGGATAAAACATCTACTGCAATAATGAATAGGTATGGAGACAAAGGATCTCCCTGTCTCACTCCCCTTCCAGGAACAATCCTTGCCACCTTCCTATTAGATATTAGCATATCAAAAACAATTGAAGTCACACACTCCATAATCCAATCTATCTACTGTCTACGAAAGCCCATTTTTGACATCATCTCCATCAGAAATTTCTAGTTCACTCGATCATAGGCTTTACTTAGATCAATCTTCAAGGCTAACTCAGCTTTGACCCCTTCTTTTCTCCTTTTCAAATAATGAAATGCCTCATGCACAATTACAACATTATCCTGAATTTGTCTACCAGCAATGAATGCTCTCTGTTGTTGAGAAATACAATGATTCAGTAGCCTTCTCATTCTAGCAGTCAAAATTTTTGCTATAATCTTGTATGAAGCATTACACAGACCAATTAGACGAAAATGGTTAACAATCTCTAGTCTTTCCTTTTTAGGAATCAAGACTATAATTGTTAAATTGAGTTTCCTCAAACTTGAATGCCCTTCAAAAAATTGATGCACCATGTCACACACTTCTTCCTTTACTTCCTCCCAAGACGATTGATAAAACAAAGCAATGAAGCCATCTGGACCAAGTGCTTTTGTGGCGCCAAGATCAAATACAGCCCTCTCAATCTCTTCCACAGAAACACCACTGACTAACAAATCATTATCCTCATCAGAAATCACAGGATTCACATACTTCAACACTTCTTCAAGCTTTTCAAAGTCCTTAACAGAAAAAAGATCTGAATAAAATCTGTCAAAAACTGAATTAATATCTTCCTCCTTCTCCAACCAATCACCATGCTCATTCTTCAACTGAATGAGTTTGTTCCTCATACACCTTTAAATAACAGTATTGTGAAAAAAACTTGTATTTCTATCCCCATATTGAATCCATTTCAGTCTAGATTTTTGCCACCAAAATAATTCCTCTCTATCCCAAGCTTCCTCCATTTTAGCAACAATCTCCTTAACTGAATTAGCAACTTCAGCAATAAAAGGGCCCTTTTGACATTCAACAAGTTTTTTTCTTAAATCCTCAATCAGCTTCCTATTATTAGGAAAGGTCTCCTTACTCCAACAAATTAATTCTTTTTTACAAGAATTCAACTTTCTTAAAAACATATCAATTTTATTAGCATCCTCACAGCTTGGAAAAATTTCCATCTTAAGCATCAATGATTTATACATATATTTTCACATCAAAAGGCCAAAAGTATAATAAAGCTTATATCTTTTTTTTTCTTTAACATATAATTAGTTGTAAGTATTAAATTATCCAAACTATGTGACCACTATTGGAAGCCAAAATTTCTACAATTTCAAATACTCCAAAAGTAAAAGGCATACAGTGCTTGCCTTAATGAGGCCCATTTGTTATGGTTAATCAATGAAACATTAAGACTCTGTTTGGTACGCATGCTTAGGTTTGGAGGGATTGGGATTGATATTGGGATTGGAATTGGCATTGGCATTGGGATTGGGATTGAGATTGGGAAGGATGCTTTAAAATTATGTTTGGTATGAAGTAATGATTACATGAAATACTTCCCTTTATTTTATTTTACACTTAAACATAAATTATGAAAAGACTAAAATATCCTATATAATTAATGAAAAAATTGTAAACCTAAAAATCCATTCCTCCCTCTATGAAATCGAACCCATCTCCCTCACTCTCCTTTTTTGCCTACTTGCGCAATCACTATCTACTCCAAGGATGAAGGCTTGCGACGCTGTGCAATGATGGAGATCAACTGATAGAGATGAGCACCTACAATGAGATCGACTGAGGAAACAGAAAAGAGCGCTTTGCGTTGCGATGGTGTTCAAGAATTTCATATGTCACTCTAAAGATTTTTTGAAGTAGATGTGTCATTTTTCTCTATAATTGTTGATTTTTTTCCTTGAAATTATAGAAATTTTAAAGTTCTATGTAACTTCTACAATGGTGGAGATTTGAGCTTTAGTACCGTGGTTTTCTCAAATAAGACGTCCCAGTTTTGTAATTGGACTATTACATTTCTTGTTCGTTTTGTCATTTTAGAGAAAAAGGTTTTGAGCTGTTGAAGTTTTCTATGAGATTGCAATTTTTCTTTTTGAGCTCGAACGTCGTTGCTATACTATTTTTAGGTTTCTTTGTCTTGGATTCAAATCTATTCCTCTACAGAAAGTGCCATCGACGGAGGAGATGCAAGGTGGATAGCCGGAGGTCATTAACGGCAAGAAAGGAAGGTGGAGCATTAGAAGTCATCAACAGTGGAAAAGGAAGGTGCCATGCTGGAGTTCTTTGAGGGAGGAGAAAATTTAGACATTTTTCAGGGGCATTTCAATCAAAAAATTTCTAATCCCAATATAAAATTTACAGTACCAAAGGGTGGTAGGTTTAAGTACTTCCACTTAAGTGGGACTGAGTAACCCAAGGATTGTTATGTTTCATACTAAACATGTCAAAAGTGGTATTACCTAAACCTAGTCCTAGTCCTAATCAACCAGTGCCACATACCAAACAAGGCCTAAGGGTCTAAAGCTTTAGGGAGTTACATATTTTGGCAATCAAGAATAGCAAAATTAAATAAACAGCCAACCATTTAAAACTCATCATAACTTATAACAACCCAAGAGATCTAACCCAAACTAGACCAAATCATATAGCCACATGATCAAGTCTCTTGAGAAACCTTCAATGATGAATATCTTAGATACCCAAACTATGGGACAAGCAAATTAGATGTTTTAAATGCCTAAGTCCATAATTAAGATCGAAAATGTCACCAACATATATCCAAGTACCTAATTTCCTGTATCATTTTTTCCAATTGATATCTTATACACACCTATAAACATTAAACACACACAATCCATCAACACAAAGAGAAGTATGAACCTAATATTCTTCTTAAAGAAAATCAACCTATAGCAAGCAATTTTAATAAATATCAAAGGAAGTATTTTCAACCCTTTAATTCATATCTTTATTCAAACATGAATAAATAAGTACATATATCATAACCCAATTCCTACCTATCAAATTCATGACTAAAAAAAATCTCTTGAAACACAAAAGGATTATTTGTTAGTTTAGTAGCATCTCCACAGATTAATTTTGTGCATTCCAAAACTAATCAATTTTTTAATAGAGTAGTGCAAGAGGTTAGACTTGAAATCAGAAACCCAAACTTAAACCATAGAAGTTAATCTCAAATGTTAACGAGATAGATGTCTCTTCCACTTTCAACCTCTTGGTCCGATCGATTCTCCCTCTTCCAATTCTTCAGTCTCATTCTCTACCTCAATCATGCTCTTTTGCTTCAAATTTAGACTCTCTCTATGCCTCTTAAAGTTTAGATCATCTCCCCCATTTTTATCTCTTCCTCTTCCTCTGGCTCTCTCGATTCTCTGTCCCTCCAAGCCCTCTCAGTCCATTGTCTCCTTCCAGAAGTCTCCCTGAATTTATATGCATATAATTTTATGTATGGTTAGTAAATCTTGCAAAAAAAAAAGAAAATCACCAACCATTTTATATACACATAATTTTTTGATTAAAAAATACGAACATTTTTAACAAATTGCTATGTTTTTACAAGTGACTTCTTTTAAACAATTTGAACATATTAGTATACCAACAAACTTATCTAATTAATTAAGAAATAGTATTTTAAAAAATTATTTTTCAAAAACATTTTAATTGTTGAATGATGATTTAGCCTTTAATCATTATTAAGGTAAAAAATCTAAACATAATTTTAGGGGGAAATGAAATAAATTACTATTATAATTTTATAAACAAATAAATTAGTCATGTGTTGAAATGTGGATACTTGAATGTTATTAAGAGATGCTTTGATTCTTGATTTATTACGTAGAGATTAGACTACTTTTTGGAGCGTTGATATTCAAAAATATTGTTTAATATATAGGAAAATGGATAATATAAAAGAGCTAGTGTGCATATATACAAATGGTTGAATTTTCAATGGTCCAAATGGTGTGACATTTGAATATGATAATATGAGAATAATTAAAATTGATATAAATATTACTTTGGCCCAACTAAAGCAAGATATTGGATAAATACTAGAGCTTCCTTCTAATCAAATTGTGTCCAATCTAGTATATAGATATCCAATAGCCATCAAATCTTTCAAGATACTGGCATGTAAGTTGCAGAATGATTCTGACATGGAGCAAATGTGGCATATAAATTTGCAATATTCAAATCAATTGATGAGACCATAGCTATATGCACACTTGTCAAATGTAGATGTTGATGACTGTAACATCCTAAAAAATTTACCCCTTGATAATCAATATAATTAAGGGTAACTAAATAACATTTATGTGGTGTGTGTCAGAAGGTACTAATAAGAATCTTTAGTTGGGATTTTAGGATAAATTTGGGTTCAAAATGAAATTAGGTCACTTGGGCATCAAAAGTGAAGAAAAACAAGGAGAAAAGCCCATGTGACTCATGCTGCAGTGCACAGGGCTAGAAGATAAGAAATAGCCTTATTTATACCATATATCGTGGTGTGTGTTACAGGTGCTGCAATACATAGAACATTTTCTACAAAAATAAGTTGTGAAACAAGGGGAAAATTAAAAGAGAAAGAAAAGGGAGCACAAGAAGAACCAAGGAGCTCTACTAGGGCTTTCATTATGAAAAGATTAGAGATATTTTAAAGTTTTTAAACTCTAAGAGTAAGTCTTCTAACTTCTTCTCCTTCCTTCCCAACTGATTTTCATGAAGCTATTAGTTAGGGTTTATTAATGGAAGGCTATTTTCAGTCCATATAGTTATGCGTTTATAGCTATTAACTTAAATAGAATTAATAAGAGTTGTTTGATGTATTTAAAGCAATGATTAAGGGTTTTACACACCTTTAGGTGATGAGGCACATTAATGTTCGAACATTAACATTATGTGAGTTATGATGATTGTTGAGGCATTATTGACCTTATGTGAAATTAATGATTGTTAGTTGGAATTTGATAGAGAGTTAATACACCGAATGACTAAGCTTACATATAGTGGTGATGAATTTAGACTAATTAATTGTAGATTAATCATCCGGGCACCATATTTGGCTTAGAAAACAAGCTTAAAAGCAAGCTGTTAAAGGGAAAACCTTTAATCTCTCAAAAGTTTGAGGTAATTAGGGGAACTCTGTTGGGGGTAGTTGTTTGTTAATCATGTTATGTTGTGAAAATGAGTTTATTTGCATGTATAATTTAATTTGTGAATGTGAAAGCATGCCATAAACCATATGATAGTGTATTAATCTTGATTAGATGTGAAATATAGAGTTGAACTCGAAATGATTTTTAAACTATAAATGTTTTTTAGAATGAGAAGTGTATGATAGGTAATATGATGATAGTGTGGTTGTATTAGCATGTGAAAATTTCATGTGTGGCTAAATAAGAATTGGAAACGTGTTATGAAATTTAGAATTTAAGTAGAGAATGATTGTGAAAATAATATTGATGTTCACTTAGGTAACGTAATATCATAAATCTAAATATAGGACTTATAGCCGCCTTTCGACGCATGAAGGTTAGCCTTGTCCAATTGTTTGTTGAAAGACTATCCCATAGTATGTCGAGGGACTAAAACTTAACTGTTTTTACCTATTTATCAAGGAGATTAGCTTAGGGTGTACGACACCCCAAATATTCAAAAATGAGAGAAGTTGCAGTTCTAGAGTAAGTGTGCGATATTTGACTGGGTCATACCTCACAATTGGTGAGTTTAGGGTAGTCTAATTACATGGACAGAGCCTTGATTAATATTATAGCCCACAGTTCTTATCAGAGGAAATAAGGAGGTTATAAGGAGGAATCAATCATGCATATGTGTTTTCCAACTTGTCACATGGTTGTCAAGTTTATGGCAAGTCATAATAATGAATATGCTATTGTTACATAGTTGTTAGTAATGCGGTAATGTGCATCGAGTTGTGGATTGGGTCATTGTCATAGATTTGTGAGTACCGTGACGATGCACCTTGTTATTTGAATTGCAAAATATGGAAATAAGTTTAAATATGAAAGTTCAACTTGTGTTATGTATAATCACATATTTTTGAATATTAAACTTCTTTTTGTATGTTTTAATTAATTGATATGCAATTACATATGATAGGCATACCTTGGTTACTGAGTAGTTATACTCACCCTTCTCTTTCAATATTTTACAGGCTCTAGATCCGATACGAAAAGGAAAAATACTCTAGAGGCTTAGGAATCTAGGATTCCTACTATAAAGCTTATTATCTTCATTTATTTTTTTGTAAAAGATAATATATTGCTAATTAAAATACATTTTGTTTATACTTGTACTATGTTATTGCCTAAAATCTTGAGATGTATTTTGGTCCCAAAGATATTTTATGTAAGTTGTTAAAGTGTTAATAGGGTCGAAATACTAGTGCAAGTGTAAAAATATTGATTTAATCAGAATTATGAATATTGATTGTAAAATGTAATGATTGAATGTCCTTTCAGTTTTTGATATTAAAGGAGCTGAGGAGTAAAAATGTGATATTATTGACTATGTGTATGTGGTGTGTTGTATAGGTAATCTTAAGTCCTTTGAGTGCGCTATGGGTGCTAGGAATTGCTTTTGGCACATATGTGGGATTTTGGATACCTTACGTTTGTGAAAAGTTGTGAAAATGCATTTGAGTGTCTATCTTTCTTGTGTATCTTAATTTGAAAGTAAAATTGTGCTATTAACTAGTTTATAAAAGAGCTTTTCATAAACACCTGAATCACCTCATTCGGATGTTTGATGGAGAAATAGGGCATGTCAGAAGTTGCCTTGAGTTGTTATCAAATGATAGCAAGACTGTTGTCTAATATGTGCAACATGCTGTGGCGCATGGCATAGATAGGGACAATCGCGTTACACATGCACATACCATAGCGCATTGCCCTATTTTTCATTCCTTGATAATTTTTCCAATTGATTTTGAATATTTTCACTCCCATCAAGTATCCAATGCTTTCGAAACAACATTTTAATTTCATTAGAAGTTTATTAAATGATTTTTGATTAATTTTGAACTGTGAAAGCTTGGGATTCTATTTATACAAATTACAAACTTGGTGATAATAGTATACCATATTCTTTACAAACTTCATCTGAAGATATTATGGATGATTTCAAAGATAAAGATGAGTATGATTTTTATATAAATAGTGGTGGTGACAATGATCATGATGAGGCCTTTGAAAAGAATGATAAAGAGGCTGCCTCAACTTTCTTCTCATGAATTAATATAGTGTCAGTCATGATTCCTGAGTTTAGTGGAATAGGAGATTTTTTAGCTCCTAATGATAGCCAAGAGTTTTTCATCAATCAAGTGTTTAATAATATTCACATGCTAAGATGTGCAACCAAACTATACTTTGTTTGAGTTCATCACATATTCAAGGTGTTTCATTCAAGTGATAAGTATAAAGAATATCAATGCATAAATTATAAAAGTAGTTACAATTAGAGAGTAAGGGCTTGTAAAAATTAAAAGGAAACAAAATAGCACATTACAAAATATGTAGGGCCTAGTACTTGCTTGGCAACCTCGTTAAGTCAAGACCACCCTAATCTGGATGTTGATGTCATCTCATCCTTTATTATGGTGATGGTAACTAATCGACTAGATGTGAAAGTAGCCTAAATAATTAAGCATATGCAATCCTTGTTTAGGTATATAGTGTCATATAAGAAAGCATGGAAGGCTAAACAATTAGCAGTTGCAATAGCCTATGGTAATTGGGAGAGCTAATACTTGTTATTACTAAGGTGGTTAGCCATAGTCCAATATTTCATACTTGGATCATGAGAGATTTAAAAGTAAGCTATGCTCAGAAGTTAATTTTAAAGGTCAGCTTGTGGAAATGTTCATGCATGTTTTTTAGGCATTCAAGCCATATATTGATGCGTTTGAACACTTAAAGCCTATCATTCAAGTTGATAGTACTTTTGTATATGAAAAATGTAAAAGCACATTTCTTATGGCTATATCACAAGATGATGATTAAAATGTTGTACCCGTTGCATTTGCTGTGGTTGAGGGAGAGACAAAATTTACTTGGTCTGGATTCTTGTATAATGTTCGCACATACGTCGTAAAGGACAAAAATGAAATATGGTTAATTTTTAACAAGCATCCCGTAACAATGGCTGCAGTTGGGGATCCACGTGTTGGGTGGCAACCAATGAATGGATACCATGTCTTTTGTTTAAGGCAAATGGCTGCAAACCTCCATAAAGCACATGAGACAAATTGGTTAAAGAAAGAGTTTATACATATTGGTATGAGTCACAGGAAGCCATCAATTATTCTAAAAAACAATAGCCTTTTGTTATTATTAACTCATTTTATTATTTTATATTTTTGAAATCATTATTTATTCTACCTCAATCTAAATTAATTACAAAAAATTATCATTATATAAAATAAAAACTCTACTTAATATTTTGTCATTTCATTAATAATTACACCATCAATTATTTTTGTAGAAAATAATTTAGTAATTATAAAAAATAATCATTTTATAATCATGATTATGTTAATGAGATCAATTATTAGCTAACGATGGGTTGGGCTAGGAATAGGTAGGAGGGAATTGGTTTTAATGAAGATAAATTATGAAAATTGGCTTCAATCAAACCAAGTTGTATGCAATACCTACCCCTACTCAATTCCTATTAAACCAATTTATGGTTCTATAGCATCTGAGGAAATATTTTTAGGTTAAAGTTTAAT
Source organism: Prosopis cineraria (assembly GCF_029017545.1). Taxonomy (NCBI): domain Eukaryota; kingdom Viridiplantae; phylum Streptophyta; class Magnoliopsida; order Fabales; family Fabaceae; genus Prosopis; species Prosopis cineraria. The sequence goes on from NW_026555337.1 coordinate 41,884,978, forward strand.
TTTATTTCTGTACTTATTTTTTATAAGTACTGGGCATCTTATACTCTTAATTTTGGATAGGGAGGCATAGCGGAGGATTAAAATTTTAAAGTCTCTATCCTGATATGGACCGAATGAACTCGTTTAAGTCAAGGTGGATAGAAAAGTTATCTTTTGATTCTTTAAAATTTGCGCACGTTTGGATCTCAGGAGCTGACAACAAAGATCTACTCCCTCTACTAGTATCCACACAAACAGCTCTCTAACTCGAACAGCGTGCTAACACTCTCAACGTCCGTTCTTCTTTGAACGTTAATTTTCTTTTTTATGGGGTGTTTTATTGCTCTCAGAGTGTTTTTATCGTCAGAACTTTTCTAATCTCTTCCTTCATAAGGACGTCCCTATTTATATATAGTATATAGATAAAGGTTTTCATCTTTCACTTAAAAACTCACGAAAATTTAATTAAATTTATCTCATAAATTTAATCCATAATATCATATCTAATTTAAATTTATCTTATAAATTCAAACTATAAAACTAACATGATATTCTCTCATCATGTTAGTTATTAAATTTAATCTATCATATAAAATTAATATAATATATATCACATTTACATATTATATTATATATATATTCGAATATATATATATACATATATATATATATATTTCATAAATATATATATATTATCTATATTTAATTTTATATATCATATATATATATCTATACACATACATATATGGATATATATATATATATATATTTCAAAAATATATATACATACATATATATATATATATAATTATATTTTAAATTTTATATTTCATATAAATATATATATATTTATCAAATAAATATTCAAATATATATATATATATATATAATTCATTCACCCTATATTACATTCATTGAATCTAGACATATTCCAGATTTAATGAACTTGGACATTATAGTTCAAGTTGAACTATTCTTGTGTACGACCCTATAGGCCCATATGAAATTGGCAATAGGCTAATTACTCTATTAGCTCACAAGTCACAAGTGGCTTCTAGCAAGACATTGCAACTACCCAATTCACATGGGGATCGATGATCCAATGTAACCTATCATGCAACCATATCACATTCCTTTTGTCACGCGATATTTCGGTCAAGTATGAGACATGGAATTGTCATTCTCCTTTATCTGACCATTACTTTCTCAATCTCTGAGTAGACTGACAATAGTAATGAAAAAAATTTTCATTATAGTATGGTCATACATTTTTTCAATCTTACTCATCGAGAGGCTTAGTAATATCTCTCACTTAATGTGAAGGATAAATTCTATCTGACCACTCATATTCCTCTGCATGAATATCACTAAACTCAATCATAGCCTTTATGATCAACCGATCAAAGGTAACTTTTGACTAGGTCAAAGTTCAGTGGTCATCATGTAGGAATCCATGATGATCTCAGGTCAAAAGGCTTAGTGATATAGTTACATATGAGATAAACTTATAACTTGTACCAAGCAGCTTTCTCATAACGGGTCGGTCTAGCACCTCGTACTCTTTCAAGTGCTTATGATTTTAATTTATATCTCTATAATTAATCAAAGTCATACTAGTCTTGTTTCATCTATGATCCCTTAAAGATGGCCAACTAAGGACATTTATGACAATCACTATAGTTTATCCAGGGATACAGTTATCATATTGAATATGTAATTGTTATGATAATAAAAGAAAAATTCATTAAATAACAATGTGTATAGCACAATAATTAGCCATAGAGCACAATTTCCAATACTTAAGTGGGGCAATTTTCCCCATGAAGTGATTTTTTAAGGTCTAAAAATGTCATTCTGTTGCCTAGCCATGAACTCCCCTAATTATATGATGAGGTGGTCCCTAAATAAATTTTGACTTGGCTTTAAAGGTATGAAGGATGACCCTTTGACCGTCTAGTTGGCAACCCCTTTTGCCAACGCAAACTCATATGCGCCATCTCACTATCTTTCTCGATTTAATTTTGCCCAATTATTCATGCAATGGGAAGAAGGAGAAAAGAAAAAAACAATGGTGGCAAATATTCCAAAAGAAGACACAATTCACCTTAATCCTATAAAACCCCAAGCTGCCAACACAAATATTGCACCAGTCCTAAAACAAGTCCAATAATGGTGGCAAATCTTCCTTTCAACTGTCATATAAGCGGTATGCTTTGATTGTCAGGACCACACCTCGAAAGTTTATAGCCATGATGCTGTCAAGTCCATTTAGATCAAGATCCAAGATGCTAGATTAATGGTCCTAATGTTCTAGCATTGCTACGGAAGCTATAGAAGCAGTGACTTGTTGACCCAGTTCATCATGGACGTCAGCTGCCATGACTAAGGGTCTGTGATCGGCGAATAATCTCGTCATCAATTCTCTAATTTCGTTTGCTGCTTTGGTGACTAGAGTGACCTTACCTTCAACCTATAAAATCAAAGTTCATTGAAAGAGATAAGATATGGAACCAGTGAAGATTAGTGAAAATCTAAAACCAAAACTTTTTGAATTGTGATTTTCAATCAAGACCAAGAAAAATAAATCCCTGGCTACCTGAATAAGTTTCTTGAATTTTCTAAATAAAAAAATAAGATAAGAGAACATATTTTGCTGAATCTTATGACAATCACAGCGACCAAGCTCTTAAAATCTCACACTTGAAGTCCTTGGATGTTATTAACAAAAGGAAGCAAATGGGTATTTTTATAAGGATGAAAAATATACGAGGGAAAGAGAACAGACTAGTTCGACGAAGTGGCGCTATAGGAAGCTAGAAGGTTTAAGAAGAGTGAGTCATTGTGGAAGAAGATATTTTTGGTGAACTAAAGTCAGATTAAGTTAGAATTTGTTTGGGCCTTACGTATTGCCATGTCATCAGATAACTAGGGAGCTCATGACTGGTTAATAGAAGGATATTTTTGGATCTTGAAAAATTGCCTCAAGGTGAAAACTGCCCCCTACTTAAAAGTATAGGGTGCCCAACACTCCTAAAAAATTATATAAAGTTTTATAGTATCTTGGTATTCTTTTTCTTTTATAATATCTTAGTATTTTTCCCTAAGAAATTGTATAAAATTTTTGATAAATTTGAATTCTTTGATGATAATCAACTATTTTTTTGGCCAAAACATGAAAATAAACTACTTGAAATAGAGGGTGTCAAATTAAACCTTGAATATATTCCCTTTGTTAAAAAATATAAGACATTTTTTGAGGAGTTGGATGTTAAAAAATGTAAGGCATTTTTAGTCTTTCGAGGTGTAATTATTGCTTTTTTTTCCAAAAATGCCTCTATTGATAGTGACTTTATATTTAGTATGGGGTATTTAATAGAGGTAAATATGAAAAGATAAGGTTAGTTGGAAAATAGGCAACCATTTTATTGAATGATGAGATTCGATTAAAAATGCCTTACATTTTTTAATGAAGGAAGTATGAACTATAAAGAGCATTTTTTGAAAAATAATTTTAATTTGTAAAAAATTAGCGAGGTGAACTAATTTTAACTATTTTCTTAACCAGCAAGTTAGTTACAATTCGTTGCTTACATTTAGGAGGGGAAAGTGTGTGTGTGTGTGTGTGTGTGTGTGTGTGCGCGCGCGCGCGCGCGCGCGTGTGTGCGCGTGTGTGTGCGCGTGTGCGTGCGCGTGTGCGTGTGCGTGTGCGTGTGCGTGTGCGTGTGTGTGTTCACTATAAATACAGATATTTAAATTTCCATTCCCTTCATCATCTTTTGGAAAACGTATATGTAGAGATTGAATAATATTTTCTTCAGTTTTTATTTATAAGTTATTTTTAATATTTTTACTAGAACTAAGAAAAACTTTAAATATTATTAATTTCATTTAAAAATTTAATAAGAGTTCAACTTTACCATAACTAAATATATCTACTTTAAAATGAAATACTCTAACATTTAATATGCTTCTCAACATTTTATACGGGCAAAATGCTGGTAAAGAAAAACATAATAATCATTAAAATATCTTATAAATAGGACCAAAATAAACACACACTCTCTCTCCACCCTATTAATAAAACTAGAAGAATTAATATTCCCTTTAGGCTTATTTATAAGTCACATTCTAAAAGAAATTCTTAATCCTTTTTATAATTTACTTTACATAAAAATCTGGGTCATTAATTACTTTCTTTCCATTTTACCCTTTCACAATTTTCATTAAGTAGAGTAAAAAATTGTAATGATCCTAAATTTTAAATTAAATAAATTTCCTTCCAACTGATAGTTAATTAATTAATTAATTAATTTTAATTTTAGGATAAATGGAGAGTAGTGATGTATTGAAATTTATACTGGATATTTATATAGAAGTTTGTAGTTCAAATCTTGCTTTAGCCAAAGGTTAGTTTTATTATTATGAGAAAGTACTAAAGTGCCCTTGTTTCTCTTGATAAAATATAATGAAAATAAAAATAAAAATAAAAATAATAAAAATTTTGGTGGGACTTCTTTTGAAATTTTCCTAATAAGCTCTAGGTCCTATTTTGTAATTTTTGTCATAAGCTTATTATTTCATTCTCTTCTCTTGGTTCTTAGTCGGTCATGCGCAAAACTGAGGGAGAGAGGAAAATTCTAGATCTTTTGCCTTGTGCTCTCTGACTTTGCTTCCCTCTCTGCTATCCTACCCTTACCGCTGGCGAAGTGGGAGATCATCACTCCCATGTGATGCCAGGTCCTTAGTCGTGCTCCCTATTTTTGTCTTCCTCAGTTGCTGTTGTCTTTACTGTTCTTATTCGCATCTTGCTGTGAACATTGGTGTATCGCTGGATTCTTCTTCATCCTCTTTTGTCTATATGTCACTAGTGTTTGTGTGAAGTGGGAGATCTTTTGCTGCTAAAGGCCGCCAGTTTCTTCCACATCTCCCCTATTTATGCTGTCCCTATTCTGGTGAGGGAGTGAGAGCTTTGTTTCTTCCTTCTTTTTCCTCTCGCATGATTTATTGTGGGTAAGCTCAAAGATTCTCTTCCTGCCTTTCTACTGCGTTTTATAGCACATTTGACTCATCAATCATGATCTATTGTGATCTTTGAAGGATTAAGGTATTGCTTTCATTAGATTTAAATTTATAAAGTTGTTTTGATGTTGTATGGTTTGAAATTTTCAAAGTAGGAAGCTTGATGGTATATGTTAAATTTTTAATGCACTTTAGATGTTTTATAAAATGTCTAGAAGAGTTGAAGTAGAGTAAATAACTACATTCAATATATTAAGAACTAATATTATAGATTTAAATTTATTTTGGATAAACATATGAATTTGGGATTTAGTCTGCTACTTAAGAGAGTCTCACAGATCTATGTTGCTGCTGCCAATGATGATGATGCTCAAGTTGAATCTATATAATACTATATGGCTTGTTGCTTTGTCGTAAATGGGTGATCATAAAAGACTTGTCTGGTTTGACAATTCTATTAATGGAGAGAGTTACTACACCTACACACACACACACACACACACACACACACACACACACACACACACACACACACACACACACACACACACACACACACACACACACACACACACACACACACACACACACACACACACACACACACACACACACACACACACACACACACACACACACACACACACACACACACACACACACACACACACACACACACACACACACACACACACACACACACACACACACACACACACACACACACAGAGTTTGTCTTTGTAGTTTTCTTTGCTTATGTTTATTGTAGTATTTATAAGTTAGGATTTTATATGTGTTTAAATTGATTCTTGATGGAATATGAATTTAAAAAGTATGATAAATCTAAATGTTGATATTGAAAATTATTGGGCAAGGGTTAGGAATCCTAATTGATTGAATTAGGAGTTGATGTTGAAAGGTCTGAGAGAGGATCATGTTTCAATCAAAGGCTTTAGCTATGGCTAAGGTATTTTAGAGGAATTTTGTGATATAGATGATGGTATTCAAGAAAACTTGAATTGTATAAATTAATTATGATTGTATTAATGTTGGAAGGGATTTTAGTGAACTTGTAGAAAGTCCATTGAAATCCTATTACATCTTATAGGGTGTTGGGAAGAAGAGAAACTTGGTAGGAGTTGAGAGAAGTAAATCTTTAGATTTGTGAATACGACAGGTAAGTGGATAGCATCCCAATTAATTTTTCCAATCAAAATTTTCTTCATGAAAATATTACATTTTTCTGCAAATCATTGTAAAAGCAATAATGTGATTATCGGATATTTGTTGATTAAAACTACGTTATTTTGAGAAATTTTTTTTACCAAATTTGAAATGTTATTTGATTAATTAAAACAAGTTTGGACTTTGATTATGAAATTTTTTTTATTTTATCAAATATTGAATTGATACAGGAAACAATTCATGCGAGTTTGACATTAAAATGAAGATTTTATTTATAATAATTATTTTCTTGCATGTTTGAAAATGAATTTGAAGGGAATTTTATACAGAACATGGTTGATTTTCGTGAGCTTTATTCTCACGTTTGTTATTCGTGGGTCTTATACCTATATTTAATTTCATAGTTTTAAGCAGCGTTTGGTTAGCATTACCCTCATGGACTGTGTGACCACATTTGTGAATTATTTTGGTAAATCACCAGAAGTATGAGTCTTTATGATGATCCCATACTTTAATGGTTTTTAGTTAGTAAAATGATATTATTTTTATTCATCTAATCTATTTGACTTGTCAAATTGAATGTTAAAGATGCTTGTCATTGAAGATCTAAAGTTTCATGATGTTGAAATTGCATAAAAATTTTATTCTTAGTTTACTGGTTTTATTAAATGGCATCGCTTTCTCTTTAATTTGCATAAACATTGTAAATTATTCATTTTTAATCCAGCAAATTTTATGGTTGGAATATTATTCATTGAAAATTATTATTTCAATCTCAGATATGTTAGCGGATGTTGTGCCTTCTGCTGATCCTTGAGAGGTTGTAGTATGCAGTTGAACTGAAAAGCTATAATCAAACTTCTTTAATGTAAATTTAAATCCATGTATTTTGATTTGTAAATTTCTTATGTCAGGTATTCCACATAAGCTATAGTTAGAGTTCTTATCTTTATTATTTGTATTTTGTTATTTGCCAATGGGAAGGGAGTTCGTTGCTACTACTATTATTTTGTAAAATATTTGTAGATTTATTTTTGGGAGATTTTATTTTAAGGGGAGATTCTATCAACATTTTTTTCAAGAATATTAAATCCTTGTTCGTATGGTTTATATTGAAGATGGTTTAATTTTTTATCAAAGGTCTTTATGGTTTATAAATTAGAGTTTTCTTGAGTTGAGACTTTTGAAATATGGGTATTATTCCTATATTTTGTGCTGAACATGTCCTATGTTCGGAGTGTGACAAAAACTACATGAGAAAGAAAATGTTCTTAAAAATAATGCATTTATTAAAGATAAATTGAGAATTTTATTTCTTTTTTATACAATATTAATAAATAAATGTCAAGGAAGTAGAATTCTTTAGCGCACAGAGAACATGTTGGGATGAATACACTGAGGAAGAGCTATTGAGTTTCTCTCTCTTGGGTTTTATGCACATTGTTTCTCTTTCCCGTCCTCATGGAGGACATTGGCCAGCATAAATCCCCGCCAAATCGACCCTCTGACACTGGAAATGATGATCATATGGAGGAACAAGAAGCTGTATAGCATGGAAAATCCCCTGAATATTCTTTACATGATGAGTTGGTGCCCTTTAACTTGAACAAGCCCTAACCCCAAAAAATTCCAACCTATAAGGAATCACTCTTAAGCTTTAATGATGTGGTAAATAGTGGGTCATTCCCCAATTCTGAAGATGCTCTTATGGAGGAAGATGATATTTTTTGGCAATTACTAAAGCCGAATGAGTCTATGAAAAAGCTCATGGAGATATATCCTATTGTTCTTATAACTCAAGAAGAATATAATGACTGGTGCAAACCTTGGAACTATGAACTGGTGATTACAGTTCTTGGTAGACGTTTTTCTCTTCCCAGCTCTTAGAGATAGACTTCATCTTATGTGAGGTGCTTCTGAATTCAAGATTGTTGATTTACCCAACAATTATTTCATGGTTAGATTCACAAACCTAGACACCTAAAAAGTTCATTACTTAAAAGCTCTTTATGAAGGACCATAGTTATTCATTCCATAATCCTTTAAGAAGAATAGTAACCTAGGTTCGTATACCTCATATTCCAATACACCGTTATAATAGTCATTTCATTTCTCGATTAGGCAATAGAATTGCTCGCACATTGAAGGTTGATCTTAACACTCTTGCTGATTTTACTACATCTAAAGCTAAAGTTGAGTGTAGCCATTTTGGTCAAATTTGTGTAGAAATGGATCTCTAGAAGAAGCTGGTGCTGAGAATTATTGCAGCTAGATCATTATTCAACGTGGAATATGAGGGATTAAACCTCATATGCTTTGCTTGTGGTTGATATAGCCACCGTAGCAAGTAGTCAATAACAAAAATGAACTCAGTCATCTAGTCATTCTCATTCATCGTTGAAGAAAATTTTGATGAACGGAGACATATATGGCACTAGATGCTTCTACCTCAAAAATAAAAATTTCAATTCTCGAGATAGGGTAGGCAGAGGAAAGGTCAACCTAAATCTTATAGCTATGATAAAGATGTTAGAAAGGAGGTTAATTTTCAATAGCAGTCTAGATTTACTATCATAGACAATCTCGATGATGGAGATGATATGGAGGAAGAAAACTACCTTAGAGTAAGAGAGGGTCTAACATCATCTCACATGCAAGAAGAGGAGATTGACAATTCTCATGATAAGAAGGCTTCAAATTTGTTAAGCAGGCATCTGGTGAGGCCTAACCTTAATAATAGGCCCAAACTTGAATTTAGGCCTAAATCCAAGCCTCATAATAAAGGAATGGAAAACATCTAGCCTAATAACCATGTACATCATCCAGCATTAATGGTTAAGGAAAATAACATCATTATCTTAACCCCTGAGCTTTCCCAAATGGGCTCGAATTGCACAAACAACCCTAAAGTTAGTGGATAACTTGAGCACCATGTGGTTAATGGTAACTTGGAGCAAGCTGACCGTAAAGAGGTCCTCTTATCCATTTTCCTTGCTGACCAACACTCTACTCCCCAACAAATCACTTCTAATTCCAACTCCTCGCCTCTACCTAATCATTCACTACTACAAAATAATTCCTCGCCCTCTAACCCATACTCTATTACCTCTCCATCCCTCCGTCATAACTCTAAACATCCTTCACTACAAAACCCTCCTACCAAAATCATGACCACACCTATCACCTCTTTACCCCCCAAACTATCTGACTGTAATTCAAAGAATGGGAGTGGAGAAGATTTGGGTAAGCAAGGCAAGACTTTAGCGAGCGTGAAGATGGTGGGTCCTGTTACCCCGGAGCAATCTAAGCAAAACAAGTGAGTTTGTATCTTACTACATTCCCCTTTTTATAGTTTTAATGATTTTTGCATTATGAAACTGTCAAGGTACTGGTAGCTAGTCATTCCCATTAATTGTCATTGATATTGTCAAGAAGAATGCAATTGATCTTCTCTGTTTGATTGAAACTAGAGTAAGTAGGCCTCAGGCTGATCGTGTTATTAGAAAACTTAGTTTTAATAATTGGATTAGAGTCGAAGTAACTAGTTTTGTGAGTGGTATTTAGGTCCTCTGGAATAAGCAAAAAACTAAAGTTGAATACATAGCCTCGAATGTCCAAGTATGGAGAAATGAATTATCTTAAAAGAAAAGTGCTATGGGATTCTCTCAAGAAAATTGCAAGCATTACCACTAAATTGTGGGTAGTTATGGGTGACTTTAATGCCTTCTCCAACCTTAATGACAAGATTGGTGGCGTTAGTCCTAACCCTCTATCTATGAAACACTTTAATGAATGCATCACTAATTCTAGATTACTTGAACTAGATAATCCAACATATAGATTCACTTAGGAGAAAAATGGTGTGCATGAAAAATTGGACTGGGTATTCTATAACCATGCCTAACTTTCCTTCTAGCTAAACTCCAAAGTTATCCATGAACTAAAATTCAAGTCTGATCATAGAGTTGTACTTCTTTCTTCTAATTCTACAACCCAATGCCTCTAAAATAAGAAGATTTTTAGATATCAAGTTGCCTGGAACTTGAAGATTCTTTTATAGATGTTATTCAAAAAGCATGGTTGGATAAAGATTGGGTAGCTAGATTACATGATTTTCAATCTTCAACTTCAAAGTGGAATGATGAACATATTAGAAGTATACCTAAGAAAAAGCATACTCTCTTATGCTAGATTGAAGGCATTGATCATGCTAGAGCCACCCAATCAAATAATGGTTTACTCCAGTTAGAGCTTAAACTCTGGGAGGGATATCATTAATTGGCTGCTCAAGAAGAACTCCTTTGGTTTGAAAAATCTCGTTGTAATTGGTTAAAATGGGGTGATCGTAACACAAGATTTTCTCATGCCTCCACCATTATCAAAAGGAAAAAATGGAGAATTATTGCTCTTCAAGAAGGTAATGGTAATTGGGTAAATGATGAGGGCTCTCTAAAGCTAATGGCAAGTGATTATTTTTCTAAACTCTACACCAAGGATGATTTGCTAGATCCAAACTCCTATATGCTTGCTTGTTTCTTTATCTTTCAGAATCATCTTTACTTTAGATGCAATGCAGTGTTAATGATGTAGAAATAAAAAATGATGCTTTTGTTATGGGGGTATTTAAAGCCTTAGGTCCTGATGGAGTACAAGCCCACTTCTTCAAGCATAATGGGATTTAGTTAGCGAAAAATCTGTAGATTGGTTAAAGAATGGCTTCAAGATCCAATCAACATGAAAATTATCAATCATGCAAACATTGTCCTCATTCCCAAGGTTGATCATCCTAGCTCCTTAAAAGACTTGCGATCGATTTCTCTTTACAATGTTATTTTCAAGATCATTACTAAACTGCTAGCTAGTTGTTCTAACTAATCATGAATGATCTCATTGCCCCCTAACAATGTAGTTTTATTGTGGGAAGATCTAACTGTGACAACATTATCATCGCCCAAGAAATGATTCATCAAATGAGGACCAAACCTAGAAGAAAAGGCTATGTTGCAATTAAAGTTGATATGGAGAAAGCCTTTGATCACTTTGACTAGAAGTTCATCAAAAGCACACTCCTTGCTATTGGGTTGGATAATAAGTTTGTAGACATCATTATGACAATGATCTCTATTGTTTCCCTTAAAGTCCTTTGGAATGGTGAAGAAGGACCAACTTTTCATCCATCAAGAGGAGTGAGCCAAGGCAATCCTTTAAGTTTGTACCTTTTTGTTTTATCTATGGAGAGACTAAGATACCTCATTCATAATGAATGCTCCATTCAAAGTTGGAAACCTTAGAGATTTGGAACTGATGGGCTAATAATATCCCATCTCTTTTTTGCTGATGATCTTCTCCTCTTCTTAGAAGTAACTAAGAGTCAAATGAAGGTTATTATACAGGTTATGTTGCAATTTTGTATAGTTTCAAGGCATAAAATAAATTTAAACAAGTCCAAAGTCTTCTTTTCCAAAAATGTGCATTTTAATCGAAGTGTAGGGTTGAGCCAAAGTCTTGGGATTGGTATCACTGGTGATCTAGGGAAATACCTTAGAGTCTCACTCATTCATTCCAGAGTTACTAAAGCTACCTTTTTTCACATTATTGAGAAAGTTCTCAATCTTCTCTTCTTTTAGAAAAGCAAATTGTTGACCATGACAGGAAGATCAATTCTTATCAAATCTGTTGTTGGGGCTCTTCTTTCTTATCAAATGCAATCCTCTATGATTCCTAAAGGTGTTCTTAAGGAAGTTGAAAAAATAAGCAGAAGCTTTCTTTAGAGTCAAGACTCTGAGATGAGGAAAATGCATCTTGTGTAAATACCTAATTTTTACCACAATTTTTTTTACAAAAGAAAACCTCCCCCCTTTATTTTTATAAATAAACATTTTTCTTAAAAATGTACCTGTCCAAATAAGGCAACATCAAGATTAACAATCACCACTAGACTTAGGGCATATGAGGCCCAATAAATAATTTGCAGCAAGTCCAGGGTTCAATAATAGTTTATAGATATAATTAACACTGCTAAACACATATTTTTCTTATACCATTAATATGTACAATCCAAAATAAATGGGCTTGGCCCAATAGAAAATCATGGTTCAGATTGACGTGTTTAAAAGTTATCCAGTTCAAATAAAAAGATTGAGTAGTTAAAGTCAAATAACTTATAATAATTATCTAAAATAAAATTTATAAGGGTCCCTAGGTCATGACAATTATAATTATAAAATAAACAAAAAATCACGTGCCAAGCCGAGAGAAGGGAGCCTAAGCTCACTTCTTCGGTGTTTTCCCTGTAGCTCCACTTGACTGCTCACCTAAAAATGATAAGAAGTAACATGTGAGATTAAAAATCTTAGTAACAATTGGTTATTCTAACATATACTGACATGCTTCTTGAAGTCAGTTTACAAACATATCTATAGATATACATATGCATTTCACAATCAACACATAAAACAAGAAATGCAATATTCACAATTTTATAACAATTTCTAAATCAATGTCAAATTAAAACAATAGTGATACATTTTCTAACCTCACCCTTATGGCTCCCAACTCCCTTATTACCGCTAGCTAAAGCTTAAATTGAGGTTATACCTGGCCAAAGGTACATTGCCGTCAAAATAAGACTTTCCTCTTTGAAAAGAAGGTGCCCATCGTCCCAAAATGTCAAAGACATTGAGAACTACAAGAAAAAGGCCAACCACCATGCGCGTAGTGGAGGCAAACTATGCAGCATAATATTCAATCATTAATCCCAAATAAACAATCATATTACTAGCCATACTTATTACCTCTTTTGCATCACATGAAACAAATATCACATTCCATAATAAGATCACACAAGTATTAATATATATATACACACACACACACACACAATATTAAAAATCAGTATCTCAATATATGAAAGGATATTTTAATGTTATCTCTTTTCCAAGCTATAACTAACTCAAATGTGTAGGGAACTTCTTAACCATGCTAATAGATTAATCTATGACATCGAATGATTATACCATTAGATATATATATATATATATATATTGTAATTTATCAATTTAAATAGAAAATTCAACTAAACTTTTCAAATTTACAATCATATCCTTCCAATCTAAATCCCTCCGATAAAAACTCAAAATTAACTTAAATTAACTTATCTAAATTCTAAAAACATAATTTAATCCACATAGATATCCTATATATCAGAGATCACAAATTTTATAGCTAAAAACTTAATTTTAAACTCCCAAATTAATTTATAGAACAAATCTAAACCAATAGAATTTAAGTAATAATTTATTTCTACTAATTAATAGTTTTCATTGTTAAAAATCAACACTTACCCTAAGTTTAAACTTTAGAATTTGCTCCAGTCATCAAAATTTTACTATCATTAGAAAGCTCTAGATGAGTAGAAAAATATTTATAAAAGGAGTTTTTATAATAGGAATAGTTTTGAACATTAAATCTTACTTCAAATCTCTTCAAATCCCTTGTATTCTCCTCTCTCTCTCTCTCTCTCTCTTCTTGTGTGTTTCTATAGGAAGAGAAAAAGCAAAGAAAGAGCACTTTTATATGCTCTTTCCACCGCCTCTTGCCTCATTCTTTTTTTATTATGCTATAACTTAATAATTAAGTTAACAAGCCGTAGCCCTTTTTTCTTTTCATTTTCTAAAAATACACCTTAACATAAAATTATATTCTATGTTAAACTAACAAAAGATCTTCTAATTAATTTTTTATCAAACATTCTTTCTATTTATTTATTTATTTTATTAATTCTAATTAACTTTAAAAATTAAAGTAGAATGTTACATCTTGTCTCTTGGAAGGACATCTCCAAAAGTAAAAAGAAGGGTGGCCTAGGAATTAAAGATCTTGAATGTCAAAACAAGACATTTATCTTGAGGTTATGTTGGGAAACGATTAACAAACCTAATTCCTTATAGGTTCAATGCCTTCATGCTAAATATGACTGTGGCACTCACAAAATCCCTATGGTTACATGGAAAAAAATCTTCATCTCTTGTTTGGAGTGCAATTATTACAAGTTGGAATGTGTTCCTAGTGGAAATTGGAAAAAATCAACAATGGATGCAACATAAATTTTTGGTGGGACTCGTGGGTCCACTTTTGATAAACCTCTTATCACCCTTGCAGACAAAAACTTAGATCTTATTAACCATTTTGAGGTGGTTAAGGATTATGTGCTACCCTCTAGAACTTAGAACGTGTAGAAGTTGTCCACTTTCTTTTCTCCTAACGTCATTGCTATTCTTAAATCTATCAAAACACCCTCAAACAATCATGATAATGTTCTCTTATGGAAAATGGCATCTGATGGAAGGTTCTCTATTAAAGCAACATATGACTTCCTCACCAATATTGACTTTCCTACTGCTGACCCACTTTGGAACAAGATCTGGAAGTGTTAGGTCCCAAAAAAAAATTGAAAATGTTTATATGGAAAATTACCCATGAGAGAATTCTCGCAAACTCACTTAAATAGAAAAGAGGTTTTTCAAACACTTTAGATTGTCCTTTTGAGTGTCATGAAGAAGAAAGTGTTATTTACATCCTGAGAGACTGTGGTAGAGTGCAATAAGTATGGAATTAACTAATTAACCCTATTTTTATTCCTGTATTTTTCTCTTGTGACTTGCATGTGTGGCTGAGATGGAATTTAAACCACAATCCTAGGAAACAAAAATCTAGTAGGTGGTGCTAGTTCAGAACTTTCTGTCAATTTTGTTGGCTCCCATAGACTAAATGTTGCATGCAAGTATTTGAGGGAAAATGTGCAAAACCAAATGAGGTCATCCACTATGGTATGTATAAGCTAATGGAAAATGTTACTCAAGATAAATTTCATCATTATCTATTCTCAGGTCGGTCATTTTCTGAAACAGTCTAGAAACCTCCCTCTATTAGCATGGTACGGATTGATATAGATGGTTTTGTTAGTGGCGATAATTCTACTGCTTGTAGAGATGTCACTAGAAATGATCGAGGCGAATGGATCATTGGTTTCAAGAAGAAATTAGGCTTTCTTTCTTCTACCGCAACTAAAATTCTCACTATCAAAACTGGCCTGGAGGTTTGTAACCTCTATCAGTTCAAGAGAATTAAACTTTTCTTTGACTCTATTGAAGCCATAAAATTGTCTTTCTAGAGATAGTGGCATTGATCATCCTCTGAGGGTTGAGATTGAAGAAACTAGAGAATTATTCTTCGATAATTGGGATATCAAGATTCATCATAACTCTAAAGAAGCACTTCAATGTGCAGACTCACTAGCCAAAGACGCACATGCTGACTACTATGGCTTAGTTTTATTGTCTACTTCACCCTCCCTTTGTTTAGGTTTTATATAGGATGATCTGCATATAAACATTGATGTAATGGCTGCTAGAGCCTAGTCTCTCTTGTCTTTGCTTTCTTTCAAGCTTTGGCTTGCCTTCTATTAAAAAAAAAAAAACAGAGAGAACGTGTTGGGATATAAAAATGGAAGATCGTCCAATAATCCCACACCAGAGGCAATATCTCTGGAAAAAGCAAAGAGAGAATCGGAGGATCTGAAGTCTAATTAAACAATAACCACAAGGGAACAGAACATATGTTAAACTTCTTCTCGTTTGAGAGTTTTATAATTTATGCGGAGCATACAATTTGGAATTAGATATGAAGAATAAGGTAAACTATGAGATTAAATGTTTAGTAATTTTCTCTTATTACAAAAAATTATATATCCCGTGAGCCGACATTTTTAGCTTCCACTCTCATCGCGGTCTTCAAGATAACATAAAAGCCAAGATGTAAAGATTGAAATGAATATGAATAATATAACGTACAAGCCGTATTAGAAAAAGGGATACCCTTTTGCACTGGTTTTGCAGGTCTAGGAATTGAATTATGGAACCAAACGGGCTGAAGACAACCCTTCATTTTTCTCATGTACTGTTTTTCTTTCAGCTACAGAAGAGAGATGATGGAGGAGCCTTATGCCGCCTTTAATTCACAATGATAGCAGAAAGTCAGAAAAACTCTCACACAAATAGGTTTAAATACATTAGGAATCCAAATATATGACATTACTTTTGAAGTTACGCTGCAGTATTTGGCATATAACTACATTATGCATCACTACTGTACTGGTGACTCGTGAGATGTCTTACTGAAAGAATGACTTTGTATTTTCTGCATTATTCGTTGACTGCATTTTGCATTACTACTATACTCCTGTGTTGCGTTATTCAAAGAAAAAGGTGACGTGGTGGCAGCCACCGCCACATGCTGAAGCGGTCGATGAGTATGGGAGGGATCGATGTTTTGTAGTTGGCATTTTGCAGATCAATCATCTGATCATGATGATGACATTTTTGTCGTCAGATAGATGGTCCCAAAGCATGTTGGCTGTTCTGGCTTTATAGGGAAAGGCGGTCAGATATATTTTTGACCTACGATCTAGGCATCGGTGACTTCCCCGGTAAAAAACGTTAAGACACTGTATACACAGTCGGACTCTGAACTCAGTACTGCTTGAGAAAACTGCAGAGTAAATAGTATTTACTGTTCATCTTTGATTGATGATCTGTGTATGCGCTTTCAATTGTTACCCAAAGGTCTGCATGCGCCATTCAGACAGCCAATCCTTCATAGAAGAAAACTGACCAAGCACTATTGCGCGCGCGCGCTTGTATGGGCTTAAGCTAATTAGTGTTTATATGTTGTGTTAGTAAGCTTAACTTGTTTTAGCGAAACCGAAACTCAAGGGGATTTGAATCCTTTTGGGAAATTAACTCACTCATTTTTTAAGATAGCGAGCAAAGCCAGGCCAGGATCAGTATGGGATTCATGCGCGTAGTAGACGTCATCTATCATAAATGGTGGTCGCAGTAAATCATGCATGATGTTTGACCCCGGACAGATGTTACCATTATGTTGAAAACATCTTTTTTCTTTTGCAAAAAAAAAAAAATCAGTTATTTAAATCTCATATACTTCTTCTCTCAAAAAATATAAAATATTTTTAATTAAATTTTATTTTTAAATAAAATAATTACCTAATTTTAAATTAACCTTATCTTTTATATTTATTTTATTAAATATTTTACAATAAATAAAAAATTATTATCAATATTTTAAAAAAGGAAATAATTATATTTTAAAAGATTAAAAATATTTTATATTTTTGAATATCTAACTCCATTAAAAATGTTTTATATTTTTAAATAGAGGAAGTAATTTTTATTCAATTGTATCACAGCCTTTTGATTTATTGACCTTGACACAATTCATCAGATTTTATAATTTTAATAATTTAAAATATTAATTTTTATAAAAAATTATTTTTTAAAAAAATTTAAGGATTAGTGTTTAAAAAGGTTGAAATGATTAATTAATTTTTTACAAGTAGCACAAAGGAAAGGGATGAAGGAGAAAGGGCAGTGGCAACGAGAGTTGAAAAATAAAGGGAGGCGCTTGCAGTAGGGTGGGAATGGAACTGAGGGGAAGGGAGTGGAAAGATGAAAACAAGTTGGAAGAGAGGGATGGGTCCTACAAAAAGTTTGGTGGCAAGAGGGGGGAAGAAGAAGGGTGGATGATGTGCTTTTGCAGATACAGAGAGAAGAAAACAAAACATATTTGATACGCTGATGTGACCTCTAATAGCTCACATGCGCCTTCCTTACATTTGTACCACACTCTGTACCCTTGTCCCTTTGTATATTCTCTCCTCATCTATATCCACGCCCTCCTCCTTGCCCCTTCAACTCTTCTAAAGCCTTTTTACTGTCTACTGTGTCCGTCTCATCCTCATCCGTGGAAGCTAAGCAGTCTAATTAATAACCCACATGGATTACTTAAACCAGTCTACACCATGGATCTGACTCATTTTAACAAATATATGTATGTATATATATACATATGTGAGTGAGAGAGAGAGAGAGAGAAAGAGGAGCAAGTGGTGGATGGTGATATAAACAAGAGTAAATAGAGATACAAGGGTTGTATCTGAGGGATGATGGGGATTGGAGGGAGGGGAATCTATGCAGATGCAGGACTGTGCATGACCACGTTGCTGCCTCCAAATCCCTCAAACCCTTTTTCTTGTTAAAGTCTGTGTCATTAAATATTACTCAACAGGGAAGATTGGGTCTGAGATTGCCTTTTTATTTGGGTTTGGAATTGAGGCTGCCTTCCGTGGCAACAGTGAAACAGAGCTCAAAAAAGGGTAAGGAGGTGGGTGACTCATGGATCACAGAGAGAAAGAGGAGAGAGAGAGAGAGAGAGAGAGGAGAGAGATCATTTGCTGTCAAGTTTGGTATGTGTCCTGAAACTTCATTTTCTCATCATGGCAGACCAGTTTCTCATTCTCATTTCACATCAAATAACTAAAACTCAATTTGCCTCTCCTTTCAGCTGATTTACCTCCCAAGCCCCAACTCAGACTACCAACTTAGGCTCAGGCTTGGCCTATGATTAATTAAAGTAACCTGAAGCAAACAAACAATGGAGTGGTTGCTTGCTGCAATTAAAATTCCTATTTATTGCCACAAATCCAGGATGCATAATTGTGTCCCATTAATGATCCGGTTTTTCTGGAATGACCAAAATGCCCTTTTCCCCATTGGCAGAGTGGGAGTACTGATGCGCCATAAAATTTGTACCAATGAACAGGTCAGGCAGGAAGAAGGAAGCGCACTTGCAACTTGTACTTTAAAATAAGCAGCCCCTTGTTTCCAGTATAAATTAGCATTATCATCATGATATGTACATTTAAGTGAATTGAAGATGGTGATTTGGACGAGTTAAATTTGGATGATAGTATATTTTTATTGATAAAAATAATTGGGAGGATATCTAGAGGGAATCCAGAATAATAAATTGAAGTATCCGTTGAGGTGGAAGGAAGATCGGCTAAAGTAGAATGGGACAAATAGAGGGGGTGAGCGTTGGAAAACCCACTGGTCAAACACTCGCTCGCTTCACATTAAATGTAAAGTTTAATGCCACAATATTTTATGATCAGGTCTGGTTGGCTTTGGACTTTGCCTCCTACTAAAATACATTATTCATTACTACTCTCTGTGCCTCAAATGAAATCCTACCTACACCAATAGCTGGCCTTTTCTTTTTAAAGGATAACATACTTCTCTTTTCTATTAAAGGATTACTCCTAAAGCTCAGGCTGAAAGTAAGTTTGCTTGTAAAATAACCAAAATACTCCTTGTTTATTTTAGTGGTCTTTGTATATTGCCAATCTATTTCGAAATATTGATAATTTGTATTTTGAATTTTAACAACTTCAATCTAGGAAATTGGCAATAACTCCTTTAAAATTATCATCTTTTTTTTATTTATACTCTCTCAGTCTTCAAAAATGTAAAGCATTTTTTAAGAAATTAGATGTTTAAAAATGCAAAAGCATTTTTAAATCTTTTGATACATAATCATTGTATTTTTTTAAAAAAATACCTCTATTGATGAATAATTTTATATTTATTATAAGGTATTTAATAAGAGTAAATATGAAAAGATAAGGTTTTTTACAAGTAGATAATTAGTTTATTGAAAAGTGAGATTTTGTTAAAAATACCTTATATTTTTAAACAGAGGAAGTAAATGTTTGGTACACTGAATTTTCACTGCTCAAGCACACCTTATTTTGCATAACATAATCAAAGAGCATTGTTAAGTTGATTCAATGATCACAAGTGCTTTGGAGAAACAGGGGTTATGAGTTACGTTGAAGTCCTACTTGGCTATTTTAAAAGATTTATCTGGTTGCCAAGGAGGTATTTTTGGCATTTATTCTCATGCAAACTTATTTTCAATTTGTTTTTCAAGTCCGTGGAATAATTTGAGAATGTTGTGGTCTTTTAATGAAAGTAAATCCCTTGAGAGGGCCTTCAACGATATTCTCCCTAGTTTTAATGTGGACATGCACATAATATCTTATCATTAGTTAATTGATGATTTCATTAGCAAAGTAGAAAAATGTGATGATCATATATAAAATTTAAAGTTCAAAAATATATATTTCGTAAACTAACATTTTTACAAAAAAAAATTAAATTAAATTGCATTGACATGCCATGCTCTCTTGAAAAAGACAATAACAACAACATAGAGGAGTAACATTAATGTAAGCTAGAGAGCATATGATATGATATTCATAATATCCGAACAAGAGGTCCCCCCCCCCATCTTGCCCTTTCAACTTCACTGTTTCAAAGCATAGGGGAAATTGGTTGATCAAGTCTTAATAATTATATAATACTCCTGTTACATAAACTTCACAAAAATATAATATTACATAATTCCTTTTTTGGAAAAAATATTTAAATATTAAATTTTAAAAGTCAATTACAAATTACTATCTGGCCTTAATATATAAAACACTTTTAAAAGAGTACATTTTAAAATATAAAATACTTTAATAAAAAATAAAATTTTATCAATGATACTTTTTTAATGTTATCCTTAATATTTTTTTAAAAATGAAATATTCATCAGTTAAAAATTTTGTTTGTGCTAATACAATTTCTTTATTTTTATAAATAAACATTTGAGATTATATTTATTTGGTGTCATGAGGTTATAGTTTTTTGTCATTTAATATTTTTTGGATTGAACCAATTATTCTTCATTTGAAAAAATGCTAACAAGTAAACCACATCTTAACACCCCCCTTCTCCATCTACTTCCGTTTTCAGGTTTTCTATGAGCTACGTACTATAATGCTGTACTGGTAATAACGTAAAACCAGACAAGAATGATAATACTAATAATTTGGTGCCTCCATTTACTGGCTTACTTTGAGACTCGCTTTGTATTTGACCAACCTCGAGTCCCGAGTGAAAAGATCAAGTCATACTCATGACCCCTAATTAATCAGTCAAACCAGATATTTCAAACCCCCTCGTCTCTTATCGTTTCATGGTTTTCCTCACACGGGAATGGACAACCTGTCAAACGGTTACTCCCTCCGTCTTACTTTTCAAATGATTCAACGTTTTAAGACACAAATACTTAAATAAAATATAAAATTTTATTAATAATATTTTTTTAAATTATTATATATATATATTTAATATTCTTACATTAATCAAGTATTAAATAAAATATATTTTTTAAAATTTTATTTTTATCTTAAAAAAGTAATATTGTAAAGTGTATTCAATAAAATTTATTAATATGTGAGATTTTATTTAAAAGTATCTTATGATTTGAGGTAGAGAGAATACTATTTTCTTCACCTTTATGTCCTTTCAACGTCGAACATCAAAGCAATGATGCTCTTAAAAATACCAAAATTATACTTCTCCTGTATTATTTATAAATCACATTTTAAAAAATTTATTTGATTTCATTTATAAATCATATTATGACTTTTTTGTAAATATTTTTAAAATTATCTTGTATAAAAGAGAAAAAGTAACATGACATTATTTTTTAAATTTGTTATATGAGAATATATTTTAAATTTTATATATTTTTATTTTTTATATTTTTTTATATTGATATCGGTGATTTTGATAAAATAACTTATAAAAAAATTGAAGGAGTATAATACTAGTACTTACCAACACATTGAGCCCGAAAGCATGTAAAAATAATGCCTAAGTGTGCGGGGCAGAAATGTATTGTGTGTTGTAGTGTTGTGACGTTGTGGATCACAAAAGGGCCTACCACACACAGAAAATTCTTTGAACATGAACAAACAAGGATGGGGCCTACAATATCTGATGGGATTAGGGAGGGTTCCCATAATTGAATTGGTTTAATTATGTTGCTCACAAACATGCCCCAAATCTATGCATCAATACTCCACAGTGACAATGAAACCATTTTCCTCCCAACTTGATGGGCAATCAAATCCCCCTTTGGACTTTATTCATGCCATCTTGTACTCTTTAACTCCCTTCAAAGTACACATTTTGATGGCCAATGCTTGTCCCTTCTTCCCATGTGGACCCCACTCCTAATCTCCCCATTTCATCTCCATTTACTTTTATCATTTTCCCTACTTTAAATATATTTTACGCCCTCCTAACTTTACCATTAATTGGGTTTATATTGTTAAGGCTAACTGAAAATGTCCCTTCTAAAAATTTTTTTTGTATTAGACTTGAACAATTCCGAGTTTAATTAATCATGACCCGATGCATTTATTTATTCCAGCCTTAACATTGTGCCTCCAAATCCCAGCACGCTCAATAAAATAGTACTTGTCGCATATTTCACGTGCTCATGAATTGAGCCGGCCACAATTCCATAGGAAAAGTTACTCACTTTTAACTTTCCCGGATCCAAACAAATTAGTCTTTGAAAATCGCAATTAGTGCTCGCATTTCTTACACTTAAAAATTGTCATCCACCCAATCTCTTTTTTTTTAAAAAAAAAGATAATTTGTACATTTTAATAAATTCATTTAAATTATAAGTTGCTTGAAATATAGCTATAATTTTCATAAAATGTAACAATAAATGCCATAACATCTTAATAACAAGTTTGATAACTAAGCATCACATCACATGCATTTAGTATATATTATACATGGCAGCCAGATATGATAAGCTCGACATGAGAAGGGTTTTCTTTTCCAAAAAAGAAAATTTCATAGAAGCAAAATTATGGATTCCGTATAATATTTTTGGCCAGAAAATAACAGAGCGAAGAAGCGGCAGCTGAAGATGAAGAACAGAAAAATTCCACCGGCATAGGAGTATATACAATATGTCAATATCTAAAATTGTTTGTTGCCAATTAAACAAGAGCAAATTAATCCCAATCAGTAAAATCCAGCAATATTTTCACTCAAGAGATTAAAAGCACCCAGAGACCTTTGCTTCTTAGTTTCGATCGCACCGATTCCTACCGTGGCTCTGTTGTTGGTGGCCTCTGCTGCCTTCTTTCTTCTGTGGAGAAGAGAACAGTTGGCCGAACCCAAAAACCGAGCCCGATTTCGAAGAACCCCTCAGCGAACAAACCGGAACGTTCAGAACCGGAGTGACCCTCACATTGGCCGAGTACGACCGTTCCATTCCTTTTTGCCTGTACCTCGGTCCGCCATTCAAGGTACTGGGGCTGCTCGAGCTCCTTTCCAAGCTCTGGAACACTATCTTCCCTGAAGAGTTCATTCTGGGGCTGTCCACTGACACTCCTCTGCTTCCAACCCCACCGGATTCCCCCGGAGCTCGCCTGACCGGACTCCTCCCGACCCGACTGCCGGATGGATGATCCCCTTGCGATCTCTGATTATTACCGTCGAACGACCCTGCCCTCGGCTTCACCATCCTCATTCTCGGACGACCCGAGTTCGGGTTGCGATGGAGGGAGATCGGGTTCGGGTTGAGCTTGTCCGAATCTAGGGAGAGCCTGGGGAGATCTTCGTATTCGTGGCCGGAAGAAGAAGACGAGAGAGAGTGACGAGAAGAGATCGAAACGGATTCGCAGTCCGACTCCTTCAGCAACGGGAGACTCAAGGATGCGTCTAAGGACGAGGAGAGAAAAGCAGAGGAGGAAGAGGACGAAGATTTGGGGGTCCTGTGGAGAAAGTGCTTGAGAGATATGTTGGCTAGAGAAGACGACGTCGTTTTCTGGGGGTCGCTCTTGGCGGCTGCACAAGTGGTGTGAGCGTGACACAACTTCTTGAGGCCAAGAAGGTCTTTCCAGCGACTGGAACACCTGGGAGCCTTGGGGGAGAAGAAGGAAGGGTCGGCGGCGGAGACATGGGCGGAGGAGGCGGCGTCCGGGGAAGGGAACTTGGCGGTGGAAGAAGGGGGAAGGGAGGCGAGATGAAGAGGGACGAGCTTGCCATTGGAGAAGAGCTGGTCGGCGGGAAGCATGGCGACTGGATCTTGAAGAGAGAACTCGAAATCTGAAGGGGAAGGACGGGGATCTGGGAAATGGGGTGGGTGAGATTTGGGAGGGCTTAGCCAAGGGAAGGAGGGGCGGGGAGGGGAATCGAGAAAGTTATCCGGCGACATGGCGATGTTGTTGACACAGGCAGAAGCCATTGCACAGGGAGAGAGGGAGAGAGATGGAGAGTAGGGTTTGTTGGCTGTTGGGTTTGAGGAAGAAGGTGTGGAAGTTGCAGTGCCATTCCATGAGGATTCGCGAGGTACATATAAAACAGTTGCTGTGTGGAGCTACATGGAAACTAGGTCCCCTTGTCTCCTTCCTTCCTTTTCTTCTCCCATCCAATTCTCATTTTTTACATGAAAATTGGACTGTCTACATTTTATTTTAATATGTGTCAAATATAAAATAGATGTGATTTTCTAATTCTTATATAAAAAATTAACTTAAATATGAATCTTTAAAATAAATCTCATGATATTTTTCCTTTATCCAAACGCGTTGTTCATGCCTTTGAGCTTCAGCGCAAAACGGCCGGTGAGTGACAAATCAAGTAAAAACTGTATGAAAAGGCAAGTTAATGAAGGGACTTTGATTCAGCTGGTTAAAAAGTTTAAATAAACTTATTTTCAATCATAAAATATGTAGTTGTATTTTAAATAAAAATGTCAAGAGCATCCTGATATAGTCGAGATATCTTCAAATTTTTTAAGATATTAGATGGAGTCAAAAATAGGAGGTCAGTAAGAGAATATTGGTAGCTAAACGTTCAATTAAGAAAAACTCTTACTAATGATTAATCGATTGTTGAGTGCCTCAAAATTATTATTATTATTATTATTTATCAAATAATATTGCGTTTAATTTCTTAACTAGAAGATTCATGTACATTCATCTCCTCCTTTCGTGGAGATATGGGAAATGTAATGAGATAGGATATCAATAAACTACAACGCTGAAACTTCAAAGTGGTGGGAGGTACCAATATCAAGTGCATGATGATAAAATAAATGCTTCTCATTTGAAGATACATTTCAATTCCTACTGTTTTGCATCTATTAGTTGTGATGCAAATTTTTAACAATAAAATAAGAAAAAGGAACTCATGGATATTCGTAGTAATACTGTATTGGTTTTGTATTTTTTTTCCCCCCACTGATGTTTTTTCGTGTTAAGAAGAAAGAGTGAAAGCAAAAAAAATCTATTACTGCAAGATGTTATAAACATTTTATTCATGCATGTAGTTTCTTTTCACATTTATATTATGACATTTAGCATATGCTCTTCTTTTCGTTTAACGAGTCAATTGGTTTGATACTTTGGCCAAAAATGATTTGGTGATACTCCCTCCCTTCATTAAAAAATATAAAATATTTTTAATAAAATTCACCTTTTAATAAAATAGTTATTTATTTTTAAACTAATTTTATCTTTTTCATATTTATTTTTATTAAACACCCTATAATAAATATAAAATTATTTATCAATAAGGACACTTTTAAAAAAAGACAGTGATTTTACCTTAAAAATACTTTACATAACATTAAACTTCTCAAAAATATCTTATATTTTTTAATGGAGGGAATATATAGAATTAATTATATGTCTATATCTAAGATTGTCAAACTCATGAGTTTAAGTGTTAAATTCATAATGAAAATGTAAACTAAAATAGTATACTCGTAAAAGTTTACTTTTATTAATAAATAACCATTATAAGTATATGATTAAATAATTAAAATATAAAATATGGTTATAATTTGATCCTAAATATATTTTCAATATAAATCATTGAAATTAAATTCATCTACATTAATAAATTATCATACTCAATGCAAAAATTTTAAAAAATGACAACTTATTTTTAATATTTTTTGTTTGTATTGATATTTGGTTTTACTTTTTAACTTTTATTTTTCTTTAAAGTGGGTCCCCCAATTTCTATGATTGAGTTATATATAGTAGTGTTTCTGTTTTAAATTATAAGATACTTTTGAAAGAATTTTTTGATCTCAAAATATAAGACACTTTGGTTAGATTAATGTTTCATTAAATGCACTAATTTTAATATTGCCTTTTCTCTCTCTATAATTAATTTTTGTTCCTTTTTTTGCAATATATTAAATTATAGGTATTTTTAAAAGTTTATATTTTTATTTTAAAAAATAAAGTTGTTAAGTGTTTTTAATGATATTTATTGGTATGTGAGATTTTGTCTAAAAATATCTTATAATTTGGGATGGAAGGAGTACTCCCTCCGTTTCTATATATAAGAGAAAAAAGCTATATCACACAATTTAACAAAGTTAGTTAACTATAATAATTATGTCTGAAAATAAAAAAATTGGACTAAAATGCCCTATGTTAATTAACATAAGCATGCATTAATTATTTTTGTTAATGTAAATTATGAGGGGTGATTTAAAAATATGTAATAAATGCTTATTAAAATATGTAATTTTGTTTATATAAAAAATAAGTAAAAGGTGATAATTTCTCTTACAAATAAAAATAGAGTAGTACACATTTAACTCGCTAAAAAATTAATAGTTTAGTAAGTTTAATCAAATTTATATCTAGTTTAACTTTATGAGTGAGCTAACTCAATTTTATAAGTTAGAAATGTAAAAATAATAAATTTAAAAAGTTGACTTAAGAGTTTGACACAACAATGACTCTATCTCCCTACTGTGCTTGTATATTAAAATATTTTAAAAATTAATATATTCTGCATATCATATTATGTCTATGTGGTTTCTCGTGTTAGTGTTACAAAGATATTACATAAATAGACTTGTTAATTATTTTTTTTAAAAAAAATTGTTAATTGTTATATTTGAAATTTTTTCTTTTAGAATATAATTTTTCAGACATGTATATGCTATAATTTAAGAGTTAATTTATTCTTTTATCTTATATTAAATCATGCGAGATAGAAGAATCTCCATGCAACCCAAGGGATCATTAAAAGATAAAAACTTCAAAATTATGTTAAGTATGGCATGCAAGCCGGTATACGCAAGGCTTGCCTGTATGAAAAAAATGATCATAAGTAACGGTCCAATTTTCAAAACGGACCTACATAGGTAATTTTTATGACAGTTATGCCCAACATTCTGGTGTGAACTGTGAATATCAATATCGTAGGGGAAAGCAAAAGCCTACTAGGTGATACAATTACAAAACTTACCTCCCAAGATCCTATGGCTGAGTAGAGAAACAGGTTTTCCGGTTCATGTTCACTTTATCTATTTTCTACAAATTTTTTGACAGAGTATTCTAAATTACTAAAAGAAGTTAATATTAAATTATTTATATGTGCATGCACGCAAATATGATAAAAACGATTCAATAAATTTTTTTAAATGTTCGATATGCTTTTCTTAGATCTTGTCCTAGATTTATTTAATAAACATCTATCTATTTGGAAACAATAAAATTAAAATAGCATGACATCAAATTCCAATAATATATTTTCATTCTTTTCTCCTTTCTATTATTTGTGTCGGCATTTGTCGTTGCTCTCAAGTCCCAACAGGAATTAAACCACATTTTTGTTCTCTCAAAGAAACTATTCCTATGGTTTGAACTTTTCTTGCCAACATTTCTATAATTTATACTATACTTAAATATTACTACAAAAGCTATCATCCATTCCGTGAATGATATATTATTATTTATACGAGAGAATTAAGTAAAACAAAACGCAGACGCACACACAAAAATGATAGTAATCTGGGAAACTAAGAATTGGTAAGGAAATATAAAAAGGAATCAAACAAGATCAGTGGTGGGTGACATGAAATGAAAAACAGTGTACGAGAGACAGGCGATTATAATAATGGACGCACACAAAGCGGACAAAAGAAACACTGATAATGAGAAGAAATGATGTCTTTTAATCAGCTTTTACCAGACAATTTTCCGACAACATTTCATGCATCTCTATTCATACCTGAACCTTGCTTCGTGTCTTTTCCTGTTTTAGTTTCTATCACATTACATTGGATTTATTAAGTTCATTCACGCAAATACTCCCTGCCACTGTTTTAACCATTATTATTTTCATGCCAAATCCCATTTGAAGAAATAAAATAGAAAACTTGATGATTCCTTTTCAATGAATCATCAAGTACCGAGGAATTTGGATGCGTTCAAAAGCTTCACATAAAGAGGAAGAACTGGAGAAAGAAAACGGACATTTGTAAAGTTAGGTAATGATATTGTGACATGTCACTCCAAACATCAATTATTTTCCTCTCACGTTCTGCGCTGTCTATTTTACAAGATGCTTCTGTTCAGACCACAGCCTTATACAATAAGTTGAGTTTTCTATGAATCTTCATTCTCAAGATGAGGCCTTCTTTGACCAATCATGCCAGTCTTCTCCGTTTAAACGACGTTCATAATTGGCAAAAGAATTTTAAAATCTGTGCATTCACCCTGAAAGAAAAAGACACAACCATCAAGAGTAAACTGTCATAGACTTCAGATTTGTTTTTTTTTTTTTTGGCACCAATTTCAGCGTCAAAGATATGCTTCGTCTATTGGTCTTTTGAATGAATGAGATGGAAAGCACAGGTATCAGAAAAGCTCGCTTAGCTCCCTTGGCCTTCTTAATCATTTCCCTTGTGATCAATTTATCCTCCAGCCCTCTGTTTGGCTGCTGAGAAAGTGTTGTTACTTGGAAACTGATGAAGGCAAAATGCTCTGTAAGTTGTACTAATTCATTAGATATTCTCAAGTATGGAAGACTTTTGTGTGCTGTTTTTACTTTAATGACCAAACGTGAAGATCACTGTAATTTATTACTCTTGCATTTGCCTACTATGCTAATTATTTACTGTCCTTGCTTCTGGAGGTTCTTTTCTATTTTAGTCTTAAAGGGAAGGCTCTGCTTCCACAACATCATGTAACTTGTCCATTGTTGCTCATGGAACTTTCCTATACAAGACCATGTTGTCCTTTCGGGAAATTTCTTTTGCTTGCCTACTTTTCATTTAACACCTAATAGTTGGCGGAAAGAGATGATCCTGCAAGTACTTTTTAAGCAGCACTTAGCTTGTTAAAGCCTTTCTGCTGCAGAGTTCTTACCAATATCGCTCTTCTGAATGCAATGCAGGGGGGATTTTAGGAACTGCATTAAAAACAGGCATTACCAGTAAAATTCCTTTAAGGAAGACCTGGAGCATGTGCAGGGACTAAAGCTCATGAAATAAATATTTTACATGATGCTCGATAACTCCTATGTTCAATAATCATACATTGCTGGTATTTGAAATGCTTAGGGTTGGTCGCAGTTAGGATGTCTGTAATACTTGTCTTCTTCAAGAGAATCAGTTGTCAATATGTATGTATTGGGAAGTCCAAGTGTGGATGATGGGTTCTTATGAGTGAAGACTAAGGACAGGATTTAAGTTGTTCTGAGACATTTGATGCTGCAATCTACTTGAATGTTTCTTGAGAGAGTATTTTCAGCGCCTCCTAAGATGAAAATTTGAAGTTATTTGCTTGGATTCTGATAGTTAACCACACTCTAGCAAGTAAAGAGCAAAACAGATTGACATGGTTTAAAATGGTAAGATAGGAGTGAACTGTACCTCTGTCCAGCATCAGTACCAAACCAGTAAGACATCTTGATATCTTTCAAAAGTGAAACCATCCCAGAATTACCTTTTAACATTATCCTATTTCCTTATTTCTCTGTGAAGCCAGTCATTGACTTCTTCCTGTCCATATGTCGAGTCATCTGAAGAACTTCTTTTCTCTGATTCCTCACTTATCTGGGCTGTAGGTAAACAGTGTCTTAGGCCCAATGCTTCTTTCATAGCCTTGCTCAATTGAGGGCCTAACAGATCGCATATTTTATTTGTAGTGTGTGTTTTTTTTAAATTTCTACATATTTTATTATTTCCTGTTCTGTAAGAAAGATAACTACCATATCGCAATCAGTGCAGGAGTTATGTACGGGACTTTGTTAGTCTCGGTTTCTGCTTGTCCACCTTTTCTCCTTAATCCCAACTTGATTATCCCTAGAACGTGGCCATAATTACAGAGAAGATTGCCGTGGATTTTCAATGCCATAGTAATGCTAATTAACATTATGTGTAGTGCGTATGTTTGCCGTCTACTTTTGTTTCTTAATGGCTGCATCTTGAATATGCTTTGTTTCAGTCACTTTTTCCCCCCTTTTCTTTTCTCTATAGCTTGATTCATCCCAGTTTCTTCAAAATGAAATGAAGAGTGAATTGTTTTCCAGAACTTTTTCTTCTAATATGACCGGTTCAACATCAAAAGGAGTAAACTTAATATATATTGAGATAACGAGAGGAGTGGAAGGTTCTTACATTATATTGACCCTTTAATGATCAATCTAATTCATATGCTACACGAATGCTTCAAAAACTCCAAATTTAGTGTCTTGCCGCCTCAAGAGAGTAATTGGGTGTGTAGAGGAAATAGAAACCTCGAGCAATTCTTGTATGGACATGGTGTATCACATCATTTATGCTTCATCCAATAAAATTACACCAATTCAATTAGAAAAAAAATCTTAAGTGTTATTATTTTTAATAATTTTTTTAGGGAAAATAGCATCTAAGGACCACCGTATGAAACTTATATTAGAGAAGGACCAAATGATTTGCTTTTATCACTACAATCCGCTGGTCCTTATTACATATTAATTTCACAAGGAAAAAGACCAAAATGCCCCTCAAAATGTTGGAAACGTGTTCCCAGCTGAAGGCTATCTCAATCGAAGCTTTTCCTTATTTTCTTTCTCTCTGAACCAGCTCTGCAAGTGAAGTATAGCAGCTTACAGATGAAAAAATGTAGAATCATCCATTATTGTGTTACATTATTGTCTCCTTAAATGCTCTCATTGTTCATGGTCATGGGTAATGTTCTAGCATGAAAACTATATGATGTGGCAGTTGCTAGTAGAGCGAGTTGAAGGTAGCAGAATGTTCGAACTATATGCTGAGTGAGTTGAGTACATTGAAATGGTCGAACTATTTCTCCCAAATTGAGGTAATTAATGCAACTATGTTTTTGACCCTATCTCTCATGTTCTTCATTGTTAGTGCATAAAGCTGTATGTCATGTGTTGGTAATGTATAGCATTTAATAACATCTAGGAAGCATGAGTGAATCTGAAGGTATCAAACGCATTAAATGTGAGTTGCATGTGCCCTTTACAAAGTGCCCTTTTGAAAGGTGGTTTATGTTGTGTTGTCAAAACTGTAACGTGATATTGTTAAAACAAAAAGTTTAGTTATTAAATAATGGATTGTTTCTTTGGAATATGCTCGGTTGAAGCCTTGAAAGTTTGGAGCTTTTTACTTTTGTGTTGTTAAAATAGCAATTTTTGTTGTTAATATATGATTTGTAATTGTTAAAGAAAAATTATAGTCAATTTTGTATGACTAATGTCATGTAAGCTTTTCTACATTAATTTAAGATTTCAACCTCACATGATCAATGGCAAGCATTCAAGGGAAGAAATTATTTTGTTTTTTCCATCATGGTGGACATTATGTTAGGACAGGTGAAGGGAAGGTGAAATATAAGCGAGGCAATGTAGTTGCTAGAATTATTATAGAGGAGATGACATATGATGTACGTAGAAGATTAATATTGTTAGAGGTGTGTCCTGGAATGAAGACAATGGACTTGAAGTACACAGTGAAGATTGAAGAAACCACATTGATAGATCTTATTAATGACATTGGAGTTGCTCAACTGATTGAATTTAATGATAACACTGGTCACATTTATATAGGCAGGAGGGAGAATGATAACACAGTCATCACCAATTGACTATTCTCAAGAGTAAGTATTTAAGTTGAATGTTGTAAATTTTAGTTGGTTGAAATTTAGTATTGCACATAACGTATATGGTGTTGATTGTGAATACAGTGTAGATGATATCTATGGAGATACTCAAGGAATGTTGTTGTATCAAAGTGAGTGGGACATTAATATAGACTGTGTAAGCTCACCGTCTCCTCCTCAAATAGCGACATCAACTGATGCTGAAGGAAGCTTAGTTATGCAAAGTATTCCAACTTCTATGATAGAGATGAATGCTGCAAAGTGAAGGGATTTATTTATTAGTATAAGTCAGATATTTCCTAACGCTATTGCATTTAGACAAGCATTGCACAAATATAGCCTTACCCACAAGTTCACATATAACTTCCTGAAGAATGACAAGAAGAAAATCATTGTGAAGTGTGTGGCTAAGGGTTGCCGATGGAAAATTTCTACATAAAAAGCCAATAGGGGAAGACAATGCGTTCTTATGTGTAAGAATATTTATTAATCAACATATGCATTGTGTTCAAGATAACCTCATAGTCTCACATAAGACTAGAGCTTCTCTCACATTATCTATTTTACTAGATGAGCTAAGGTCAAGTATCAACAAGTCTGCAAATGAAATTAGAGGAGACATGTATAGAGAATATGGTGTGAGCCTTTCTTACCTTCAATCATATAGAGGTAAAGAGAAGGCTTTGGCTGATTTACATGGTTCCTCAAAAGAGTCTTACGGGTTAATCCCTTGGATTTATGGTAAACTTAAGGAAAGCGATCCAAAAACGTTGGCTAAATAGGTTGCTAGACAAAGTAATAGATTTCAGCAGGTGATAATTGCCTATTGGCCTTGTATAAAACAGTTTATAGAAGCTGGTCGGGCCATATTATATATAGATGGGTGTCATCTATCTGGTCCATGCAAAGGGACAATGCTTAGTGCAAGTACTTATGATGTTGATAATGAATTATTCCCATTGGCTTATGCTATAATTAGTGGAGAGACTTATGATGATTGGGCGTGGTTTCTGTATAATTTGAAAGAGATGACAGGATGTAGGGAAATAATGATTGTGTCCGATAGATATAATGCAATAGTTAGGGCTATACGGGTTATATTTGGTGGTGAGAGATATGCTTTTTGCTATAGTCATGTGAAAGAGAACTATAGCACTAAATTTTTGAAAGTCATAAGGGGAAAAAGGAAGAGTGTAGAGATAAAGGAAGCTATACTTCAACTATTAGATGCTATAGCCTATGTTAGACTTCATTCTAACTTCAATCTAGTAATGGGTGATTTGATGAGTTTTGTCTAGATTTAGGATGTTGGGTAGAAAGTAATTCAGATATTAATCGTTGGGCTATGAGTAAGTTTCCTTACAATAGGTGGGACAATATAACAACCAACATTGCAGAGTCTTTCAATGCATGGCTTGTGAAGGAAAGAAAGCACAATATCCCAGTGCTGATATATGAGCATAAAGAAAAGTTGACTTCAAAGATGTATAAAAGTAATTTGGCTATATCTAAATGGAAAAATGGAGTTAGATCAAACATTGACTCAAAGTTAATGTAGAATATGTTAAAGGGGTTAACTTTAGATGTAGGACATTATGGAATTAACATTGTTAGAGTTAGAACTTTGAAAGGTGATGTTTGTCTAAACCTTTCACTGTGTCAATGCTCTTGCCTTACTTGGCAAATGTCAAGATTGCCATATGCTCATGCATGTGTAGTAATAAAGGTAAACCATGGTAATGTATATTCAATTGTTAAGGAATGTTACCAAGTTGCTGCCCAACAGAAAATTTACAACACCTTCTGTAATATCTTCCTCATTCTAATCCCATAGTTAAAACTAAACCCTAAGTAATTAGGGAACGAGATTATAGTAATTATCAAAATATAAAGTTTTCAATAGTTTGTAAAATAGGGATCCCAATTTTACAAAACTAAAATCATTTTCACAGTCTCACAACTAGATAAATTAGAGTTTACAAATATGCGAAAGCATAGGATCATTTTGTAAGCGAGTGCATTTGTTTAAGAATTTAAAACAAGAGAATTTTTAAAAAATTTTTAGATGTGCGCCACGGCTCGTTGAACATGCACCGTGGTATGTTCGCTTCTGTGACACGCGCCGTGGCACAATTGCATGAATTTTGACAGTTAATTCTACTATCAATTTGACAGCATTAGGGCCAACTTCTAACATGCCCAAATCTCCATCCGCCATCCGAATGACGTGAATTAGGTATCTACAGAAAGCTCTTTTGAGCTCCAACTAATGACATTGGTCTTAGACTCAAATTCTTTTTAAAATAAAAATTGAATACCCTTTTCAAAACTCATACTTTTACAATAATTTTCATAAAGTCAAGTGCTCAAATCAAATACCAAAAGCCAATAGCCACCGACACCAATTTGACCACATACAAATCATTAAGACTAACTCTTGTAATACACCATATCACATGAAATACTCTTAGATCAAATTTTCACTACTTAACTCCTTAAATTAAAAAACATAAAAAGGGGGAGTTTACCATAATTTTCATCAAGTTTTCCTAAATCATCTCATAACATGCTCTACTCTTACTTGTATTAATATTTTGGACCTATCACAATAACACACATTCATCAACTCACTCCTTAGGGCTTAAAATACACTTACAATTTACAATTCACATAATGCAAGTAAGGAACAAATGAGAATTCCTAATTGGCAATTGAAATTGTCATATACATAAGTTTACTCAAAATAAGGAGGCCTATTACAAAAGGATCGTGTTCTTAAGCCTCTTGGTGTTTTTCTTTGTCCATACCTCTTGAGCTATTCTCTGTAATATTGAAAATAATGGAGTGAGTACAACTACTCAGTAGCCAAGGTTGACTAACCCATACTAATACATATCAATTAGTTTAAATGCAAGTAACATTTAATATTAATACTTTAACCTATATAAAATATTTGAAAATAGATATTCACAATTTCACTCACATAATAGCATTTATTTGAGAAATAATGCTTTTTAGCACTTTTTATATAAAGAGAGTTGGTCACACAAATCATTAACAAATACATTGAAAGAAATTAAGACTCAACTCGTGATGTCATCATTAGGAACACAATATAGACAATAGATGTCTTTACTCACTATATGTATGATCACACCTTTCTTATATCCTCCTTATTCCTCTGACATAAAACTATGAGCTATAACTCAATGAAATAGTCTATATTCCATGACTTTCCTAGCCTAAACACCTGTGAGGGGATTACTCGACCAAGGCGCACCCAACTCACTTATGAAACATGATTTCTCCCATTTCTCACACTATAGGTGTCATACACCTTAGGCTATCCTCCTCATTGAACCGGTGGATAGTTAGCTAAGTTTGAGTTCCTCGTTGAACTAGTGGGACTGTCCCTCGTTGAACAAGTGAGACAATATAGATATAATCACCTTGACAAACTATCTCACAAATGGGCCTTACCATATGAATTTTATCATCTACTCCTCTTTCTAGGCAAACTCTTGTCTCTTAAGATCATGCAATATTGCCATAATTCACACATATACAATTCATAGAATTTCACATTATCAATTTTCATCCATCATTGGACTTCTTAAATACATTTTTATAGAACTTTAAACCAAATAAGTCATTGAACTCTAACTTCACAATCATTTTATTTCACACTTTTAAAATCATTGAACTCTACTATTTTAAACATCATTGAACTTCTCATAAACAAAGATTCATTTTACTTCTCAATTTGCAAAATCATTAAACTCTCAATAAACATAATGCGAAAATCCATCGATATTGTTCTCCAAGAAATTTTACATCATAAGGCATAACATTTACAAATTTAATCTAGTAGATTTTCTAACAAATCAAGCCACTCTTGAATTTTTTTTAATTTACACATTTTAATGATAAATCATAAATCCATAAACTAATAAACACACAAAAGCATAAGATAAAATTCTCCCAATTACCTCAAACCTTTGAGAGGTCAAAGGTTTCACCCCTCAATTACTTACTCCCAAAGCTTCGAAGAAGCTTGAATGGTGCCAATGGTAGTTACTCTACAAGCATTTACTATGCAAAATATCAATATCCATTTTTGAGCTACTTTTCACTAACACTTCATCATTTCTTAATACTTAAGATTTATTTTTGACTCATGTAAAAGTATTCATAAGGCTTCTTAGCTTTTTTTAACTCTTATTAATAACATTGAGCTCTTAAATGAGCATTAATGAAACCACATTGTTCCCAATTACTAAATTTATGATAATTTTAGATACTTAATGTCCTCCAACCACCAATCATCATAAAATCATAATTACATACTTAGCTCAATCTACTCCTATTAACTCTATTTAAGTCAATGGGTTCGGACTCATAGCTTTTATGGATCAAAAATTACCATTAACAATCAAACTTTAACTCCTACCATCAAGAAAATAGAAGAAGAGAGAGAGAGAGAGATTTCAGTAGGAAAGCTTACCTTTGATGTTTAGGAACTTTAAAATACTCCCAATACTCAATTCTCCCAAGCTCTAGCACTGTTCTCTCATTGTTCTTTTGTTTCTTCGCTTTTCTCTTCCTCTTCTCTCTTTCTCTCACATAGATACGATACTGATATATCAGAATTTTGGTCGAACACCACGATGCATGGCACATAGGAGCCTGTTGGATTCAAATCTACCTTTGTGCACTGTGGTGTACTGACCACACACCACAGCATATGGCACAGAGAGCAAAATCTTTAACTTTTCTTTCTCTTTCCTTGCCTGAGTGGCCTGTCATCAATCTGGACCCACTTCTAGGGCTGAATTCACAACAATTATACCAAATTAAGTCTCTTTAGCCACACACTTCACAATACACTTTAGTCTATTTGAACTTAATTAATTTTGATTTAAAATTGAAGATGTTATACATTTATATTTCTAGTAAAGACACATGACATCCTTAAGCCTGGTGATTTGGCATCCCTGAACTTCCTATTGCCACTATTGACAAGCTGACCTTTAGGGAGGCCACATACTATAAGGATAGAATCTCAATTCTAGAATAAGAAAGTTTACTATTGCTCAAGATGTAGGGAGTATGATCACATGTGAAGGACTTGCAGGAACCCAAAATTAGGTTGAGGAAATTGGCCATTATGCTTATATTTTGGTACATATATAGTACTACATGGTTTTGGAAGTGTAGCTTTTTATTATACAAGCAACTCATCAATGTATTTTTTAGAATGGGTTGCTATATTTTGTTTGTATATAGGTTTATGGCAAATAGGTTGGTATATTTTGTTTGTATATAGGTTTATGGTAAATAGGTTGGCGTATTTTGCTGTAAATTTCATGACGGTGCTTGGTGCATGGAAGACAAGTACCAGTATGAAATTTTGTTCCAACATTTTAGTAATTGATAGTAAATACAGCTAATTTCTAATTGTCAATATCCAATGTCCTCTTGTCAGAACACGAATGGGTTCTTATTAACACAAACATAACACTGGCAAATTGAACACAAGTTACTGATAGTACATACCTACTATTTTATTGTCAATATGCAATGTCTTGTTGTTAGAACATGAATGGGTTCTTGTCAAAACATATGTAATGCTGGAAAATTAAACACACGTTGTTGTTGTCAATATGCAATGTCCTATTGTCAGAACATGAATGGGTTCTTGTCAAAACATACGTAACGCTGGCAAATTGAACACAAGTTATTGATAGCACAACCTACTATTTTTGTGTTGTCAATATGCAATGTCCTATTGTCAAAACATGAATGGGTTCTTGTCAAAGCATACGTAATACTAGCAAATTGAACACAAGTTATTGATAGCACAACCTATTATTTTCGTGTTGTCAATATGTAATGTCTTGTTATCAAAACATGAATGGTTTCTTGTCAAAACATATATAAAGCTGGTAAATTGAACACAAGTTGTTATCAATATGTAATGTCCTATTGTTAGAACATGAATGGGTTCTTGTCAAAACATGCATAATGCTGGAAAATTGAACACAAGTTATTGACAGCACAACCTGTTATTTTTACGTTGTCAATGTGCAATGTCCTATTGTCAGAACATGAATGGTTTCTTGTCAAAACATACGTAAAGCTGGCAAATTGAACACAAGTTGTTATTATCAATATGCAATGTCCTATTGTCAGAACATGAATGGGTTCTTGTCAAAACATACATAACGCTAGCAAATTAAACACAAAGTTATTAACAGTACAACCTATTGGCACCTTATTTCTTGTTGTCAATTTAAAATGTTGAATTGTTAAAAAAGGATTGGTTTGTTGTTGACAAATGCTTAATGATGGCCAATGTGATCAAGTTACAACCTATGGAGGCCTTATTTCTTGTTGTCAATTTACAATTTTGAATTGTCAAAAACGTATGTGTTGTTGTTAACGAAAAAGTATTAATAGAATTTGTCAATTTACAAACTATTTATGAAATTTCAACTAACCGTAGTGGCCAAACTACAAATACCCTAACAAAATTAGCTTAATGACATTATCATTGTCATCACTGGTCAAACTACATATAATGAAATCAACGTTTCCTTTTCTTCAATGTGATTGGTAAGACTTGTTTGAGGATGTCCACAGAGACCTTATTTCTTGGATAGTCCACAAGCTACCATAATAAGTCCCGTCTCATAGCAGCCAATTCTTTACTCAAATATTTAGGAATAGTTACTTGTTCCCAGTTTTTGTCATTTGTGTTGGGCCATAATTTCAACTATGTGATCACATGAAGCCCACAATTAATCCTACAAAAACATGGATAGTGTGGTTAGTTAATAAAGCAAGTAAATCTTCTTGAACATAAACAATACTCATGTGTTATCTTGTATTTGAACTTTAGGATAGATAATTTTTGCATTCAAATCCAAGTCAGATAGTGCCTTGAGGTCAAGCTTAACATGCCTTAAGATTTCAATGAAGTGGATCTTTGCATAGAAGAATGTTTTACCATTAAGTAACATTTTAAAGTAAATGATCTATAAAAATTGCTAAAAGAAGAGAGACATACACAAGCAACAACTATCATTTCCTACCCACGGGTCCTTGGATCTTTTTTTTTAGGCTTCTTCAGTGAATTTAGGATATACAATTGAAGGGTTATTGGATCCATCACAAAGCAAAACCTATGGTTGTCCATAATAATTGGTATAAATATATAATTACAATCTCTTATGTTATAGCCAATATTGTCTAGATCTATTTTATTCAGGTAGTTGGCCAGTGTCCAACTTTTTAGACTCCTTATCATGGTCTCCTATAAATAAATCATAGTGTGAACAAACATAGTAAACTACTCCAAAATAGTTACATTTGTATACCAATAAACTGTAACTAACCATGAACTCCAAGTGAAATATATGTCACTTCACCCTAAAGGATTGGTCCTTTTGTTTAGCAACTAATGTTAGTACTACCATTGACATGATTTGTACATATCAAACCTAGGCATAATTAGAAACTTTTTATGTGAAATCAAGTTTCACTTAAGGTAGTGTTAAACATACCCTGTTACTAAGCCCTATACACACAAACTATTATTGTCAATATAGACTCATGTGGATAGCAAAGCAAAAGGATAAGGATAAGATTACTTACTTTTGAGTTTCATCTCCTACACAAAATTCAGAGCACAATGAATACAACCACTCTTTCTCGCTTACTTTCCTCTTACGGCTAACAAATGCCAACCATAAATATCTAATGTAAGGTTTTTTCACCCTTTTCGATCTCCTTACTAGAACACTACATTTGCTATCTGATTTGTCCTCATCTTTTTTGCATCTTCTTCCTCCATTGCATCTGAATTATGCTCTTCCTCATCTCCTTCTCCCTTTTCCTCTTTATCATCTTCTTTGATCTCTTTCGAGCTTTCCTTTCCATCTATCTTTTTAACTTCCTCATTCTCTTCTTCCTTACTCAACTCCTTATTAACTTCCTCTTTCTCTTCTTCTTTACTCTCTTTTTCATTAACTTGCTCAAATTTTTTCTTCATGCTAGCCTCCTTCTTTGCCTTCTCCTCTGCCTCATCCTCTTCTTCCTTAGCACCCTTATCCTTATCCATATCTTTTATACCAACCGTCTTCCCTTACAGCTTGAGTAACTCGTTAGCAACATAAATTTGTACTTCCTTCAATTTTTCAATGATAAAAGTGTCCACCTTAACGTACATGTCTTTTTTCTCCTGCACAACATGCAGCTTATAATAAAATATACTTCAACAATATTAAAATATAACAATTCTACAATACTAACCTGGTGATGAAACGTTGTAATTGGTGGTAATTTTGTAGAGCTGGTTTCTTGACTAGTACTTGCAGCATAAAGGACCCCATGCCAGCTCTTCTTCTCTAGATCTACTATTTTAGTTACCCTTTCCTCATTCCAATACTTGAGAGAATCACTTGAGTATGGGCCACCTTTGATTAGAGGGAAATTTTATTGGAAAAAGATCTATAAAAAATAGGCAACTTATATTTCAGTTTATATATCTTCCAATTAGTTATAAAAAAATAACATAATAGTTACAATTCTATACTAATAAGAAAAACACATAGCCTTCAATGTTTTTTGATCCCTGGAGCTTTCCCTTTTGAATAAGTTGTTTGTACTCTTAAATCTCTATTGTAAGCTCATTGAACACAAGTTCTGCCTAGTTAAACTTTTCCCATACATTGTTTGTGTAACTCATCACTTATAACAGCTTCTCACTAACAACAACACTTACAGTAGGACATAAAAAGGTTCTAAGTATGTACAAAATAGAAAAAACTCAAAAGTATCATCATCTTCTCCAAACAGGATCTTCTCCTTCATTTTGTTGAAGGACAATGAAGAATATTCCTCTTCAATTCATTAATAGCCTCCTTGTCAATTTTCATTTTCACTTCTTCCCCTTTATTCGGTAACCCCATCAATAGCTTTACATCTGAAGGAGATATTTTAATAGTCTTCCTTCTAATTGTAATTTTTTTTGATTGGTAGGTCATAAGCATAAATTACCTCTCCGACAAGCTCTCAAGGTATTCTTTTGCAGCCTATATCCAACAATTTCTCAACTCTAATTTTGTTCACCCTCTCCCTTAGGTTGTCATTGGCCTTCACAAATTGAGCAACTTCCTTAAACTTGCTTGGTGAACATCTAGTATAGAATGGTACAGTATACTTCTTCTGGCTGCTTTCAACTCTTGACTCAAGGGCCTTTACTTTGTATTGCTCCTTTTCTTCTCCACTCAACTTCTTCCATGCCTCTCCAACAATTTTTAAAGTACTTGTACTTTCTTTTTCTATTCTTATGAAATTCTTTCATGAATTGCTTAAATCTAGTCACGTGTTGCCTCTTCTGTCCTTCTTTATCAACCATTCTCTCAATCCTATACTTGTCAAAACAATAAAGAATCTTGTTAATTTCCCTATGGAAACTTGTCAAAATAGTAAAGGCACTTGTCAAAACATTCATCATTGTATATGTAATACTCTTATAATGTAAATAATCTAAAAGTGTTGTTAATTTATGAATTAAAGTTGTCACTCAATCATGCACTTGTTAAAACAGTAATTACTCTTGTTAATTTCCTATGACTACTTGTCAAAACAGTAAAGGCACTTGTCAGCACATTCATCATTACATATATCATACCTTGCTCTTGTAAATAATCTAAGAGATCTTGTTAATTCATGAATTGAAGGTGTCACTCAATCATACACTTATCAAAATAGTTAAGACTCTTGTTAATTTCCTATGACTACTTGTTAAAATAGTAAAGGCACTTGTTAGCACATTCATCATTACATATATCATACCCTGCTTTTGTAAATAATCTAAGTATTAATTCACAAATTAAAGGTGTCACTCAACTATACACTTATCAAAACAGTAAAGACTCTTATTAATTTTCCATCACTACTTATCATAATAGTCAAGGCACTTGTCAGCATATTCATCATTATATACTACCCTACTCTTGTCAATATTATAAGGGATATTGTTAATTTACCAATTGAAGTTGTCACTCAATCATACACTTTTAAAACATAAAACACTCCTCTTATTTCCACATGGTTGCTTGTCAATGTAGTAAAGGGAGTTGTCAGAAGATTTATCATTGTATACGACCCATTACTTGTCAATAATCTAAGGTTTCTTGTTAATTAACCAATTGAACTTGTCAAAACACTAAAGGAACTTGTCAGCACATTTATCATTACATACTATCTTGCCGTTGTTAATAATCTAAGGGATCTTGTTAATTCACTAATTGAAATTGTCAAAACATTAAGGGAATTTGTCAAAACATTTACCATTATATGCCAATCTCAACTTGTCAGAAATATAACAGATCTTGTTAATTCACGAATTCAAGTTGTTACTTAGTGAAACACTTGTCAAAACACTAAAGACTTCTTATTTCCCCATGCCTACTTGTCAATATAGTAAAGAGACTTGTTAATTAATGATTGTAAGTTGTTATAAAATCATACACTTATCAATATACGAAAGGGACTTGTTAATCATAGTCAAGGATCATGTTATTTCAACATTGTTACTTGTGAATGTT
Source organism: Prosopis cineraria (assembly GCF_029017545.1). Classification (NCBI taxonomy): domain Eukaryota; kingdom Viridiplantae; phylum Streptophyta; class Magnoliopsida; order Fabales; family Fabaceae; genus Prosopis; species Prosopis cineraria. The sequence continues at coordinate 41,927,479 of NW_026555337.1, forward strand.
CTAAAAGGACTTGTTCCAGTATAAGTTTTCATTTCTCTATCCTGATCTTGTCAATACAATAAGGGAGTTTGTTAATTCACTAATGGAAGTTGTTATCTTGCATATAAAGCAACGGTTAACAAACACATAAATCACATAAACTCAACACGCAGACTAAAATAACACCATTGTCATCAGTCAGCTACATTGTTTTGACTAAGATGGAGATAAATCATAGTGAATACCTCCACAAGAATGAAATTCATCTTACTATTTATCAAGCACCTTTGTTCACTTCCAACAATGCTGAGAACAACCACCTTCAATAGTTCATAATGACCCACTACTAAACCTTTGACCATCGATAATGCTATCGAAGAATCACCCTTATAATGTCATGTACAGTTAAGAACAATGATTTCCTCCTCGAAAGTTGGAGAAGAAAATGCTTCTGACAATTACTGGCATAAGGGCATCATGGGTGCAATGGCGGGCTGATGGTGGGGGCAGGTTGTTCGACAAATGGGGCAGAGTAACCTTCATTAGGGTTCCATGTGCGTTGTGCAGTTAAAATGAGGGGCATTTTAGTCCTTTTCCTTTTAAAATTAATATGTAAGAAGGGCTAGAGGACTACAGTGAGAAAAACAAATCATTTGGTCTTTCTCTAATATAAATTTCGTATGGTGGTCCTTGGATGCTATTTTCCCTTTTTTCTATAATAGAATGCCTATTTAATTTCTTGCATTTTCTCTCTTTATTATCATTAATGGTAGAATTAATGGTTAAAGGAAAAATTTGTGCTAAAACTTTTTCTTCAAGTGCACTTGGTATCGTAAACTTTTTGTTGGAGCAATGTTACTCTCTATATATGAAAAACAGTGCAATTTTACCCCATTGTTAACTTATACCAACGTTATCATTAAATTAATTTCTTTGACCAATAAAAACTTGCATGGCAAACTGAGTTTGACACTATTAGTTCTCTCCCTTTTCTTGGCTCCTTCTTCCTCCATCCTCTCCCTCCCTCCCTCCCACTCTCCCTTTATAAAGTAAAATACGGTAGCATTTATCTATTCCTGTTGTCCTTAAAATCCCTATCTTCTTCCTTGTACCCAAATGTACTTCTCCTTCCTCTCTTATTCTGTATCTTATACTACAACCTCTCATCCAAGTACAATACATACATCCTCACAAACGTCGAGAATTCCACTAAGTTGGTGAAGAGGATCTTCTACTCATAAGCAAGATCTCTCTGATGTGCTTCTTCTTTGCAAGAGTCTTATTGTGCTTATTTGCTTTGACGATGGCGATGTCAAGGTGACGATGGAGGTGGTGCATCTAAACTTGGCTAAGTCAAGCCTTGAAAACTGCATCATTAACACCATGGAGCCTCCTGCATATAAGCAAGGTTCTTTCCAAAATGTTTTGGTATGGTTGCTTCTCTTTGGCATCTTCCTTGTGCTACTAAGATTCACATAAGTCATCTCCATCGCTAGCGAGTTTTGTAATGTCAGTGCCTTTTTGTTTCTTTTCTACCTTAGACTCAAGGAGTGTCAATATTTTGGTCTCTAGCTTCGGTTATAAGCCCTTCATGCTTAGGCTGCTTCATCCAACTATGTTACAGAGCTCATGTTTGGTTTTGCTTCTCCTTTGCTTTATCACTTTCCTTTTGCTAGAATAAATTTACTTTAGCATAGGCAATAGACATTAGGATGGAAGCAACATTAATTCCCTCCAGAGTCGAGATAGCCACTAGACACAAAAACAAAGCAACACCTTAAAGCTCTCTCAGCCTGAATCATATGTTTTAAAACCAACTCCCATGTGGCATTATGGGGTTATTTTGTTCAAAACTCAGTGCTTAATTAGATCCATTTAGGCTTTGACTTCAGATAGTTTTTAGCTATCCTTTTTAACGATCTAATTACCAAATTGATATCCTCTTTTTTTGAACAAAATGGGACAAAATATAGGAGAAGCAAGAAAAGAAATTACATGTTTCTCTCATTTGATTCAATCAGGGATCAATGAAGCTAACAAAATGATTATCAAGAGTGTGGCCTATCTAGAAAGAGAGAGAAGGCAAATGGCATGACCTTCCTAAGAAGGTCAATCTCCTCCATTGAATGAACTACTTCCACTCCTTCGTCAAGTGCAATTGCATTGCATTGCTAGCACCCATGGGTTCCATTAATGTTGGCTTTCATTCAGTCAGTTGAGTTGTTGTTCTTTCGTTTAGGGTCTGTCATTGGTGGCAAGAAGGTCAACAGGTTAGGATTCAGGAGTAAGAAGGAGGGCATTGGAAGGGCAGACTATTGGTGAAGGGGAAGAAATGAAGAGGCAAAGAAAATAAACAAAACCAATGGTAATGCAAAGAAAAAGACAATAATACAACATTAAACTAGAAGCTACCGCATATAAAGTTAGTCAGGGAGCACATATTTAATAGTTAAATGTTAGTCAAAGTTATTGGTGAGACAAAATTGCATTGTTTTTGAAAGATGGAGGGTGATATTGTTCTAACAAAAGGTTTAGGATACTAGGCACATTTAGAGAAAAAGTTCTAGAGCAAATTTGCCCTTTAACCTAGAAATAGTTTATATTTAATACCATTTAAATATTATATTTTTATTAGATAGATTATGGGTGACGTGGTTCACCAACTCATGTAAGAATTTCTCTAGAAACCTTTATTATTTAGAGCCACAAATTTGGCAAAAATGCATCCAGCATGGGTAAGAATTTCTTTCCTTTTTTTGTTTATTCTATTTTGCACAAAATAAGAAATGAGTAGATTTTGTGGCAAATTTCCTTCTTACCCTACAATTAAATATGAAAGGAAAATATCTGAAAATCAATTAAATAGACATAAAAATATTTATTAATATTATTATTTATGCTAAAATTATATCTGTTTAGACACATAAAATCCACCTATCACAAATCTTGTATACAATTAGTCTTATCTATGGCTTTACTCTTTGCTTTGTGAAAGATATGGTGTTAGGCCATATTTCTTGCAAAATCTTTCTTGTTCTACGCATTAGCTGAAGAAAATATCTGTATAGTGTGTACCAGAAATATACTTATAGTATATAGAATCATTCATGCTGCAAATTATTTGCTGGGTTCTACATTCTGGTGTTTATTACCCAACTCAGTGGACAGCTTTCCAAATACTGCAGGGGCATCATCAAAGATTTTGTTTTTGCTCATGTAGTTTCTGATCACTATGTCATGTCATCTTAACTTTTGTAAGGATTATTACCGAAGAAATTAAGAATTTCTCGTTGTATTTGCCAGGAACAATACTCTAGATGACCAAGCTCGCAAGTTTCACTTAATAATGTTTATTCAGAGAAAATATGCACGTGCGACCCCGCGCGCGCGTGAAGAGAGGAATTTAATCAAGCAGGGTTTCCAAGTCCTTATCAGAGTGCTAGCAAGCTGGGACAGTCAAATTTGACTGAGTTCCACTCCATTATTGTATTGATTATCCATCTGGGAACTGAAGAAGATGATGGTAAAGTCGAACCGACTATATATCTCAGTCAAGAGTGGCATTTTCAGATACTTGAGATTAGGTAACAAGTTTTCTGCTGTGGAGAATGATGTAGTGTTTGAATTGAAGTTTTCTCTATCAAAAGCACTTTGTTTTGGGTTAGCACTCAGCACCGTGTTTCAACGTCTAGATTTGGATAACTAAAAGCTGTATTGCCGCTTCACGTGTGGGTGGGCTAGGCAGCCTCTTGAGGGCCCCCCCCCTCCAATTTTTTTACCACATCCAATTTCATAAAATAAATGTCCAATTAATATGTTAGCCTAATTTAGACGAATGGCCGAAACTGAGACCGAATCTTTGTACTGGTTTAGATAGGCACGATATCATTCTCATAGTTGCCCCAGAAACACATCACTCTCGTGTATTAATCAAGTTAGCCAAACATTTTGATTTTCTTTTTTAAATTATGTTTTGCAGTCAAACATTTTTATTTCTTGTTACAAAGACAATGGATGTTGCTCGGCATCAATAGCACAGTGACCATGTTCTTTTCAGTTCCGATTTAAATGATAACATATATTGAATGAATGCTCAAAAATCTGTATGCTGCCTTAAATGGGGGTCCCATTAACTGTCACTGTCCGAGCAATCCTACATGTTTTATATAATAATAATAATAATAATAACAATAACAATAACAATAACAACAATAGAGTTAGGGGTGCTTGATTCAACTAGTAAAGTAAGTTGAATCAATTTATTTTAAAATCTCAAGTTCAAATCATGTTAAATAAATATGTTAAAAGTATCTTTAAAATACCCACGAGGCTATCGTTGGTAATAATGATCTCATATTGTAAAGTTTTGATTAGTCTAAATAGATGATGACAATAATAATACCTCAAGCTTTTCTTAGAATATCGGGCAATAGAATAAAAATAATAATGACAGTAATTCTCAAATTTCAGAAATAACTTATCCTTTTATGGAAATTGTTTGCAATGAATTGATTAGAGTTTAGAGATTGCACGGAATAAAAGAGTGGGAAACTCACAAATAAGGACATGATAAGGCTGACAATTACAATTAAGTATCCACAAAAATAGTAAAATTAAATTTAGGTGAATAAATAGTAAAATTAAATTTAAAGATCAATATTGTCCTTATGTACAATTCAAAAAATATCTTTTGACTAATGTACTCCTTTGATTAATGTAAGAAGACTTTATAAATTAGTTAGAGTTCTTTCTAAATCAAGTATTAAGAAATTTCTTACCCAATTTGAATGTTTTCAGTGCTAGTGACATGAGTGGTATTTTAGTCATAAGAAAATTTTAAATTGCAGAGAAAGGCCATGATTTTTAAATTAAATGTCAGTATTTTACGGTCTTGATGAATTATAATTGTCAACTTTACCAAGTCCATATTTATGATTTTTTCCTAAAAGAATGTTGTTACATCTAATTATAAATTAACAAATTTATATATTAAAATAGCTGCATATTAACTATAAAATCACAGAAACCGAATTAAGCGATGAATAGGGTGAGCTGACACATATAATATAGGTAGTCCAGGCGTAAGTGGGTGTATTTGGGTGTTTATTTGCAAGTATGTAACTTGAGCGTTATGGAAGAAGAAAAAGAGACGACTAAGTTTGGATTATACATGCTGGCATGCATTAGAGATGGAATTGATGATGAGTGAGATTAGAGAAGGAATTAAGCAACCAATAATTAACGCTTATATATATTTTCTTTGTATTTGGAAAAAAATAACTGGAAAGTGGGAATATGTCAAGGCATGAGTCCAAGGAGGGAATAAATAAGAAAAACGAGTCTATTAGATTGAAGAGTTTCTCCATGGTATATCTGAATTGAATTGATAAGAATATGGATTTAAATCAAATCTCTCGTTTGAATAAATAAAATTTTATGAATTTGACATCTCCTGTTACATTTCCTTTATAATTTTAAATTCCTCCTACATTCTAATCCTAATTATCTAGAATTTCAATTACTTCACACAACTCGTTATCTTTATTTTTTTATTATTGATACTTTTATAACTCTCGTCTCTTCACTCATCTTTCGCCAATTGAAAAATATAGGTAAATTTATTATTTTTAATTTTTTGTTTTTGTTTTGAATTCTAACTCATCTCTCTTTTCATTTGCAATTTTTTAGGCTACCCAATAAAATATTTTGGATACATGAATTTTAAATGTAAAATTTTTAATTTAAAATTAAAATCCAAATTTTCAGTCCAAACATCACCTGAAATTTTTGCATGATGCTTTTGATATGGGAGTGTTGATGACAAAGTGCCGAATAAAGTGGAAGACATTGAATGGGTAAGGGGTGAGAACATAACTAAGCAGGAATGAAGTGAGAGAAGTTGAACAAAGAGAATCGCACGTGAACCCAAACTTCATTGTCGTCATACCTAAAAGTAGGGAGCCTCTGTTTAGCATCACCATTTGTCAAACTTTCCCCCAACCTTTCTCTACCTTCTCTCTCTCAAGTTTCAACCTTATGTAGATTTTCAAATATTTTGAGTCTAAACTCCACCAATATAAAATATATATTCCTATGCTTCAACGAGGGATCCATGCATTTTAATTTCATATGATGAGGATTTATGGGTGCACAGTAGAGCATGCAGAACTTTGATTTGTCCACTTCGAGAGGGAAAAGTAAAATGTAGGACTTGAAGACTCAAGTTGCACGCTCTGAGAGTGAAATCAGCTTCACGTGTGGTTTCAGACATCTGCCTAACATTCTCTCAACTCCTTTCACGTTAATTTCATTTTCAATCCGCTTTCTTCTTCTGTTCATCCATGCTCTCCATTTCAACTTGCATCTACACTCCTGCTTTTCCTATTTTTGATTCCCTCATATTTTAATAATCATTTAAAGCAGTTTGAATTTCAAAAACGTCACTAGAAATGCTAGTGAAAAGCACTTACTTAGTCCATAGTTTTTTTTCCCCCTTAGTCCATTGTTTTTACTAAGTAAAAGTATACATTTGGTCTTTTATCTTCACAAAAGATTCATTAAAATTATAAAACCGAATGTGTGCTTTTGCCTTTTCAGTGTTGTGGAAGAAATTATAGAGGGAAACCGGCCAATAAAGAGACACTTAAAAAAGAGTTAGTCATATTGTTGATATAGAACAATAGTATCATATAATTTATATAGATAAGGCCTATTGTTGTGTTACATATTATTGTTATTTAATTTGAAATAACTTCCTTATTTTCTACTAATAGGGGTAGAGTCTAGTAGAACTGTAGAAGATGTTAGTTTCTCACAATGTGATGAATAATACTTGAATTTTCATTAAAAAAAGTGTTTATATTTAGTGTCCAATCACCCTTGAATATAATTGCTTTCAATAAACAAAATACTTGTGAACAATAAAAAATAACTTCGTTTCTCAAACTCTTTTACTTGCTAGTTGTTACTATGCTAGAATAGCCATAATTTATTAGTACTTCTTTACTAACTTAATTATTCTTGAAATTTTAATTAAATTCCAAGAATATATCTCTTCTCTCTAATTACTTAATAATAATAAATTAATACTAATAACAATAATATTTTTTAATTTTCTTTTAAACTATTAATTAATTTGTCACATTCCTATTACCAATTAAAACACGTGTTATGTTTTGTATAAAATCCAATATAAATGGGTAAAGGGGCAAAAATACCACAAAGTAATCAGTCACGGGTACCCAGTATCTTAAAGTGATGAAAACGCAAAAATACCATAACATTATATGGATGGGTGCAAAAATAACCAGACCATCAACTTTGACCTAACACTATTAACTTTGACTATTAAATGCTAACTGTATATGTCATGTATTAATTTTATTGATGTGGACTAAAAAAGGGACAAAAATATCCACGAAGTCGAGGTCAGGAGCAAAAATACCCATAACATTACTAAAGTTGGTACAAAAGTGACCAATCCATCCAATCCCTTAAATATTGACAGTTCACTGACACTTAATTACAAGTTGACTATTTTTCTCACTAATGTGGACAAAAAATATTCCTAGATAAAATTCTTTAAAAGTTAATCGATTATTGTATAAATATCATGCGAGAAAATGTCATTTTGACTTAATATCAAATTAAATTACTTGTTTCTTTGCAGCAGTGGTGAAAATTATTTGAAAATTTTAAATTTATTGTGAATGCAATTGCTTAAGATTGTGACAATAATCTTGAACTAGATGTGCTCAGTCTTGATCTTCAATTTTGAACAACCTATTTCACTATGTTAAATCTCAGGTTTTGTAGACAAGAAAAATAAGTGGAGAGGGAGAAAGAAAGGGGGCGAGATATGTGGTGATGAAAAGAAATCATATGGCATTGATTTTAACAGATTAGTCACTATTATACATACTAAAGTAACATTATCGTACTAATCCAATGATCAATCAACATTTGTAAAAACTCATCTTGGAATATTTTTTGTTTATATCAGCAAAAAAAATAATCAATTTTTACTTAGGTGTCAACTAAACGGTCAACATTTAAAGAATTGGATGTATTAGTCACTTTTGCACCAACTTTGATAACGTTATGGGTATTTTTGCTCCTAACCGATGACTTCATGGGTATTTATACCCCCTTTTTAATCCACATTAGCAAAGACTGACACGTGGCATGTACGGTTAATATTTAACGGTCAAAATTAATGGTGTTAGGTTAAAGTTAACGGTCTGGTTATTTTTGCACCCATCCATGTAACGTTATGAGTATTTTGCTCTTTGCATTACTTTAGAATATTGGGTGTCCATGGTTGACTACTTTATGGATATTTTTGCCCCTTTATCCAATATAAATCATCACACCATTTTATTTTTTATTTATAAATAGTGCTGTTTTTTTTTAACGAAATTTATGGTACATATATAGATTAGAAGTAAAAGCATACGTAACATAGTTAGGAGTTGAATCCAAATCACGAAGTCTTCATATCCTTTCAAGTTTTAGAAGGTGTTCTATACTTTTATTTTATATGAAAATTCACTAACTGATATTTAATTTGGAGTGCATGATGGGTGCAAAAAGATGTTGGATGACTAAACCCAATTGAAATTTAGGGTTGATAACGTGAGACTATTTAAAAATCAATTAATCAAGCTCTTTTTAATTATAATGACCCCATTTTTAACTGTTAAGATACGAAGATATTGATCACCTAACGTCCTAACTCCTATATCCTCCTATCAGAGAGATTAGCCAAAAAGACTCTTGCACCAGAATATGTCTTCCCTTAACTTGTCATTATGTGATCTAAATTATTCATCAATGACCCATAAAACAAAATTAACAATTAAATAAAACTCTTATAGCTTCGTCTAAAGGCAATGATTCATGAAATATCCCTGTGGGTGACAGCTTATCAACAACCAATTTGAACAACACAGCTTATTTAATTCCATAGATATTATTAACATGTTTTGGGGCCAAAGTATGAAGGAAACTTCTTGATTTACTAGAAATCTGATTAGGAAAAATATTATAATTACTACTATAATTAATAAGGATAGAGAAAGTAGCCAAATGAATCAAGCATAAGACCAAGCAGAGTTGGATAAAACTAAATTAAACGAATATGTCATCAGTTAGTGATGAGAACCCGCTTTTTAAAGTTGATTCTCTCATTATTAGTTAATTATGCCTGTACGTACTATTGCCCATATAAAAGACTTGGGAAAAGTTTTTAAAAAGGGTTAAAATGTAACTTTATATTAATAAGGGAGTTATTTTCACTCAAACTATTTTCTAGATGAGAAAAAATCTCTTTATTAGTGATCCATTAATGAAGGGAAATTTTTGCTCCTGTTTAAAGGCAAAAATGGCCCATTTATTAGTATAGAGTACTTAATGCTTCTTGAAGTAAAGTACAAGGAAAAATGCATTTTAATCCTTTAAAATATGTCAATGATAATTTTACAAAATATTATGATTCTTCTCAAATCTTTAGGGAGGATCTTTTTGACAGTAATGATTTTTTTGTGCAAAAATAATTAAAATATCCCATTTTAAAATAAAAAAAATAAATATTAGTTGACTATTTTCATGTTTCAAGATATAGGGCAAGTTTTTATTGTTTATTTTAGATCTTATTTGAGTTAGGAATATACGAGTTTATCTACGGTAATTGAAAATTTTGAAATAATGGATAAAAAGAACATAATAGTATACATTTAACGTACAACTGTGCCTTGAATATGATGATATCTAATAGGAGGATACTTATAAAAAATAAAAAAAAGTTGAGATATTTTTTAAATTAAAAATTAGAAAGTATCCTTACAGTTTACACACGCATCCAAGAAAAAAAAATCCAATTAATGTCAAACAAATTTTTTACACTATTTTTCACAGTATCTAATACCAAACATGATGGAAAGTAGTGTGTCCCAAATTTTTGTTTAAACTCTCATATTCTATTCGGATTCAGTGAGTGTCTCAAATTCTTTTATTCAATGAGTGTCTTAAATTCTCTTACTCAATTACTACTACAAAAACGAGTGACCTAGTGAATGTTTCACGCATGATAATATAGAGATTGTTATTCAAACAAACAATTGTTGAAGGTTTAAATACAAGATACAACTCCAAGAACATTAAATCACACTTTTCGCTATGAGACATATATATTTCCTCCATCCTCATACATAAGATGTTTTTAATTGAATCACGTAAATAAGTAAAAGCTGATTATGTACTTAAAGGCATAGCAATATTTTATTTTTACCCCTCATAATTATAAATAAAAAATGAAGATTTTTTTTAAGTAAATTCATGAGTACTTTTATTTTTTCTTTCCAATGTAAAGAGGGTATAATAATCTATTTATTTTAAATATACTAACAAATTTTTATATTTAGAATAGAAAAAGTTCTAAAAAATTTCTTCTATATAGGGATAGGGAGAGTATACAATAGTCCAACAATTCATTATATGACTGCAAAAATGTAATGCTCCATTTTTATTTATAAGAGAAACTATTACTTTTTACTTATTTTTTATATAAGCAAAATCACATATTTTAATAAGTATTTATTATATTTTTTTTAAATCGTCTCTCATAATTTACATTAATAAAAAATAATTTATGCATGCTTATGTTGATGAATATAGGACATTTTAATTTAATTTTATTATTTTTAAATATAATTATTATGATTAATTATTTTTGTTAAACTATGTGATACATTTTGTTTATATATATAAAAACGGAGGGAGTATGTAACATCATAAAACGATCCTTTAATTTAAGGCCTTATTTATTTATGACCAATCATGAATTTTGAACCATGGATAAAATCTTAAATTGCATTGTTAACAGCCACTGAATGACAGGGATCTATTCAGATCCCAAATTCCCAGTGCAGGTACAGAGGAAAGATGTACTCGTCATAAAGTTGGCAGCGATTGGTTTGTCCACGTCATCATACTCAGAGACTCTCTTTCTCTCTCCCCACCCCACCCTCCACCTCCTCCTCACGAAATTACTAGTTGACTTACCCACCTTGCGATCCCTCCATTTAAATTTTTTTTTTATATATAGCCCACTACCCTTTGTCCTCATAATCTAATTAAGATCCCTCTCTTCTCTTTCTCTCTCACAGTACACACATGAATTTCCTATACATCTCTTGATCATCGTCTTCCTCATTTCAAGCAATATGAGCAATATCAGCATGGTGGAGGCCAAGTTGCCCCCAGGTTTCAGGTTCCATCCCAGAGACGAAGAACTTGTGTGCGATTACTTGATGAAGAAAGTCACTCACTGTGATGATTCCGATTCCACTCTCATGATTGACGTTGACCTTAACAAGTGTGAGCCTTGGGATATTCCAGGTCCGTACTTGATCTTTTTTCTTGCTTTTTCTTAATGGACGGTCTGGTCTGAAATTGAATCCAAGTTTCCAAAGCTTTTTCCTGCTACTTCATGTTTGTTTTCATTGCTTTAAAACGACGCATCGACCGAGCTATTAATGGATAAGTTTGATCCGTGTTTTATGTTGATTTCTGGTTCACTAATGGCGAAATGTTGCTTTCGGCCATCATATGTTGCAATATTGTCGCTACCTTGCTCAAAATTATTTAAGCTTCATTCGTGTCTTTTGCCGACTGTTTGTTTTGCGAAAGATGCTTTCCAATAATTGCTCACTTCAGAAAATTATTTTAAGTACTCCCATATGCAGATCGAGGCCAATCAGTGAAGTCTTTGAAATACATTTACATGAAAGTCACTTTACAAGCCTGCATGCTTAGCTATTTCTGATATTCTCTACCTTTTTTTCCACTTTAATTTCCAGTTACATTCTGATCTAGCACATCTTACATTAATTAGCTAGAATTTAGAAAAAGTTCACTAGGCATGTAAGTAATTAAGCTTATGTGATTTATATAATTAAGAGGGGAAAATTAGATGATTAATCAATAATTGAGATGAGAAAAGTGAAGGGAAGAAATATTTACCGTTGATGAGATCACAAGTCATTAATAAATTTTTTAATGAAAATATGAAGAAGATTTATATTCCTTTACGTATATATTTATAAATTATAAGACAGTTTTGTATTGATATTAATTGACAACTTGAACTTAATTAACGGTAAATAAATGAATATGTATGTACACATCATATTCAAAGCTTTGAATAAATTGACTTATCATTGCACTCTAATTTGTCCCGTCTTGCAAGTTTGATTCTAATGATAATAAAAAAAACATAAATTTTCACTGCAGTCCTTCGCGTAACAATATTGATTTTTTATGTAAATTTACAAGAACTGAACTTTCAACTCTCACCAACATCACTTTGTATCCAATCGCATCTTATCCTAATCATCCCCCATCAACCCATCGTTCATACATATACACATACATGAGTGTTCTCTTCTTTTCATTCTTTAATTTTATTAATATTTTTAAAGCATTATTATATAAGTTATTTTGATATAATTTGATGGTAAGAATATAATGCATCCCTATTAGGAAAGAAACAAAACGGATAAGCGAGCCAGAAGAAACAAAAGCAATTTGAAGAAGGATGTGAATAAATGGGGACACATAAACAATAATTGAATCAAACAAATGCCAATTACTTAGGCAGAAAGTGATGGTCTCAATTATCTTCCCTCCCTCCCCCCCGGTCTCTCTCAACACACACCAACACTCACTCTCAATCACATGCGCAAGTTTTAATTTCATTCAGCACCCCAGAGATTACGAATTTAGGTTTTGTAGAATAAATCTCAAAGTCTCTATGTATATGATCGATGCCAAAGCAAGTGACTCATATAGTAACTTGCTGAATTCCTGCCCAGGTTCATGATATCATCAACATATATATAATTATATTCTCAGTCAAAGAGAAATAAAATACATGGATTTATTATATAAAACTAAGAGATAATGTTTGTTAATGTGAACTTAAATTCTAAGGCATATATATGGATATAGTTGACTTGGATATAACAGCTAGGTAGCTGACCAGATTGATGAATGATGATGTACATTATATAGAAAGACGTTGAGGTGGTTGGTTGGGTGTGTGTGTGAATGCAGAAACGGCATGTGTGGGAGGGAAGGAGTGGTACTTCTACACGCAGAGAGACAGAAAGTATGCGACGGGGCAGAGAACAAATAGAGCGACGGCGTCGGGGTATTGGAAGGCCACCGGCAAGGACAGGGCCGTCCTAAGAAAGGCCAAAGTGGTTGGCATGAGAAAGACTTTGGTGTTCTATCAAGGAAGGGCTCCCAAAGGCAAAAAGACTGACTGGGTCATGCACGAGTTTCGCCTTCATCCTCCTCCTTCCCATCATTTCCCCAAGGTCCCTTACCTATCCTCGTTCTCTCGTATGTAATATTATTTGGCAGGTAGAAAAATGTTTTCTAGAAAGGAAATGAGAAAAACACGTATCTATCACACTTTCTTTTTAAGTACATTTCTTATCTTCCTTTTAATTGGAAATTAACTTTTTTTCGTGTATCAAATATGCAATTAATTTCTTTTGTTTTTCTGTTACAACTAATCACGAATAGAAAATTCTAACTCTAGTTTATAGCATGGTCTAACCTTTTGAAATATGGCATAGCATTCTTTGTCTTTATATGATTTTGATTATATAAATATTGTTTCTATGTCAGTTTCTATATCATTTTTCTCTCAGTAGACTAGACAATAGCATGATTTATAATGTTTTAAAATTTCGTCCACAGAAGATGGGGGGTTCTTTAATTTTTTTAAAGAATTAATTAGAAATGGTCAAGTTTTAACAACCAATCAACCTAGCTAGCTATATGCTTCATGTGTGTGGTGTGTGTGTGTGTGTGTGTGTGTAGGGTTTGTTTGCTGTTTATCAAAACCAGATTTGTCTCGCTTGTGAAAATGATATTTGGTAGATGACCTAAGATCCTCTTTTATTTTCCCTCATGTAAGCCTCTTTACTTACCCCAGGCAGTGAATAGTACAAGTAAAATGCTTTTATATTTGGCTGCTTGGGTGATTAATTATTTTTATCATACATGGGTCAAAGTTCGAGCATATATAGCAAAACACAAGGGAATTAATTCCATGTACGTAAGCTGCATTTTGTTATGTTTTTGTTTGCATACAGGAAGACTGGGTGCTGTGTAGGGTATTCTACAAGAACAGAGAAGAAGAAAATGGAAAAGCTGGCATGGGAAGCTGCTATGACGACGCTGGCTCTTCATCGCTCCCTGAATTAATGGATTCTTACATCAGTTTTGATCAGCCTTCTGCAGCTCATCACCACCATAATCAATATCATCAGCAAGTGCCCTGCTTCTCCAACATCAATAATCATACTTTCCCTCTTCAACCAAACCCTAACCCTAGCAGTCACCCCACCACCGTTCTCCACCATCACCACCAACCACCAAATGGAGCAGCAGCAACAGTAAGTACTCCTCCAAATAACTTGGATTCCTTAGACCCTTTTTCTCACGACTCCAAGGTACTCAAAGCTTTGTTGACTCAACTCACCAAGATGGAAACTCATGAAGGATCTCCCACCAGCTTTGAAGCTCACGCACCATCTCAGACTCACTTTCCTCAAACGGCTATTCCCAGTTATTTATGGAACAGTCATTAGTTATTTTGCATGTTTGCGTGGGCGTGGAGGGGAACAAGAAAATTTATATGCACACAATCCACATGTTCCCCAGTATTGATTAGATGTTGAGTGATATATATGTCCCATTTTTACTGGTATGTAAGGGGTGCTGGTTGATATAGTAGTTATAAATATATGTGGAGTTCATTGTGCTTGTAGTGGATGAATTTTTCACATTCCATACTTGAAGATCTGCTCTTGACATTAAGTGGGGATTTCTTTTTTATTAGTTCAACTTGGTGAAGTATGTTCTCATGATGACATGTAAACAGGTAGTAAGTATGCGGTACATTTTTGACCTGGTGTTTTCGAATAATCAGTGAAAGGATTATTAAAAATTTGATATGATAAAAAAAATAATCTCATAACCAACCTTATTACTTATACCCCCAATCAATGAATGATCGTCAAGCTGACCATATTTATATATCCCTAAATGCTTAGATAAATAATAATAATGGCTGATGTAATTACCCTGTGGATGACAGAAGTGTAAATTAAGATTAGGCAGATATTGAAGATTCTGACCTTAATATAAAACTAATGGATTATTTAGCACAAATGGGCCAATCTGATGTAAAAGTTGTATGACAGAGACACAATCTGATAGTATATATACGTGAGTACCGCTGTTCTATATTGATATTATTTTCTCTCTCTCTCATGTCACCGTTTGATTATGCATATGTTTGGGGAGTGAAATGCGGGTCAAGCGACACTTCTAAGCTTCTGGTTCTTTTCAATTATTTGGGGAATTTGGATTTATATCGATGTTTATTTAATTTATTTTCATTCAATGGAGGTGTACGTGAAGACTGTCACTTTTGTTTAATTAGAAGACGACAAACAGATAGCGATCAGTGATTACAGAACGCTATTAGCTGAAGGATTGAGTGAGGCGTTCATAGCATTCTTACTCATTAACAAGTTTTTCTCCTTAAGATTTATCTCATCACTCACTCTCATTCAATTCTATACATGTATCGGAAACTCTGCTTCAAAGCCACCACTTCGACCTTGTGAAACTAATTAAACATTCACTCACGCTAAGTAAGTGAAATTAACATACGAAAGTAATAATATAACTTTTGATCTCTAAACTTTCATTTAATTATCAATTAAATCCATAAATTCTGACATGATACAATTCAATCTTTAGCATCTATGAAAGGAAAAGAGCCAAAATATTTGAAGAAAATGAGATCAAAAGAGGGATTTAAATGAAAGAAAATTTTTTATTGCAAACTCACCAAATTACAAACTTTTTTCCATCTCTCTCTCGAGTGGTGCTCCTTCTTCCCTCTCTCTTTCCTCTCTTCCACTCTCAGCTCACTACCCATGACACCCCTTCTCTTCTCTTCTTCCTCCTTTTCTCATTCACTACATAATGCACAAAATGACTAATAGATGGAAATGAGCTTGCCCAACAAGCCACTCATCTTGCTATGAAGTTTCCTTGTCTTGCTATCCAGGTTACATTTTTATTTAATATTTTTTGTTTTTAGTAGTCCACTTAAATTGTAATGATATTTAACACTTTCTCTCATTACTAATGTCTTCCCTAACTTCTTTCCTTGAGATCATGCCTAATAGCTTTCGAAATTTTCTCTGCCTTTCATTGTTGAGACTTTTGGTGAAGATGTTAGCTTGCTAGTCATCTGTCTCCACTTGAATCACCTTGATCTCTCCTGCAAGTGCCTTTTCCTGAATAAAATGATATTTCACCTCAATGTCTTTGTTCTTGCATGAAAAATTGGGTTCTCTATCAATTGCACTAATCATATGTTCTCCTATACTACCATTATTCCTATACAATGCTTTGCTTTTGTTGTTGACAGTGATATTGTGGGTTTCCTTTATTACACCAAGTGACAACTTCAAAACCTAAGCTAAATGCATAACCAGTAGTCAATCTTCATGTATCACAATCACCGGCATAATTAGCATCACAATATCATCTAGTTTGCATGCTAGTCTACTTTTATAGAATATACCAAGGTCAAGTGTCCCCTTAATATATCTCAAAATTCTTTGAATTGTTTCCATGTGAGGCTTTTTCGAATCTTGCATAAATCGACTAACTATTCTAATTGCAAACGCAATATCTAGTCGAGTGAGTGTCAGATATATTAGACTTCCAACTATTTGTCAGTATATAACTGTATTCTTCAAATCTTTTCCTTCTGATATGCTTAGCTTGGAGTTCACCTCTATTGGAAGTGCAAGAGGTTTACATCCAATCATTTTGCACTTCTAAAGAAGATCTCTCGCATGCTTAACTTGACATAAGAACAATGTAATAACCTCTATCATTAACCCCTAACTAATCCTACTAATTAATACCTTAAACCAATAGATCATCTATAGCTTTCTCTTTTAAAACAATTCAACAACAAGTGGATAATTGGGATCCTTAAGTCATTAAAGACTAACTAACATATTTTCAAAACTAATTGGGATTTCACACAAAAGGATGCCATTGGAATTTCTTGAAAATTGTACAAGCTCGCTACGGCTAAAAGCATGTCCTCGTGGCCAACTATACTATGAATCATGTACTGTGAGCAAAACCATACTCACCACGACCAACGTGCATATACTCACTTGTCTTGGTGGAGGACACCCTTGTCGCAACCAACTCTACCAACAGACCCTCGCTGCAGCTATTGCTTTTCTTGCTCAGCATATAGCATAGCGGCCTTCTCACTGAGGCCAATACTAACAAGCATGCTCACCGCATTATCAGCATAGCCTTAATAGTAATCATGCAACCAACTTCACACTCCCCTCATTTAATTACTTAGACTTCTAATTGGAGAAATCCAAGTGTCCAAACGCATGCAATCAAGTAATCTAGCTATAGATACTATTTCTATCTCAATCCCACAATGCATGAGGATCCTAAAACACTATGTGCCAACTTGAGTACTAAGACTCTTTGCATAATAAAAGTGTCTCCCCTCTCAATCCGGTATATTCAAACGCACAAGCATAGACATGCACAAATATTCTTCTCCTTATTATATTGTATCAGAATAGGCACTTCAATTAGTTACAACATTCACACATTTGCATGGTTGGCCTCTCACTTAAAAATAGGGGGCTAACAATCATAAAATTGCTCACGATAACACTTAGGATCATATAAAAATAAACATAATCCTCACGTATACAAAACTATATATTTGTTCTAGAATTGGTAGATGAACAATACCATTACACATAAGTTAAACTAAAGACATTACAAATTAATCTCTACTTCTTGGGTGTTGATGCCTCCCCTTTTCCTTTCACCTTCTCATCCCTCAAAAAACATTAAGTAATGGGAGTAAGATCTAACAATCTCATAAACAATGATTTGTACAAGCAAACATGCTCATGATTATACAATTACCTTATATCTCTCTTATATCATTTGACCAAACCTATGAGCTATTAAATTGTACAAGCCTAGTTCATGTTACTGAAATTAGTCTTGCTCTCCAATTGTAAGGGGTTCGCCTAGCCAAAGGCTCCCACACTCACTCTTGAACAAATGAGTTCCCCTTATTTAAATTTTGAGGTGTCATAAGTTGCCCGACCTATATTGTCCAATCTAGGATTAGTGATACTAAGCATCCTGCTTGACTTATGCCACATTATAGGTTGTTAGCAATGCTAAACACATTAGTAATCAAGGATGCTAGCCACTGTTCACTAACTCAATGGAGGCTACTTCACGTGGATTTTTATTTTGACTAGCCTTCAGCTAAACTAGGGTGAACTCACACCCACCATACTCATTTCAAGTCAACGTTCATATGCAATTTACTCATGCATATACTCATAACTAGCATACTTCCATTGACAAAGCTTATATGACCACATTTCATGCTAATATTAATGAAGCAAGTTAACTATTGCATCAAATAATTATGAGTTGAACATGCTTTCCATTACCTCAACATCAACAAACATTTACAGTCAATCTAGGCTTACTACCAGCAATACATTATCTACATGCCTAATGCCAAGATAATTAATCAATTCCACATCACAATTAAGCAATCTCTTAATATAATAACATTCTCAATATCACAATAACATAGAAAATCCATGCCAAACGTCCCATATCATTAATCACATGCTCAATAATTAATTTTTGCAAACACAATAATATGCAACTATAAGGTTCCCAATTACCTCAACTCTTGGGTTTACTACCCTAAAGTGTAACTTTGGAGTTCAAAGGGAGCTTGCCATCAATTAAAACTCCAAAATATTATGCTCTACACATAAAATCATCAAAACACAACATCGATGACTAATTATCATTAATTATCCCTTAATCACAATTAAGGCTTAATTTGCCACTACGCGTAATTAAGCCATCTTAACCCCAAACTAAATTTCATTAGGTTATTTGACCTTCATTAATTCTAATAATCACTGTCAATACCTCATTAGCTTAAACTTAATGTCTTAGTATTAGAGTTAACTCTAAACCCTCATCAATGACATTAATGCTACCAACTATTAGAACCTAAGTAGAGGAGCATTAAATAACAATTAAAACCTTTATTTATACTCCAAAAGTTACTACAACTTAGTTATAAGTTTGGATTCTAACCCTTACAGTAATAAAACTACCATAATCATCAAGAAGAAGGAGAGTGTTTAGGGCTCACTCAATTACTTGTATGCTCCAAAATGCCTTTAAAATCACTCCCAAGTAGACCTAGCAGAGCCACATTGCTATTCTCATGAATTCTCTCCAAGTTTCATCGTTGAAATGCAAACTGGTTACATTTTGCAATATTTAAAATCTGACAAGCTAGATTCATTGTTTGTTACAGCAAATAGCACAAAAACAACAGCTTTACTAATCCTAAGGTTCTAGGCCTAAATCCAACCCAACAGCCTTTAAACCTTAATTCAAACCTTCTTAGGGGCTTAATAGGCTTAAATGGCCTTTCTAGTCCAATAATTAACCCCTATTCAGTCCAATTAATTAATTAAACCCTCTAACAAGTCCAATCAATAAATTTAACTCCTAATTAAATTTTGGAATGTTACAAATAATCCATCTTATGTTCTTTTCGCTTCTAACCCAAGAAAGTGATTTAGTTGTCCAAGTTCCTTCATATAGAAGCAAGATGATAAATTTTCCTTAGCCTGCTAAATTTCTTCTTCATTATCTCCAATGATAATGAGATCATCTATATATACTAGGATTATGAACAATCTCCCTTCTTGATCTTTCACAAACAAACTTGAATCACTTGAGGCAACTTTATAGCCATTGTGAGTGAAAAACTCACCAATTTTTTCATACCAATCTCCAAGAGCTTGCTTTAACCCAAACAAAGCCTTTTTCAGTTGATTTTGCTCTCAAACCCTTTAGGTTGGTCCAAGTACATGACTTGATCAATCTCTCCATTCAGAAAGGCATTCTTCACATCTATTTGCCATAAATTTGAATTCTTACTAGCTGCAAGTACTAGTAACATGCAAACAATTGCAATCTTGTGTCATTCTTCTTTGCAAATCGTAAAGCAAGAGAATCCCAAGCCTCCCTCGATGTGGTAGCTTCTCTGATATGCTTCATCATTTCTTCCTCGATGGTGGTTTTAATGGCGAGAATGGCTTCCCGAGCTTTAACCTTCCACTTCCTAAGATTGTCGGCTTCTTCTTTAGGTGGTGAGGTAGTTTTGGTCCCGACAATGATCTCCCAAAGATCTTGGCCTTGCCAGTATGACTCCATGCATGTCTTCCACATGCTATAGTTGTTGTTATTTAATTTCTTAATAATACTAACATTGATTAAATCTGCTATCATGAATTAGTTTTAGCAGCCTTGCATCTCGCTAAGTAATTTTAGTTCCAAACTGATGAACTCATAATTCCAAATTGTGCATAAGTAGAATCTCCACCACATACAAGACTTGGAGTAGTTTGAGTCCTTAGATTCTTCTCTGATGTGGAAGATTAGCCTAAGCTACAATCATAGAGCATACTCATAATCAACCTTTGATACTACTTATAGGATCTATAAGTGGAAAAGACCCAAGATATTTGAAGAAAATGAGAAGAGGGACCTACTAATGAAAAAACTTTATTGCAAACTCAAACTACAAACTACACTAAACTGTAAACTTTTTCCCTTCTCTTTTTCACGCAATACTTCTTCTTCTCTCTTTCTCTTTCATGTCTTTCACTCCTTGCTCACTACCCACAGAACCCCTTCTTTCTTTTCTTTCAACTTTTCTCACTCACCACTTAATGCACAAAATGGCTAGTCAAATGCATTATTTATAGATGGAAATGAGCTTGCTCAACAAGTCACTCATCTTGCTTGGAAGCTTCCTTGTCTTGCTCTGAGTTACATTTTTATTTAATATTTTTTGTTTCAGTGGGCCACTTAAATTAGTAATGATATTTGATACAATCCTCGTAACTCATTAAGTTAAATAATGATAGAAAATGAGTTGTACTAAATTTAAAAAGCTAAAAGCAGTGAGCTGTTATTCGTGATACCCCAAGAGTGAATTTGGAAACGATAAACAAGAATAGAAAATGCGGCACGTGCAAGTAGTAGTAATCATGAAAGGAAGTTCAAATGTAAGGGGTTAGGTTGGTATGTGAGCGCAGATTCAATTCCAACTGCAAATCTTTGCTTTCCATATTGAAAGCTACTTATCACCTAACTTACTTTATTTTTTTTTTTAATTCCATTCCCCTCTACCATTTTTTTTTTATATCAAAAGATACATTCCCATTGTGCTAGCCATAGTGCTCAAATTAATATTAATTACTACTATTATTTTAATATAAAAATATCTAAAATATAATTAAATATATAAATGATCTCTAAGTTTGTGTAAATATATTTGTAACGTTACGTCAAATAATAATTGTCATTTCCCACAATGCCCATGAGTGATATTATTTTAGGTACCATTGGTAGAACATGATGTTATTATCATGTTAAGCACCGATCATTTAAAAGAATAAAATAAAAACATTGCAAGGTCTATGCGCGCAGAGCCCCATAGCTCATACGAACGACCCATACATCAAGAAAATAGTATAGATATTATCTTATTCCCCATAGTATAGATATTATCTTATTCCCCTCCCCACCCCAAAAAAAGGTGGATCTTAAATGGAAGGCGTGTATAATTATATTAACTTTTAGGGCAAACTTACACAATTTTCTCCCCTCCCCACCGCAAAAAAAGTGGATCTTAAATAGAAGGCATGTATTATTATATTAACTTTCAGGGCAAATTACACAATTTTTTTCTTTGAATTTTGATGAAAATATATGGAATTTCAACTTAGAAAGAGTCCTGTTTATAAGGCCAAGGTTGATACAGCTAAAAAGCCCAAAAGGAGTAAACCAGCAAGAGTTGAAAGGATGAATATACGAATATATGACATGAAGAAGGGAAAAGTAAGTAGGCTTCATAAAGTAGAGAATCATCCAAGCCTGAGGCCCACACAGAGAACACTTAACTGAAGGGAGAGACAAGGATTAAGGAGTGGGTTGTTTACATATTAGTCTATTGTGCCAAGGCACTGGTGTTGTACACAAGTAGAGCACCCCCTGCTAGAAGACCTGCCAGTGTCACTGCCCATATAGCCAACCCTGTGGTTCCTGCATCATCATTTCCATCAAGTTTTAGGTGTCCATGCATTGCAACTCTAATTCACCTAAACCTCTGTGTGTGTATTTGTGTGTTGCTGCTTCTTAGCTTCATATATACATATACATAAACACATAGATATACATATATATATATATAGACACGCCCAACAATGTCTTACCTCCAACGTACACATCACCACTTGGAGACCAGTCATCTGTGTTGTAGATAGGACTGCATGCATAAAACAAGAGCCACACGCGGCTTTAATTAGTACCTCTGATTCCCACCATCCAATCATTAATCAAAGCTAACATTCACATAATCATTAGAGGCAGATTTGATGATCCAATCACCTGTAGCCATCCACGTTAGCACCGTACTTGTCCACGAATTGGTACACACCCTTCCCCTGATAACACAACCAGTACAGCCACTTTACTTTCATTCAACTTCTACTGCTATTTAACTATACTATCGCTATATATGCCTTTCATTCATTAGTACCACAGTTCAGTCTTGCTTCCCTTCCTACTTCACAACTTTAATCTCTTTCCTTCCTTCTTATAACATGATTTTGACGAAATAAATCTGTCAACTTATTTCCTATTTGCAGCCTCAGTTTAACCGTGCAACAATGGTTAACATTTCATTAACAAAAACTCATCAAAATAATCAAATACCATTGTTTACAAGCCCTGTTGACTGTTGTGGAGAAGAACCCACTTCACTTCATAGAATTTCACGATTTGTATTTCCAAAAAAAAAAAAACGAAAAGAAACGAAAAGAAACGAAAAGAAAGAAAAAGTGTACAAAATAGTGAAATACTCACTTAGGAGTATAAGGGAGATCCTGCACATTAATTATGAAGCGACTTTGACAAAAATTATCCAAGATGTAGTTATTAATACTAGAAAGGCGATAGCATAGCTCGGATGATAATATCAAGAAGAATCACACCCACATCTAGTTTAGCTGTTCAAAATATTAGGTATTATCGACTGTAATAATCAATACGATATAAAAACAAAGCAGAAACAAACCTTTCCTTTCCTGCCATTAGAATCAACACCATCTCTCAAGTTCATGCCACCGTTGATTCCTGCAAATCATTCAGCCCAATAAACAAATAATTACAACCACATATATATATAAATAGGGAGAGGGATAGAGAGTTTAAAATATATATGAAGAGAGATTAGATAGATTGGGGTGTGATGGATGAAGAATGACCATAGGGCTTGTCGGTTTTGATCTTCTTGCCACCGCTGGCGACGACCTTGAAGGAGGAAGACGACCTTGAGAGGGAAGGGAGGCCTCTCACTGCCGATTTCTCAATGGTGAAAGCTGCTGGTTTTAGAGACACGGAAGCCATCACAGAGGATGCCATGGACAAAGCGATGCTTAGCTCCTGATTTCGTTTCTCACACAACGCACACGCCACTCGCTCTGGGTTCACAAATAAGAATGCAACATGCGGGATAATACAACTAGTTCCGGGAGCGGAAACATTGCTACCTGACACGTGGCAGTGATTTAGTGAAGAGCTTGGGATATGATCTTCCCAATCTTATCCACAACATGCCATGTCAAACTATTTTCATCCACTTGTTGAATTCCCCTCCTAAAATCTATTCAAGATTGGGCCACCTTCGGCCCAATTTGTCAATGGGGCAGGAGGCTTGGGAGCTCTATCTTTCATCCTGGGTTCTACGATCCCCGATCTAAGAAAGTTGGCAATATATAATTATTTGATTTTTCAACTTTGTCCTGACCTAAAATTAATGACCATACTAAAGTTTGTCTAGGAATTATTATGTGAGTTAGCTCATCCAGCATATCCTTTTACCTTTATATTAAAAAAAAAAAAAACTATGAAGGCAGGCTGCTTCCTTCTAGGGTTTACTTAGGCCTTGCAAGGAGTTGAATCTCATAATGAATGAAGAGGAACATGCGTAGGAAGGCCAAGGCATATTCGCGTCGTCTTCATTTCGATTAGCTTTTACATCTTTCATTCCTTAGACTCGAGCTTCTATTCCTTCCATCTTCTACAATGATTCATGCGCCACCAATCTCATTTTCCATGTTTCATGTTGCTTTATAGAACTTCAAAGTACGGTAATTTGTGACTTGAACTTGCCTTAGTCTCTGTCTGCATGTCCGCATACCGTATGAACAAGACCCAATATCCTTGTGTTTGTGCGTGTATGTGGGTAAACACATTTTAATTAAGTACACGTCCAAGAACCGCGATTTTCGTTGCACTATAAAAGTAATCTAAATTAAAATATTAAAGTCAAAATTTGTGTTAGCCTCCTTCAATTTGAACTTACAAATTGCAAATTTTATATTTATATATAGTAAGGTTGCAATGTTGGAACATATTGGAAGGCAATTTTGAGATGTGAAAGCAGTGCAAAATAGAAGTCCTACATGGAATATTGGCATTTACTCGGTCAATTTGTGTTCACGTCCCTCATTAGTGTCAATTAGTTCGAGCTTGATGCATGCGCACCTAATTAATTATGTTCACACCTATTGAATTTAAGCGTCTGGCGCTTATTCTCGCATCAACATATAAAGCATTAGTAATTAATTCGTGATTTTAAAAAAAATTAGTTAAAATCTTAGTTATTTTAGAAAAGTTTGTATCTTTTTAATTATACCTTTATTAAATATCCTATAGAATTGCCTTGATAATAATAATTAAAATTTCAATACATCGTTTTTTAAAAAAAAGTAATATATAAAATAGGGGTATAGTTGATAAAATAATTATAAAAATTATCCAATATCCTATATTTTGAATCAAGTAAAGCTTTTAGAAAATGTCTTATATAGTGATGTAGATGAAGTAATTATTGCCATTTTTTGAAACATGAAATTAAGATGTGTGAATCAATATAATACTCCCTCTTTTTCAAATTATAAGACATTTTTTTAAAAAAATTTGATATCTCAAAATATAAGACACTTTGAAAATACTGAAATTTTCATTAAATAGACTTACTCTAATATTATAGTACTTTCTTGTTCTCTTTAATGGTTTGTTATTCTTTTTTTTCAATATATTAAATGAAAAGTATTTTTAAAAGTTTATATATTTGTTTTGAAAAAATAATGTTGTTAAGTATATTTAATAATGTTTATCAGTATGTAAAATTTTATTCAAAAGTGTTTTATAATTTAGGTGATAGATAATATGTTTCCTAGATGATAATGATGATGATGAATTGATGATGATGATGATTATTATTATTATTATTTTTATTATTATTTTTGCAAAGAAGAAATAGTTTGGTCAAAGATGGTGCTTCCTTCGCATTCCTAAAAGGACTATGAAGGAGAGATCGAGTGCTTTCACTGTTCGCACTCGTAGCTTACCCGAGTTTCTCTTGGTCAACCTCACCTCTTACTTTATTTGTTTCCTATAATTATCTCATATTTTTCATGATACACTTAAATAATGGAGAAAGTTATTCTAATGCCATCTTTTTGACATACAAGGTTCAGAATTCTTTAACTTGTTGTTTAGTGAAAAAAGGTGTCATCAGGTATGTCAAAGATGCAAGAGTCTCAAAAAGATAGAAGAACCTGACTTCTAATAAAACATGAGAAAACCAAGTTCTCTTATCACAGTTCACCCAGATGTGAGAATATAAAATGAAAAAAATTAATGTAGATGTAAGAAATCAGAGATACATTAACTAAAGAAAAAGATGGTGGGCGGTACCGGCTATACAATAAAAAAGTAAAAACTAAAACTACATAATAAAAGAAAAGATAAAGCAGTAGACACGGAGTCTGAAAATTTGACCGGCAATTCGTTAATGATGATCCCTCTTCTTTTATGAGAGAGGGCTCTTCTATTTCTAGATGGTTCTGGCTTGGTGCCATAACCCTATGATCACCACTTTTCTTAAATTTAAAAAGCACTTCCTTCGTTGTGGTCACTTTTCCAACTTTTATAATTTTAACATCATGGGTGGAATGTGGAAATAATGGCTTAAATCTAGACTTGACTTTGTACTAAAGCTTCATAAATGTTCATTTTTAATTATTTAAAGGTCGATTAAATTAAGTTGAACTCGAGTTTTCAAATTCACAATTTGGATGCAAATAATTCCCTTCACATATAAATTGGTCGGAGCCTTTGTAGGCCAATTTTATATGGATATTTCTGTTGGCCCTACTGCCAAGTGTTGTGTGAGTAATATGTCTTGGAGAACTTTCTCGTTTCCGTTTTGATTGATGGTTGATCTAGTAATTTTTTTAGAGGACACTCTTGTAGTTAAGGATTAAGGGCCATATAGTCTTGCTTAGAATCAAGTTTCTCAAGGTTTGGGATCTCAAGAGCTAGTTTTAAAATTAGCCCTTCAAGTTTTAGGACCTCAAGGGCTAGTCCTGCAAAATTTAGTTACTGTGAGCTTGACCTTATGGAGAAAGCCTTTGGGGAGAGAACTCCTATGAAGTTAGTCCTTGTGGGATTAGCGGTTTAGGATCCGATCTCTATGAACATGGCCCTCGTGGGATTGACAACTTAGGATTCAGTCTCTTAAAATATGACTCCTTTATATCAAAATCATTTGAGTTTGATCGACTAAGGGCCATAGGTAATGACAACTCAAGTACTAGGGCCACAAAAAAATGACACCTCAAGACTTAACGAATATGACAAGCTAAGCACTATGGTTTTAGAAATTGACAGTCCAGGTATCAGGGTTGTAGAAGTTGTTAGCTCAAGGCCTTGCTCATCTCTTTTTAAGAGCCCTTGGATGTTGCTTCTTGAGTTTTTTGTTGACTTTTAAGTTTCTTCCCACATCTTAGGTAAAGTTGTCCACTTCTCCTCAGCCTAAAAAGTTTCTTAAAAAGACACCTTAGAGACAGAGTCGTCTTGGTGAGCCTACATAGACTGCCCCCGAGCTTTTCAATGGTGACTTAGCTCATAGGCCCAGCTTTAGCCTTGAGATCTGTTTGCATTTATTGGAGAGACTTATTGAGAGCATTGGTTGAATGGAGCTACTTCAGAAGAGTTTCATGAAAAATGTCTTGGTGGTGTTGTTGTTCTTTCTCACAATATCTTGTCCTTTATCCTCCCTGGTGGTCGAACGAGCTTGCCATTAAGTTAAACCTGCCATTTCTCCTTTGAGGGATGTTATGGCAATCCTCATTGTTGATCTTCTCGTCGAAGGGCACATTGGGAGAGTACCCCTTGAGTCCATCTATTCTTTAAACATGCGAGCCAATTAGATCTTACTCCTCAATAGCCTAGACAACATAGTGGAGATGTTCCTTAACCCGTCCTTTAGAGTTTGTAACAGAGCTCGTTGTCTCTTGTTAGCCTAGCATTCCAACTTCTCCTAAGCTTTTGGCTCACTCTTGCTTCTTTTTCAGATTTTGTCTCTCAAGTTCCTTTACTAGTGTTTGTGAGGTCGTTGCTTTCTTATTGATACAGTCCTATATCATGGTCAAAGATAAAGCCACAACATCATTAGACACAATAATAAGAGGTTTGCCTAAGCGAGAGCATTTGAGACTCTCATCCCGAGCTAGTGGGTAAGGCATTCCTTAAGGAGGTGTTGCATGTCATCTTACAGTCATTAGAGTGCAAGAAGTCCATACTTCACATTCTACGTGCGCAACCACATTCTCTAAATCGTAAGACTCAAGTCCATTCTTTCCAACAACATATTGATCCTTACGTGTCCTAGGCGTTCCATTCACATGGGTCTTATGAGGTGTGCTAAAAGATTGTTCGGTGAAAAAGGAGGGTGTTGTAAGGAGTGTTAAAGATGTGAGGTCTCAAAAGGATGAAAAAACCTAACTTATAATCAAATGTGAGGAACCCGGGTTCTCTTACCATGATTCACCTGGATACGAGAATGCAAAATAAAGAAAATTAATGTTGATGCAAGGAAGCAGAAATACATCAATTAACAAAAGAGGTGGTGGGCTATGCCAGCCATGCAACAGAAAAGTAAAGACTAAAACTACATGATAAAAGGAAAAATAAAGTAGAAGATGAAGAGTTTGAGAATTAGACTGATAGTTTATTAATAATGATTCCTCTTCTTTTATGAGAGAGGGTTTGTCTATTTATAGATGGTCCTTAGCTTGGTACCCAAGCCCCATAATTGCCACTTTTCTTAAATGTAGAAAGCTCTTCCTTCATCGTGGCCACTTTAATAACTTTCATAATTCAAGCATAATGGGTAGAGTATGGAGATAATGGCCTAAACCTAGTTTTGACTTAGTGGCTAAGGCTTCATAAATATTCATGACTTAGTGGTTAAGGCTGATGAAGTTGAGTTAAACTCAAACCTTTAAATTCATAATTTGGACACAAACACTTGCATATATAAAAAGGATCAAATAATTTCTTCTACTCACGATCTAACTATTATCATTATTTCATCTCTTGTCTTTTAATTTAAGTAGTAAGAATAATAACAACAACACTTCTTATATTTCATTTTAACCATTATTTTATGAAAATAATTGTTTTTATCTATTTTGTCATTTTAAAAGATTAACTCTATATCATTTTTTTACACACTTATCCTAAAATCAGCAATTATTAAGTTAAGAATGTATTAGAAAATTTTAGAAGGGCCTATGACATATTAAATTAAATTTATTTATTATAATTTGTACTCTAATAGTAAAACAACATACAAAAGACATGAGAAGTGATAATTAACAATTTAACATGGACAGAGTTATATGACATGAAAAGTATGGTAAAATTTCTTAATTAATAGATAGGTTAAAGACAAATTTCTCCTTAATTTTTTTAGGAGTGCTAAGCACCAGGGTGGGTAGTATTCCTTTAAACAATTTTTTTTTCAGAAGTGAAATTACCTTTCCATCAAAACTCGTCATCTTTTCCATTATTTGCTTGCATGAAATACTTATGGGTTCATGCATAATGACAACAAAACATTCTGACCCATTTTATTGCAACTTTGCCACTAAAACCAACGTCAATTCTTGCCACTATCACTTTTAGCCTCTTTGACCCACATAAGATAGTCAAAATGGATTAGAATGCCTTATTATTACTGTACATAGGTTTTATAAATATTTCATATTAGCAGATAACATAAGAGATGAATGTTTTATGATGGAAGAATGGTTTTGCTCATGAAAAAATTGTTTAGGAGAATATTCCCCACCTTTCTTCAATATAGGGTGCCAAATACTTCTAAAAAAAATTAGGAGAAAAAAAAAATCTTCAACCCCTAACATATTGATAAACGTGACACATTTGAATTGTGTCTCTAATCCTTCATCTAATGAGTGTCTAAATTACAACTGATTTCATTAATATTTGCAAAGTCATACTTGATCAAAACTAAATGAAACAATAAGTTAAATAATGACTCTATGATGTTACATTTTAACCATTTCTCTAAATAAATTGTTGAATTAAGATATAGAGCATATAAAAGGTAGATCTATGTTTGTTTCTTGTGCTATCATCTACAACCATTCAATTGAATTTACTATGTCTAAATCGTCATGAGAAATACTTATTGAGTGATGGGATTTGTAATTCTCGTATTTAGATCCTATATTTAACTAGTTTATTTTCCTATGTGTTCATTTGATTATGTATTAAGTCCATTCAAAGTTTCATAGAAAACAAAAAAAAAGATAATCGGTTAATTTTCACATGTTGAGAGAGAAAAATATAAAGATGATCTCCAATAAAGATTAATTAAACTCTCCATTGAGTCATTGACCCTTAATATTTTTCAGTTTTAAAAGCAACAACAAGATTTGTATTTGGTGGTTGAAAGGACAACTAGGTTGGTGCATCTATATATAAAAAATGTTAAAGTTTATATTTAGTCATTTAACTTTATATAATATTTTATTTTAGTCTTTTAATTTTATAAAATGTATTTTTAATCTTTTAATCGTAACCCAATTAATTTTATTGGCAAAAATATTTAAACATTAACAAAACATCCTCAAATGTTGACATATATGTTTAATTTTTTTTAAAAATAACAATAATTAGTATAAAAAATAATTATTTTGAACTAATGGTATTAGGATTAGAGAATTAAAAACATATTTTATAAAATTAAGGGACTAAACTAAAATCTTATATAAAATTAGATGACTAAATATATACTTTAGCCTTGAACAACTTCTTGTTTAACACAATATTTTTATTTTGTGTGACCATGTATAATTCTTCCCCATGGAACTTGTTGTTGATACATGAAATATTTAATTTGACAATGTAATTTGTTGCTTTTGATCATGGAGACCAGAAGCCAATCCAGTTAGAAAAAGGGGGGCTAGCTCTGTCTCGTCTTTTTTTCATTGACGATTTGGTTCTCTTTGCAAAAGCATCTACTGATCAAATTGATGTGATTGATCAATGTATGAAAGTGTTTTGCCAGCACTCAGGTCAAAAGATGAATTATAAAAAAAGTAAAATGTGCTATTCCAAGAATGTTCACTTTAATAGGGCACTTGATTTGAGCTGGAAACTGCATGTTGGCTTAACTAATAACTTCGGTAAATACTTGGGAATACCTATATTTCATAAGAGAGCATCCTTTAATATTTTTTTCTCCTATTCTTAAGAAGGTAAGATATAGAAAGTTGGGATGGAAAATTAATTTCCTCAATATAGCTAGGAGATCTGTGCTTATAAAATTTGTCATTACAACCCTACCAAGTTATTATATGCAGACAATGATTTTGCCAAATAAACTCTTGTTTGAGATGGAGAAAATTTGTAGAAGCTCCTTGTGAGGTTCAAATGAGGAAAAATGAAAATTACATCTACTGTCATGGAATGCTATTGCAAGGGATAAGAAGAGTAGGGGTTTAGGGATTAAGGATTTGGACAAACAAAACAAATCTTTTATCTTCAAGCTTTGTTGGAAATTACTGAATAATGATGACTTCCTATGGGTAAAGGTGTTGAAAAGTAAGTATAACTATGGTGATGGAAGGGTGTCGAAGGTGGGAAAGAAGCAAAATGCTTCTTTGACTTGGAGAAGTCTTATGAAGTGTTGTAATAAGTTTTATGAAGGAGTTGGTAGAAAAGTGAGAAATGGTCAATCTACTAATTTTTGGTTAGACAATTGGGCTTATTATGGTATCCCACTGGCAAAAGGTACCTTGGGACGTTAGTAAATTGGAGAGATGAGAGAGGAGAGGAGAGGATACCTTTATTTGGAGACCATCCACTGATGGCTACTCTAATGTACATTTTGCCTATAATTTTCTTCTTACAAGTACCAATAGTAAGGAGGATGCAGTGTGGAACAAAATTTGGCAATGGTGAGGACAAAAAAAGATTAAAGTCTTATAATAGAGTCCATACAATGGAGCTTACATCAAAACAGGGATTGGGGGTTTCAACCTATACCCCCTTAGATGCAGTAACTTTGAAGATGAGATGCATTCATTCAAAGATTGTCCACGTGCAGAAGAGCACTGGAAGGGGCTAGTTAAACTTGCACTTTAAAGCCAGTTCAAACAACTAACTAGAGAGGAATGGATTCTTTGAAACTTCAAAAAAGCTACAGGTAAAAGTTTTACGAATCAAGTCCTATGGAGCGTGTCTTTTGACTATGTTTGTCGGGATATTTGGAGTGAAAAATGTAGGAAGGCCTTTTCAAGTGAAGACTATGAGAGAATTGGTTCAAGTATTGCGTGCTTACAAAAAGGGAAATATGATTTGGAGGCGACCAAGTTATCACATACTTTTGGAAAGCAATTAGAAGTACCCCTAGAACATTGGTCTAGACTAGCAATGAGACTGTTAGATTGGATGTTGACAGTTTTGTCAGGAATGAATTTGGTAAATGTGGGGGGTGTGGTTAGAGACTGTGATGCTAATTGGATATATGGGTTCAATATTTGTGTTGGTCATTATCTTGTTGCTGTGAAGAAATTACATGCAATTGTTCATGGTCTTCTTTTGTGCTGGGAGAAAAGAATGCCAGTGTTTTCACTGACTGTGCTGATATGTTGAATCTACGGTTTCGTTGCAAGAATGATCAACATCCATTTTTTATATTATTTTCGAAGCTCATGTGCTTCTGTGTAAGCATTAGGTTATTTCTTTAAATCTTATATTTAGGGAAGCAAATTGCTGTATTTATTTTTCGACTAAGTTTGTTTGTGATAGAATAAGTGAATTTATATTTTTGATCAACCCTTACCTTTTATGAAAAGAGATTGTCTCGCCGGGCTAGTTTTTATTTTGCTGCTTTTGTTGCTCAGTTTCTCCTTCTGGTTCCAAACCAAAAAAAAAAAAAAGATGGAACTCTCTCTCGCGCCTATGGGTTTTCGCCTTTGCGGGTACATGACATACGCCGATACGCGGTTCCGTTGATCAAACCACCTGTAAGTCTTGGTCGTCGAACACGAAATGTGAAGAGAGAGCCAGCGACAAGAGATGTTGAAAGAGTCAAAGTACGTGCGTGTCTTTTGGGAGACCTTGCTTAGACTATTAACCTCACCAGCGCACCCACAACTAAATATCGCATCTCATCATCTCTCTACACATTCATTCCCTTCCCTTCTCTCCTTAATTTCTTTTTCCACCTTCTACTCCGCTTGTTCCCATCACTTTGAGGTTCGTTTCGCTCATTCTCCCCTTTTTCTGTGTTGCCTTCGATTATGGGTTTGTGCTCTCTCTCTCTCTCTCTCTCTCTCTCTCTCTCTCTGTCTGCATTATATTTTTATCAAATTATTAGTGCTATCACTTTTCTTTTCCCATTTTCAGTGCTCTAGATTTTGTTGTTGGTCTCTGATTGCCACTGCAACCTCTGTTTCTGGGAAATTTTGTTTTTTGTTTTTAAATAAAAAAACATATTTTTATCTTCTTAGAGCTGTTAAAGACATTATTGATAACCATTCAGGAGATAGTAGTGGCTGAATATGACGCTAACCAGGGTGCTTAGTAAAATAAAAGTTCATGGGAAAATAGAAAACATCTCAAAGTACATGCCTTTTATTTTCCCGGTCGCCCTGACATTTTATGGAATCCTCAAGCATATTTGCTGAAAAAAGTTGTTTTGCCAGCCTAAATTTCCTAAATCAGTTAATTTTGTCATAAATTAATGTCTATATGTCTCCTGTTGTATAATTATAATCATGCGTTTGTTTCTTTTGATGCAACACTCCTATTAGAGGATCCCCTTTTTTTTTTTAATTTTATTGCAGTTTTGGTGGGAAAATTGGAGCTAATATATCCATTGTTCTATCCGATGCTATAAACTTTTGTACTTTGTTCAGCTCCTATGAAATTTGAAAACTTAAAAAGTTATGCACTATCTTGTTCAATTAGTTGTTTTTGTCTTCCACTTGCATATCTCCTGAAACATTGAAATTTGTTACTTTGGTGGTTCGATCAGGTGGCCTTGGAAGTGTTTTCATTTGAAGCGATTGTTACCATTTTATATTCAAAGGTGCTCATTGGTACTTCATTCAGTCATGACTTGTTTTCCTGTATTATTTGGTAGAAGGTCGCATTCTTCAGCGGGGCTAGATCCAGACATTGAAGGAGGTTAGTGGAACATATGTTTCGTATAAGTTGTGATGCTAAGACAGAAGAGATTATAGGACTTTTAGTTACTTAGATTTGATTATTTTCTAAGCTTATGTTTGTATGCTTTTATCATGATATTTAGTTCTTTATACCTTCAAAAAAATATCTTCTACTATTGTTAGATTTTGATTAAATGTACTTGGGAACAGAATTTTCTGGTCTTCACAATGTCAGACTTTATACATACAAAGAACTGCGAAATGCCACTGAAGATTTTAGTCCTGCCAATAAAATTGGAGAGGGCGGTTTTGGTTCTGTTTTCAAGGTAATTGCAAATCTTTCTAACTTGATGCTTTGAGTATTGCTTGCATTTGAAATGGATTTCTCCTTCCTTTTCTTTTGAATGAAAACTTAGAATAATTCTTGTGAATGGTTAGGGACGGCTAAAAGGTGGAAAAGTTGCAGCTATTAAAGTTCTTTCAGCTGAATCAAAACAAGGGGTGAGGGAATTCTTGACAGAGATTAAGGTGATCTCAGAAATAGAGCATGAAAATTTAGTTAGGTTATATGGCTGTTGTGTGGAAGGAAATCACAGAATACTGGTCTACAATTACCTTGAGAATAACAGCCTTGCACAAACCCTTATAGGTAGGTGCTATATTACTTATATTTGGATGGATGACTGCGTTTAATGTGTTAATGCTGTGTTTGAGATATTGAAATCAACCCCATATCTATTTTCCTGGAAAACCAGTGCAAGGATGAATTTGCTATTTTTATTTTGGCCAACTTGAGAAGAATTATATCCATAGCAAGCCTGATTTTGAACAACATGAATGTGTTCTATTAACTCATTTTAACTTTCAACCTTACACTAATTCTAGTTCAATAAATTGTTTTAATTTATTTACTTCCAGGTAGACGACATGGCAATATCCAATTCAATTGGCGAACACGATCTAGAATATGCATTGGGGTTGCACGTGGGATTGCCTTTCTCCATGAGGAAGTAAGACCCCATATAGTTCATAGGGACATAAAAGCAAGTAACATTCTTCTTGACAATGACCTCACGCCCAAGATTTCAGATTTTGGGCTTGCAAAACTGATTCCGGCAAACATGACCCATGTTAGCACACGTGTGGCGGGAACTATGTAAGTATAGTTGTCTTGTGCTTCTGATTTCTATTTTATAGGATGGGAAACCGGAAGATTTTGGTTTTCTTTTGTTTTATAATTTCTTCCCCCTTTAAAACTGTGAATTATCTTTCATTTTATGATGACTAGATCCCTCCTCCTCAATTTTCCATTTTCAAACTCTAGGTCTTTCTTTTGTACTGGAAAAAAGGAGTTTCCATTTGACTAGGGAGTTTTATATGGTTAAGTTGTTCTGTTTTTTCAAAGTAGCTTGGTCATATCTTATCAGGGATCACAATTGGAACTGCACCTTATCGCCCCATGTCTAGAACATCCAATACCATAGATCCGTGACATTTACTATCGGCACAAGAGTTTCCTTTAGTATAGTCAGTGCTGTGCTGTGCAACCTTGCAATTTTACTTAGCCACAACCCTTCCCTTCTTGTTTACTGAAGAAATAGGATTTGATATATCTGATTATATATGTTTATAATATCCTTTTTTTATATAAAGTAATTATTCTATATCAGGATGTAATGCTATATATCCTGTTTCAGAGGTTACCTGGCACCAGAGTATGCAATAGGAGGCAAGCTGACACGAAAAGCTGATGTATACAGCTTCGGAGTCCTCCTTGTGGAGATTGTAAGTGGGAGATGTAACACAAATACACAGTTACCAATTGAAGAACAGTACATTCTAGAAAGGGTATGTATCTCTAATATTTGTAGTGCTTTTATAACTTTTTTTTTAGGTGAAAAGCACCTCCTTGCAAGGAGATAGAATACACTAACTTTACTTGCATATCTCAATATCAAATGAGAAACACTTTCTGGAATGAATTGCATTAAAGCGTTTGAAGTCTGAAAGTTGAAGTTACTCTTATGAATGCACGAGTATTAGAGCGTTTGATTTTTCTTCTTGGCTGGAATATGTTTGGGACAAAGTGGTTTCCTGTGCTTTTGAATTGCTTGCCGACAGTTAAATTAAAGGCTAGTTCGTTTTCAGAATTTTTTTTTTTTTAAAAAAAGACTACAAGCTTTGAATTTGAGCTTATTGGAGTCCCCATACGTTCTTCTATGGTCATATAAACCTATGAAGTTACTCTTCTTTACTCCATTTGCAGCCATGCAATTCATTGTTTAGGCATGCTCTTAGATTCCCCGTTCTTAGTTTGTCTCCTGTTCTGTTTATCTATGGTAATTATCATAAACACTGAGGTAATCCTTTCTGGAATCATCTTTAATGGAAGGTAATCACACATTTGGAGATTGGAATATTTTAAGTTCTTTCTGGATTTATCTTCAATGGCAGAGTGTTTGTCTTGAAACAAAGGGCCTGTTAATTATGCCATGTAAAAGAAATGATGCTGCTAAGTAGAGGAGTGATTGTAATCCTGTAAAGCGAATTATACTATTCAAGGCTTATGAATAATATAACTTGTTGTCAATTTTGTTGTATAGATCTTTAAAGGAATGAGATTTCAGGACCTGCTCTTACTTCAGTTTCTGTTGTTACAGACATGGGATCTTTATGAGCGAAATGAATTGGTGGCCCTGGTAGATGAATCGCTGAACGGAGACTTTGATGCTGAGGAAGCTTGCAGGTTTTTGAAGATTGGCCTTCTTTGCACCCAGGATGATCCAAAGGTGCGGCCGTCCATGTCTTCAGTGGTTAACATGCTTGCCGGCAGAATGCGGGTCGGCGAGAGGAACATAACAAAACCAGCCTTGATCTCTGATTTTATGGACCTCAAAGTGAGGAAAAATCCAGCAAGTAATATTGAGATGGAGACTCAGGCTTCATCTTCATACCATTCATCTTCGGCCTCGTACAACCAGGATACTACATTTTCATCAACAGTTTCAACTGCTGCAGATACAACCTTCACTGCACGATATGATCAAAGCATGTAATGCATCCTCTTATGTATGTTTCATTATTTTATCTCATCAGCAAGGGTTGTTATCTTCTGTAAATTTTGTATCCATTGCCTACTTTTTGAGTGTTTGTCGGTGCAAGATTGAGTTTTGTTTAAGGGGGAATTATATTGAAATTCTACGTAAAAAAATTAATTATTATAAAATTCAGCGATAATTGAATTAAAGAGATTGACACTCTTTAATTCAGTTATCAATAATTTTATAGTAATTAATTTTTTTGATATGAGATTTGGACGTAATTTTTCCTTTGTTTAGTGTATATGTGGGGTCAGGCTGGTAGTTCATATTTTGAAGAGTCCTTCCTCGTTTTTTGCGTGCCTTGTGACTCTCCTTAATGTCAAGTCAAATTTTAACAAATTTGAATGGGTACTTATTGATCTGAATTAGTCTTTTATCAACAACTATTCATTCAAGTTTTAACAATAATTCATTTTAAATTAACAATAGGTTATTCAAGCTTGTTTTCTATTCGAATTTTTGACAACAATTAATCTTTAATTGATAAAAATTTTATACTGAGGTTCTTGATTGCTATTTTCTCAATGAAGAATGAAACATATCAGGGCAAAAAAAATTAAAAAAATAGATAGTCTAAATTGCAATTAGATTATTTGAATCGTACAATGGAGTAAATTAAAAATTTTTTCAATTGACCATCTTATATTCTTACTGAATATGAAAAAAATATTAACCAACAAAATTATAGGAAATAATTGCTCATTGACTTCTTTTTTGGAAAAATAACAATTACGTCTCAAAGGGAGTAATTAAATCCAGTCAAATCTCAAGTAATTTTAAAAAGTCAATCAAGTCCCATTCCTTTTTCAATATGAATTATAGTAAAAATGACTAAAATACCCTTATGATTAAATATAACATCAACACTCATCATATCAACTCCAAAAATTCCCTCCCAAGCAAAATCTTTCTCGCCATTAATGAGAAATACATATCAGTGGAGGAGAGACACGTTAAAGAATACACATTCCTAAAATAGGGTTTGTGTATGAAAGATGTGAACTTGCCATAATTATTGACTTAAGTAAGCTCTTATTATTTGTGTATGTGAGTTTTTTTTTTTTTTTGGTTGGTGCATTTAGATAGGGTTTTTTTTTTTTGCAAATCCTTGTAGTGTGAACAAAAAGATTGACTTGAGTAAGTTCTGATTCTTTTGCAAAATGACATTCGTGAACAAAAAGAGAAAATGTTTTTTTACAACTAAACATTAAAGTTTTTTTTTATTTCACATTTATAAAGATTTGGCATGAAAATTCAACATTTTACAACTAAAAGTGTAATAATTTATCATCAAGTGTCCACATTTTAAGATAGAACATTGTCATTGTCTCACTAATGAAAAAATCACTGCTCCCAAAAGTAACTTGTTTCTGAGTGATATATTATAACATTTTATTTTGTTTGTTGTAAGTTGATGTTATTAGATACGATGGAAAGTAATTGTTTAAAAGAATTTTTTTGTTATTTTCATTTTAGTAGAGATATTGCAAAAGATATACATAGGACAATGCATTATAATGGGGGGAGTTGTTATGGAAGAATAATCAGAGAAGGAATGTTTCTTGAAGAACTAGTTAAATTGATTTCATCATACTTAAATTGTAATTTAAATGGAATAAAGTTAAAGTACACAATAAAGTTTGATTGTAATGTATTTTTAAACCTTAAAGATGATGAAGTGATAAATCAATTACTGAAGTTGAATAATAATTTTGCTCATATGTACATCATTAGAAAGATACAGCCAGCAAAGTACAGAGGCAATAAAAGATCCAAATGATAGGTAAGTTTTTTTAATAGTTACTTGAATTTAATTATTATGCTAATATGAACAGCAATAATAAACATGATTTGAATGGAAATGTAGAGTAGGATGTTCAGTTGGCAATTCACATGCTACACAGGATCTTGAAGTTTTACCGTGTGCAATACAAAGTATCCCAACACCAATGCTTAAGCTAAATACAATAAAATGGAAGGATTTGCTAGTAGGATCTAGGCAGATTTTTGCGAGTGCTAATGATTGTATGCAAGGAATATACAAGTATAGTATTGCACATAGGTTTGAGTATAAACTTGTAAAGAACAACACAAATAAAATAATTGCAAAATGCAAGGCAAAAGGATGTCAATGGAAGATAAAATCATATTTATTAAGGATGTCAATACCCTTGCTTTATGTAATAACTTTCAAGAATGAGCACTTACATTTTGCTCAAGTGGACCTTGAAGTTTTTTATAGTACAAGGTACATACTGACATCATTTATAATTAATGATGTAGTAAGGTCTAATGTGAAAAAAAGACTTAATAAAATTAAAGTTGACATATATAAAGATTATGGCATAAGTCTAACTTATCGTCAAGCTTTAAGAGCAAAGGAGAGGGCATTTGTGGAAATCAGTGGGCTTTCTAACCAATTATATATGCTTGTTCCTTGATTGTGTAATAGACTAATAGAAACTGATATTGACCTTGTAGTAAAATGGGTTGCTTTTGAGAACAATAGAGTTAAAGGATTATTTATTGCATGTAGGTGTTCCATCAAAGGATTTTTGCTTGGAACTAGACTTGTTTTATATATGAATGGATGTTTTCTTAGTGGTCCTTACCAAGGTACCTTACTGGCAGCATCAATATACGATACTGATAATGAGTTATTTCCATTGG
Source organism: Prosopis cineraria (assembly GCF_029017545.1). NCBI lineage: Eukaryota > Viridiplantae > Streptophyta > Magnoliopsida > Fabales > Fabaceae > Prosopis > Prosopis cineraria. Next base: position 41,967,068 of record NW_026555337.1, read on the forward strand.
CCTTTACAATTGTTGGTAGTAAAACTCATGATGATTGAACCTGATTTTTGTAAAATATTAAAAATATCATTAGTTCACTACAAGTAAATATTATTTCTAATGAAAATAATGATATTATTGGTGCTGTTAGAGCCATATTTAGTAGCGATAGACATGTATTTTGCTATTGACATGTAAAGGAGAATTTTAGCTTTGAGTTTAACAAAGTTTGTAGGGAAATGGGAAGGAACAACAAGGAGAAGGCATTAAAGTTGCTTGATCATGTTGCCTATATAAAGCATGCACATGAATTTTATATAGCCATGAAAAATTTAAGTATGTTCTCTCCGCAATTAGCAAGATAGGTTGAAAATCAAGGTGATATTGATTGGTGGGCATTATCATTGTTCCCATTTTGAAGATGGGATAAGATAATAACCAACTTGAGTGAATCATTTAATGTATGGATTTTTGAGGAGATGAGGCATAATTTATGTGTTCTTATAAATGAGCATAGAGACAAGTTGAGCAAGAAATTTTTTGCAAAGAAGAGAGTAATGAGTAAGTGGAAAAGCATAGTTGGTTCAAATATTGAAGCAAAGTTGAAGGAAAATATTTTGAGGGCAGAAGTTATGATAGTTCAGCTACATGGCTCACATATTGCATTTGTTTGGACACCATGTGGAGATGTATGTGTGAATCTGATACTAAAGGAATTCACATGCAAAGTTTGGCAAATGTTTAGCATTTCTTACCCACATGCTTGTGCAACCATTAAAGAAGTATATGGTAATGTGTATAACTATGTCGAGGAATGCTATCTTTGCAGCTAGTAATATGATGTATAGTAGGATGGAGTCCTAAGACACTTGATAAATGAAGTGAAAAGATGCAACTAATGTTTGAATCCATTGCACAAGAAGTTGACAACTATAAAGTTATTACATATGAAAAGTCACTGAACATTGAGAAAAGGATAAGAAGTATTGATCAATGATGTTTAACATTAGAAATGACAAAAAACGGATGCCCATTTGTAGATCACTAATTTGTAATGTTAGTGTATATGGGTGAATGAGTGAGTGCATACATGTAAAATGAAATGTCAACATATGCAAGATTATCCTACAAAAAATCAAGCAAATCTAACACTGGCATTGATGAATATGACAAAGATGGACTTGTAAACAAGAGACATATTGGAAGTTTGAACAAAATACCACATACGAAATAACATATTTCAATTGTATTAATAGGGCAACCTTATATCTTGTCTAATATTTTTATCTTATGAAGAACATCCTAAATTTTCCAAGATATTAAAGATCACTTTAATTGAAGCCCTATAACTTGAGATATAAATTTTCAAAGTGAAGATAGTAAATTAGATTGCTATTTTCATGGGCTAAAATTTTGTTAATAATCTTAAATAAGTGGGTTGGAAACTCCATGGCTGTAACATCCCGAAATTTTAAAACTCGGATTTATAAAAATAAAATAAAATATCTATAATTAAATTAAAATTTAGAATAATTTGATAGGGTTCAGAGTTTAAATTTTTCTAAGCAAAAGTTTGGTTTTATTTGATTTTTAACTATGGAAAAAATTATCAAAGTTGACCCGGGCTTTTATGCAATAATAAAAAATGTTAGGCCCTTTCTTGTAATTTTTTCCAAACTTTTTGACCAGCAATTTAAAGACCAAAACTGATGCAAAAACGCAGAAACTGAATTGGAAAGAAAAGGAAAGAAAACGTACGAGAGGGAGAGAGGAAGAAGAGAAGAGAAAGGGAGGAAGTTAGGCTTGGATCTAGGAGTCTTTACGACCGTTGCAAGCTCAGCTACACGATAGATAAACTTCCTACTTCAATCCTCTTCCCTTTCTCTTGATTTTCTTCAATTTTTGGAAGAGGATATTTTTAGATTTTGATCTCAAAGGCGTTATTCTTGTAAGCTTTTGTTTTTTTGGATCCTAGAGAGCATGTTTTGAGTTTTTATATAGTGATCTAATGTTTTGAGTGGATAATTGGATGAAAAGAGGTGTTTTGGACACAAAATAAACCTTGAGAAATTGGGTTTTGCTCTTCAATGGTTTAAGCTTATTGATTTAGTTATAATTTTTCTATTTGAGCCCAATAAGATTTAAATTAAGGTTTGGTTTTCATTATAAGGGCTAATGGTGAAAGTTGGTGACATTAAGTGAAGGTTTTTAATTGATAAAAAATTATATAAATTGAAAATTAGCTTAATGATGGCTAATAAATGGTTTTGGTGGTTAAGTGATACTATGTGAATGTTTGGTTTAATACATGGACTATTAGGGTGGATTATGACTCATTGACCCAAGTTGTGTGGTATGAGTTATAGTCTTCATTAATGCTATTTGTCATGATAAGTGATGTGGATCACTTATATGTTGTAGGAAATTGTTGGTGAAATTTGTTTGGAAGTTAAGGAATAAGCTAAGTTCTATTTTGTACAAAAGGAATCCTTTTGATACTAAAGTGTTGAGGTAACAGGGGAAATTTATATTTTTTATTACTCTGTTTTAGCTATTTTTGAATAAATATTACTAGCTATCATGCATTACATGTTTGAAAAGATTAAATGTGCTTTATAAGGGGTTATGGGGTACTAATTTGATTTTAGTGCAAATATATTTTCTAATTGTTTAATAACAATGTTTTTATGGAAACGAGATTTGTTTACATGTATTTTAATCATAAGGAATAGAAGTTACACTTAAGGAAGTGTAACTAAGTAAAATACCTTAGATAGGCTAAGGAATCGTTTAAGGGAGATTTATAAATGTTATACTACCTTAGAGTGTTGAAGTGGTCAATACTCGAGAAAGGTAGACAAAAGTAAAAGGCATGATCTTGGTGGGAGTTCACCAATGAGAAGGTGTGGATTTTTGATATTTTATAGCACACTGTCAGTACGTAGTGTTGTCTTACGTATTGTGGGCTCAGTGCACTAAAGTGGTTAGTATATTGAGTGTTCGACACCTCTCAGTGGGGGAGGGAATCTGACATATGAAGTGTGAGGTTGAGTGCCTAGGCCAAGATAGCCCTCACATGGAGAGTAAGTCGGGCTGGCTCTGGGAGGGAGTTAGCTTTGACTGCTCAGGATTCATGTCGAAGGGGCATAGGTGGTTCGGTGGATTAGATCATGCCTTAGACTATGTTTTGTGCCTGTGGAGGTACAAGTAGATATAAGGTTTACCTGCGAGTTAAAGAGTGCCAGGGGGCATTCTGTTGGTCATGAAAGGCCATACCGGCCTAAGTCATGCATTCATACATTTTAAATGGCTAAATTATATACTATGTTGAATTTATTATTCATTTATTTGATTATGGCTTACTTTGTAATAATCAATGTAGATTTTTCTGTTACTGAGACTGTGGTTGTCTCACCCCTTTCTTTTCAATATTATAGGTCCAGGTGAAGGATCTAGTGGTGGATGGGGAAAGGAACAAAGCTAGGGGTTTGCTTGTGATTTGTAAAGAACTGCAACCCCTTTCTTTTGAGCAAATATATTGTAATGTATTTAGGATTAGGGTGCCAGTAGGATATGATTATGTATGTGTGTGTGAATATGTGTGGATTGTGTGCTTGTGTGTGAATTTTTGTCTGTTTGCAGACTTGTAGCTAGGAAACTTGGTTATGGTGTGTGGTTTTGATGGATTTACTTAGTAGACTAAGTTTCTATTACAAGCAGATATTTATTTTGATATATATGTGATTTTATAAGCAAATGTAAAGTGGTTGCATTGCAAATGATGTGCTATGGGCAAACATATACCTTGGATAGAGAGAGTGGGTGTGTGGGCCCCACAAGGAGTTCTGAGCCAAGTGAAAATGTTTAGCATATGTATTTATATAAATACATGATATTTAGATTGATTTGTGACCACTCTTGTATGATTTGTACATTTTGGGGGTTTAGGGTCCATTTTGGGAAATGGCACCCGGGTGGTCAAATTTTGATGTATGGGGGTTTTCCATCATTTGAATGTTCTATCAGGTGTTTTTAGTCTTATTTGACGTGTCCAAAGTATTTCCACAAGTTTGTGACCATTAAAATGAGATTTGGACAATTTTGAAAATGGTTTTTACTAAAAAGCTGTACTTTTGCATCCGAGTGTCCAAATCTTAATCCGACCGTTGGATTTCTCTAAAATTTGGGTCACAAGTAAAACCTTTTATAAGCTTCGTGTGGGATTTGAAATCATGTCGATCAGATATCGGATGAAGAAACGGCATACTCCAGAATTTGGTCTGGAGGTGCTGTCATGACAGCATTTCGTTGCTGTCATGACAGCTACAGTAGTTATATTGTAACCTGCACAAAATTCAATCTGTCCGTTGGATCTTTTCAAAATTTGGTATGCTAATAGTATTTTTAAAAAGTGACTTGTGGGCTTTGGAATCACTCCGATCGGAGGTCGGATGATGAAATGGTGCACTCCGAAAGTTGGTCCGGAAGTGCTGTCATGACAGCTTTTTGACAGCAAAATTGACCAAATTTGTAACATGTCTAATTTTTAATCCGACCGTTGGATCTTTTTGAAATTTGGTACACTTATAGTACCCTTTGAATGTGACTTGTGAGTTTTAAAATTTCTTCGATCGGAGTTCGAAAGACAAAACGGTGCCTCCCTGAAGTTGACTCGGTAGGGCTGTTAATGCTGTCATGACAGCATATTTTTACCCTTCTTTCACCTAACTTGCTTCCGTGCTATAGGTAGAACCTATAAATTTTTTTAAAAGCTTTAAATGTTTACTTTGCAATTGTGTATTTGTTTAATGATTTAATGGTTTGTTTTCTAAGTTGGTTTTAGGATTAATTCCTTAACCACACTTAGTTTATTTGAATTGTGTGATTTTTGGATAACACTCGGGGCAAGTGTTACAATGGCTGTGTGCAGAGGCTCTGTCATGGTTAGCCAATTCGTTGACATAGCTTGAGGGAATAAGTTCAAAGTATTGTTTGTGTGGGTGTGAGGAGAAAAAATAGAATGGCCAGTATGAACTATAATTCCAATTTAATATGATGCTTTATGATGAGCACTTGAGCTAGAACTCTGGTTGGTCCTTTAATCTAAGATGAAATATATATTTCACTATGGAAAATATATGTTATTGGAGAAGAATGATGGAAGAACTTCATGAACAGATTTTCATGTTAGTGCCATCAACTATGGCAATTGTATTTTGATCCATGATGTAGCTTGTCTCTAACCCTAGCTTTTGTGATGTGATTCCAAAATCTAAATCCTCCTGCAATGTTTTTCCAGATTTGGAATAATAATTATATCTTGAGAGTCCATTGCTCATATGTATATTTTTGCAGTTAAAAAGATTGGTTATAGATGATATTTTGGACTTTGACCAAATATAATTAAATATTTTAAATGACTACAGTTCTGACCCAGAATCAAACTCTAATGTGCATCAATAAGAAGCTATTGACTTTCCACCAACCACCTGTTAAAAGAACCAAAGGAATATTGCTGCCAACTTTGTCAGCTTGAAGTTGCTAGCAATCCTTCCCCCCCCCCCCCCCCCCAAAAAAAAGGAGCTGCTACTAAACGTGAAAAGACAACTACATAATTAGCCTTAATGCCATTTGTATCACTGAATCTATTATATATATAGTTGCTCACTGTTAGCCAACGAGAGGTGAAAAGGAACAGTAATTAGAGACAAAAATTCACACAAAATAAACAAGTCAACAAGCAAAGCAAGCCAAACATTATGCCAAAGAACGGGCAACAAAACAATTGCGAAATGGAGACTATGGCAGCGAGAAGACAAAGAAGAGATGGACAGCTTTCCTCCTTCCCTTGATCACCGGTGTATGTTGCTAGCAATTAAGGCAAAGAAGAGATGAACAACTTTCCTTTACTCGGTTGCAAGTGGTCACTTAGGACAGAGAAGAGAACGATCACCTCTGTATGTTGCTAATGGTAGGGTAGGGAAGAGATAGATAACTTTTCTTTACTTAATTGTATGTGATCGTTAGGGTAGAGAAGATAACAAGCAACCTCAAAATTTTTCTAAAAATAAAGGTATTTCAGTCTTTTTTCATTACATCAAAATATCATTTAAGAATTTAGAAAATTCATTGACCTTTTAAAATTATTTAGGATTTGATTGAATTTTTTTGCTCCAAAAAAAAAAGGGAGACCTGACTGGATTTAATTAATCCCTTTTTTGGGTCGAAAATTGTTCATTGACTTCATTCATTTCAGATTTCACCGCCTCCAGGGGAATTGTTCATTTGACAAAAAAGTTAAAAAAGAAATAAAAAAGAAATAAGATTTATTAAAAAATGGCATTAAGACAAGAGGAAGGAGAGAGAATATTGCAGGGGCGGGGGAGACGTGACAATCGGAACAAAGACTCTGTTTCGACGCTCCGGTGATTGCGGTAGCGCCCCCACTGCTCCGGTATGCGCTCCGTGCTCGAATTGGATCTGTCGTTTATTTCTGGCTTCTCTTCTCCTGATGATTGATGATCGCTATTCTTTCTTGAATTTTATTTTCTGATATTCCCTCATTCAAGTTTAAGAGTTGGGGTTTCTATTAACTCCATGACCAAGTTTTTTTGGTTGAATAACCATGCCAATCTAATGTTTTACTGTGATAACTTTGCTTTTGCCGCTTTCTGAGTGTGCAGGCTTTAGAATTCACTGTTTGGTGTTCTTGAGCTTCGACATTATTGTCCTAATACGTAATATGTCTGGTTTAATATGGGACTTAACCTCTGGCGCTTTACAGGGCATAGTCTTTGGAATTTTCTTGTTTGGCATCAGTGGTGAATTTATGGGGGTGGGGGGTGACAAGTTGCAGAGAATGATTACCGAGAAAGCTGAACCAATCTCTTAATCCTACTCGAACCTAGATATCGAGGGTATGCAATCAACAACTATTGACCTAATGGAAAATAGGAACTTATATTCCGTTCTTTCCCTTTCCTTTTCTTCTATCACCAGCACCCTTTGACAAGTGAAAGTTTGCCTTTTCATCCTTCCTGTGGTCAGCAAAAAATTATTTTTGATTGTTAAGTGTTAAAAAATTCTTAGAAAAATTCTTATGGTTTAAAAAAAGAGTTTTCCTCCTTTTGGCAGCCACAAAGTTGTGGCGTTAACTTTTCCCTTTCTACTTTGTAACAATGAAATGATTCCGCCACTATGCCGGTGTGCAATTAACTTCTGACTTCATGGAAAACCACAACATTTCTATCGGCGAACCATTGCCCGTTTGAGTATTTCCTGGGAAGTTTCATTGAAATTTTTCTTCCACGTAGAACGGTTTCTGAAAACAAATAAGTTAAATAAAATGAAAAACATAAACATAATATAATTGTTAACATCCGACTTGCTTAGGATTAACTATTATTATTCTCTCTGTATAAACTTACACTCTTTTCTCCTTTTATTTTGTCTGGCTTTTCACAGCATTTTTTTCCCGTTGATGTAGACAAAGAAGGGTTCTGTTGACCAGGGACCTAGGATTGATAAATTTTCAGTTAGCGTTCCAGCTCCTTCCCTCCTGTTTATAAATGAATGGATTTTTCAGAAATTCCATGTTATAGCTAGTCTTAGTCATCATGTATAGGTTTATGTTGAAATAATTTGAATTTGATGTTTGCATGCTGTACCGCCCGTAGAGGTTTCTATCTCAATATTCTGAACAGCTTATATATTTTTCGTTTGATACCCAGGGCACAGGAATTGCAGACAGTTTTTAGATGTGTCGTTTGCTTATTTAAAATAATATCTGTACGTTTAAACTGAATTGGCAATCTATGCTTATTGAAAATGGTCAAGTGGGAGCTGTCCATGCTTGCTTTTAACTTTTGTCTATATGTGTTGTCTACCACCTTGTCATGAAGTGAGCTTCATATTGCTGCCTCACATGTATGACACTTGTTCAACTTGCATGTCTATGGAATAAAGTATGTATTGATGGCTTTCAACTCAAAGTGATTGCTCAATATACCTGTAGTCAGATTCATATTCACTTCTATGGTATTTCATGCAATGGAAAAATACGTACTAAATAAGCCTCTGTTGCTGCAGTTTACTTGCAAAAGGACCACATGTCTAGCTTAGAGGATAACAAAGAACAAGGAGTGAATGTCAATACATCTGATGAGTCAGCTGATATGCCATCTTCCCAGGAGGAGGTTGTTGTCACTTCTGCTGCAGCAAGTTTTTTTTTTAACCAAATTCATATTTTTTAAATTATTGAATTCATAGATCTTGCAGGAGGAAGTTATAAAGAAAAAATATGGAGGAATTGTGCCTAAAAAGCCACCGCTTATATCCAAGGTACATGCATGGGGTTTTCTTTTCCTTTCTTTTTTGGTCACAAGAGTGAATATATTCAGTACAAAATCAAACAATCACATCACTAGAAGGTATTTTGTTTTTGGGTATATGTAAAGTAGTTCACTGCAAGTAACATGGCTAATGGCCATACATATCTGGTGCCAGATGCGCCCTCCATAATTCTTCTTAAAGTTATTTTCTATGCCAGGACCATGAACGTGCATACTTTGATTCTGCGGATTGGGCACTGGGAAAGGTATTTCTAGGAACCAGCCCTCTATATGTGATTTCGATGAAGTAGAATATGCATGTCTTGAATATATCTTGTAAACTCATCTGTATCTTCGCGTGAAACAGCAAGGTGGTGGGAAGCCAAAGGGACCACTTGAGGCTCTGCGGCCAAAACTGCAGGTATCTCATCACTATTCTCATACCTTAATGTTGCCACGTAACATTTCATAAATGGTTAATAGAATTAATGTATTCTTGCATGAGAAATTCTTCCATGGATCCAGTGTGCCATGTCATTCGATGTCCACATTTTGTCCAATAAAAACATGCTATGTTGCACAAGTTCAATCAAATAAAACCATGCTATGTTCATGAGGATTAATGACTTTATTTTTGAAATAGAATGCCTATTTAATTTCTTGTTTTTTCTCTCTCTATCATCATCAATGGCAGAATTAATTTATATTTACAGCCATTTGACATGGCAAGTTTTTATTGGTTAGAGTATGGATGATATAGTATACTAGGTCCATGCAATAATTTCTCTCTCTACACGCAAATAAAATTGAAGCCAACCTTGATATAAAGTTAAGAGTACAAGTCCATGGGATTGAGGTGGTGTCTTCATTGGATGAATACTAAACACCTTGAGAATTGTAGTTGAATTGTAGTTCCACAACAAAACCCCCCCCCAAAAAAAAAAAAAGCACAAACACAAACAAAAATCAAATAAATAAAGCATGCAACAATTAAATACTGCAAGCTGGTGTTTGTGGTCAAAAGTAAAACCTTCAGAACAAAAAATCTTGATATTTATTTTATCTATTATGCCTGAATCGAAGTATCTAAATCTAACTGTACCTGCCGTTTCCGTATGATGTGTGTGACTAATTTCTGCCTGGAACATTTTTATCACAGCCAACGCAGCAGCAAACACGTTACCGGAAATCTCCATATGCTCCTTCAGATGAAGGTATGCTGTGTTTAGGATGCTGGTTTTAATCTGGGAATAGTTTTAGTTGACGTTTTTTGGGTTACAGCTTCTTAAAAGATTGTGAACTCTTCTCATTTGCATTTGTGTGTGTTTTTTTTATTCAATAAAAGGTGGAAATATTCCAACGGAGGATGCACCTTCCAATGAGTAAACAGTTGGCCTTTTGATGATCTGCTGACTATTGTTCTGAGTTGGTACAGCCTGTTCAAATAAAAATATTGAATATGTATGCATATTGGCAGAATACATGAACTTGATCTACTGCTCCTGTGTAAAACTTATGAAGACCATGATCTTTGTGTTTTTCCATTTCTTCTTTCTTCAGGTATTTGAATAAACCAATAAGAAATTGAGAATGAGATATATCTGTTTGTCTTATAACTAGTGATATACCGATCTATATGGCTCCCTCCTAAGATAACTGGATAAACGCTACACTTCGTTATTTATTGTGGTTAGTTTTCAATAAGATATAACTGGTTGGAAGCAAATTGTCCAACAGAATAAGGGAAATGTGGTACTCTGAAGGAAATTTTAGAAGGGAGAAATTGAATGGCTTTATCTGAAGGCTATGTTTGCAATTATGGAGTGGAGGGCGAAGGGATGAAATGGAGAGAAAATTGGGAAGCATGGATTGGAGCTTCAGCAGTATGAAAATGAAGAAAAATCCAAATAACAAGTATAGCTGGCAAACGGAAAATTATATGCATGATACCATAGCACCAATCGGTGATTTAATCACATTTTTGTATCAGCCTTGCCTTAGTTATGAAGTTCTCTATCTTTGGTAAACAAAGGGGTTCAGAAGCCGTAAAAAATTAACAAAGAAAGCTGGCTACCTCAGGAGCGAAAAGTCCCCGTTAGTGTCGGACAAAAAGTTAATAAAAAAAAAAAAAAAAGCCCCAGAATACAAGGCATGTTGAATTCCAACTTTTTTAATGAATAAACTTTTTATTTGATGTTCATATTGACAAATATTATTAATGTTGGTGTACAAATAGGCGTTTGGGGCATGTATAAAACCAAACAAAATAGGTCATAATAAGATAGAAAGAAGAAAAAAATCAATTCTATTAATAAGGTACTTATTAATTTTTAATGCTCATTTTTATATTTTTGCCTTTGTTAAAATACTTTGAATAATATCAGTAATAAATTTAATAATATTTGTTGGAGATAAAGGTCAAAATTAATTAAATTTTAAAATAAAGTTAATAAATTTTAAAATTTTCTTTAATTCTAATAAACATATTGAAAGTGATTTATAAATAAAGTAAAAAAAAATAAAACAAAGATGAGCTGACGAAGAGATGACAAAAACAATGAATGGCAGCTTGGTGACTGAGATAAGATGAGATTTACATCACACCTAAAATATGGAGAAGCTCGACTAGGAGAGAGATACACAGGCATCTACGGAATATCACTTGAAAACGAAGGGTAGAAAGCGGCTTTTTTTTTTTTTTGGTGGTCACATCTTTGTTAAACGATGCAAAAATTTTGGCAACTGCTTGAAAATGAGATATAATCTTAACGAAAACGTAGAAAATTTGCAGACATTTCTTCGGCACTTGTTTCTTGATCAACCCCCACCTCAAGGTAGAGAATAAGACACGATCCATCTTCATGTATTGAAACGACATCTGTCGGTCAATGCGTCTTTCTTCATTCAAAAAAATATACACCACTGTATTAATTTAATGGTAAAACTCCGGAAACATACATTTGACAGTATGGAGCATCCCCAATACGGTTTTGCATGAAGAGCATATTACAAAGTTCCGGCAACGATTGTCCTGCGACTAGCTCGAGAATTTTTCTGGGTAAAGGCTGACATCAAAATATATCGTCCGTATCCTAGCAAAGATCTCAATATTTAAACAAAAATTTAGAGGGCATCACGCTAGCTGTCAAGACCATAGTACTCGTCAATATCAGTAAAATGGCAAATATTACATGCAAATCACTCCCCACTAGTTAATGTGCATTGCAAGCAGCCTCATTTGGGGTTCCTGAGAACAATGATAACAGAATCTCCGCGGAGGAACATTTTACTGATGAATCTATCCTTGTTAACTGGCTGTGCTTTTTTCTTTCCTTTCCCAGCCTTCGGCACCTGAATGCAACACACATGGAATGACTTAGATGGATTCATTTATAAGAAGCCAAAATCCTTGGTAAAGAAAAACAAACCTCAGTCCACATTTCCCGGACATTCTCAAGCACCATGTTGCAGTGCCTATCAAAAGCCCTCACGCGACCCAGAAGCTTCCTATTGTTCCGACAATTGATCAGCACCTGCACGAGCAAGATATCTGATTAAAACCACAATAATCCACGCCTGCCCTCGATTCCATAGTCCATAGTGCTATATTGGAAGAAACATACCTGTGTGTTATTCTTAACACTCATCATGAGCACAGAAAGCGGTCCTGTGTTAAACTCCTCCTCTTCATTCTTGCCACCACCCTAGGAAAAAAAAAATTGATTACAAGTCAAACAACAGCATACTTTTTTCAGGGTCCCTATATGAACAACACGTTAGACCCCATGTCTGACTCAGTGTGATTTCAAATCACAAGAGCATACAACTTTAGGCTATTTTATATTTAGCTGAAAACCAAAAAAATAACTTACATCTTCCTCCATTGGCCGGCTGAAAAGTGAAAAAAGGAGAAGAAAACCATGTTAGTGATTATGTAAAAACCTCAAAATATCTGATAATATCAATCAAGATGACCAATTTAAAACTAAAATATACCTCATTTTGGACAGAACTGATGTTCAGTTGCAAAATTCTTCAAATATATAAGGAACTGACTGCCAGAGAGTATGTCAAATACCATTAAGTACAAGAACAAAATAAGAATATAAGGACAAATTTCAGATAAATTGCAAGGACTAAGATGTGGAACAGAATCATATAAACCGCACGTAAGTTTGCATTCAGTAGAAATAATAACAAGACTAAGACAAGTAATAATGAAAGGAAGAGAAGAAAGCTTGTTCTGATAATTTATGCAGCATATGAGAGAACAAATAATCACATATCCAGCCCAAAAAAAGAAACACTTGAACCTTGAGCTTTCTTAGTTATACGAATTTTCTACATTGGCTGCTCAACATGAAAGTCACCTTCTGATTATCTTGAAAGGCATTTTAGTTACTTAACGTCACTTTCTTTCTTTCTTGCTTGGTTGAGATATAGGAAGCACAAAGTTTTAAAAGATTCTAGTCCCAAAATATGAACATTACAAGGAGACTAACAAAAGAAGAAACATTGCTTACAGAAACAACCCAACCCCTTCCTCAGGAAATAGCATGTCCTTAACTAAACCATGACGGTTTGGGTCAACAATGGATTTTAAAATCCCCAAATCCTTCATGCATATCTCGTGCCTCTGAAAATAACAATTGGATCAAATTCTCATTTGGGTTAAGTAGAATTGCAGGCTGCCACCGACTTCCATGTTCTAGGAACCTAAGTTAGAGATCTAAATCTAAAGCTCTAAAAACCTGAGAAACAGGAGTGTTTGCCAAACATCATTTCTAAGTCTCCCAAAGCATTCTCCATAAATGAAGAAACGAATCAGGAATCAACACGAGAGAAACAATGGGTGTTTCAACTCAGACATCCAGAAGCATTTCTCAAGAATATAAATGAAAAATAAGATATCAATCAAAGATACATGTGTGTGACTGAGGACGAAAGTTTAATAAGTGAAAGAGAAACACAAGTGCATTCCAGTATGTCTCTTCAGTTCAGGTCTCCAAAAGCATTCTTCATGAATAGCTAATCAGAAGAACGAAAGTTTACTGAATTTGTTCCTCATCAGAGACGAAAGCTTGTTCAAGTCAAATTGGAAAGCAAACACACCGGCACAGAAACAAAATTTACCAATGAATGAAGCTAGGGTCAAAAAACAAACCAAGACAACAACAACAACAACATCATCGGAGCTAGAAAATGATGCATACCTCAATTCACAGTAAAAAGATCTCGATTTTGAAAGCTACTCATTCAAAGTAAAAGCCAGAACCCTTGGTAGATTTTATACTGGCGTGATAAATCGCAAAGCCCTAGCTCCCTTAAAAATTTCTTTCTCCATTAAAAAAAAATAAAAATCCAAACCTCAAAAACCCTAGTCAAATTGGGTTAGTCCAATTTGCCATCCGGGCCACACGTACTTTTGGGTTTTTGTTGGTTAGACTTGGAACTTGGGTTAGGCCACGTTGGGTGATTTATTGGGTGGGTAAGGTGTTGGAACCCGGCTATATGCCGTATATTCATCATTTTTAGGCGAAATCTATTTCTTATGCTTATTTCTTTTTTTTTTTTGAGCAAATATTTCTTATGCTTATTTCAAAAAAAAAAGATAAAAACAATTTTCATATTTTGAATTGAATTGATTACTTCTCAAGGATTGGATGATTCTCTTTAAAATAAAACCTCGTGTTTGTGTTTCAAAATGTGACCAAATTACTCTATCACTTGATATCTAATCAAATTATTTTTTTGTTAAAGGTCTATCAAAGGATTTCTAAAAACTAACCATGTAAATTAATCATGTCCATGACAAAATCACAAAAGTAAACTCCCATCGTTGTATTATTGCAACTTATTTAATATATTATAATTATTCTTTTGTAATATCATGTGGAGTATAATAATGTCATGTTATTTATAACTAATTTTTATATTTGATATTGACTGATTGATAATTATTATTTAACTAGATTTTATGTCATGCAGTGCACAATAGACACTTGATTGCATGAAAGACATATCATTTTATTTTAAAAAATGTTAATGTCTTGTATATTAAAAGAATTGTTATATGTATTTAATTTGATACAAATACTTTAGCAAGTGGATTTTCTTTAAATATACATAATAATTTATTTTGTTCTATAAATTGCCTTACAAATTAAGAATCTAAAACGTATGCTTTGTTTTAGAATTTGTTTCTTCAATATCAATATCAATACTATGTAAATAACTTGTTTTACTTTAGAATTTATTGCTCCATATACTTGGTATGTTACCAGTTATTTAAAAATTAATTAAAAGTTAATTTAGAAAACATACAAATAGAAAATGTTGAAATGATATCATAATATATAATAAACCATTCTATTTTACAATTTTATACTTCTCCATATTAGAAGGGAGAGAATTACATATCTTAGCTTATATATTTAATATATGTTTTATCCAAATCAAATTATAGTAAATAAATTTTAATATTTGTTTTTCCCCCTTTCCTACCATTAATGAAACCATGAGTTGACCATTTAAATCTCCTATATTGTAAATTCTAAATCTCTTATATTAAAAATCTAACTAAATGAGAAATACTTAGGTAAATCGAGTGCACCACGTCATTTGTAATTTGTTCAATTAAAAAACTTCAAATGATCTATATAAAATCTTATGTTATATTTTTAAAATTAGTTTTATTTTTATAACAAAATATACATTTAATTTCTTGCATTTTCTCTCTCTACTATCTAATATTTAAATTAATTTATATTTAATATCATTTAAATATCATGTTTTTATTGAACAAATCACAAATACTGTGGTTCACTCAATCTATCTAAATATTTATTCTACTCTATTACTTTATTTCTCCAAATACTTGATATATTTTAAGTTATTTCAAAATTAATTAAATAATTAAAGAATAATTTCACTTTTAAACTATAGATTCAAGAATTTCTAGGATCCTAAATTTATTTTAGGAACAATATCCCTTTTCAATTTTTTAAAAATAATATAATATTGTCTGTAGCATTAATAAAAATTAATTTTAACAATTAATTGATTAAAAATACAAAAAATGACTAAAAAATTACAGAAATGACCAAAAAAATTATATAAAAGATGAAGAAAATTTTCTTAATATTTTTTTGTTATTTTCTGTAATTTATTATTTTTTACCAAATTTTTTTAATTAACTAACGATCAAAGTTAATATTTGTTAAAGATAAGAAGGCATATTATACCATTTTAAAATGTTAAAGAGAAATATTACACTCGTTTAAGGTTCCAGGCATTCTTAGAATTGTAGTTTAGGAGAAAATTTTCCATTTAACACTTAATTAAAAGTTAATTTAGAAGGTATATAAATAAAAAAAATGTTAAAATGATATCATAAAATCTAGTTAAAAACCCATTCTATTTTACAATTTGATGCTTGTGCATACTAAAAGGGAGAAAATTACATTTTTGGCCCAATACTTAATATATTTTATCCAGTCAAAATAGAATATGTCAATTTTAGTGCGTCATTAATATTATAAGCAAGAGTTTATCATATAATAAATCATAATTAAAAAAATCACATATTTTGATTAAATTGGAAACAAATATTTTAAGTTTATAAAACTAAATATCTAATTTTTTTCCTTATTAATCAATCTATGATTTTTGTCCAATAAAATGATATTTAGAATCATGAACTAATTCAGAGCCTAATTCTAATACAAGTCAAAGTAGAGATTTATAATGTTTAATTAAGGGTTAAACAGGATCAAAATAAATATATATGATTTTAATTACCCTTCTATTTGTAATAACTATTTTAGATAAAAAAAACTATACTCCTCCCATTAAAAAATATAAAATATTTTTTTAAAAATTAAATATTAAAAAAAATATTTTTAATTTTTTATTTTAAAAATATTTCTATTAAATAAATCATGTGAATTAAAAAATATTTATCTCAAAAATGTCTCTATTAAATAAATTATTTTATATTTATTTTATTATAAAACATTTTATTAAATAAAAATAAATATAAAAAAATAAAATTAATTTAAAAATAAATAATTATTTTTATTAAGAGATGAGATTTAATTAAAAATGTTTAATTTTTTGAAAGGGAAGACGTAAGTATTATTAAATTCAGGATTCTTCAATATAAATATTTTAAACTTTGGGCCTATAACTGTTGTTCCCGATACCACCACTAGAAATAAGTTGAAACTCGAAAGCCGAATGGCAGTTTCTAAATGAGAGCGGGGCGAGAACCTGGGCGGTGCACCGCATCGTAAGCATGAAGCATCTATGAATATTTAATTCCCCGCCTCGGAGATTTCAAATTTCAAAACCTAACGGTCTAATTTTTCCATTAAGGCTAATCCAATCTATTCAATATACTTTATTCTATGCATTCTAAAATAACGAAATTAACGCCATTTCAGAGAAAACTCGCTTTTCTTTCTTCTTTTTCTCTCCCCCTCAACTAACGAGGTAAAAGCAGTAGTCAGTAGTGACTCCTTTACGCTTTGATTGTTATTATTGCTCTAAATTCAATCAGTTGTTATTTTATCGATGGATGATCGTAGTCAATGGCATCTTTACGACCCACTTCTTCTCACAGACGCCTCTTTGCAACAAGAAAACTCTTCTATTCACTCCATTTGTAAGAACTCTGCACCATGATTTTAAACTTAGCTTTGTCTGTTGTTGGGCCGTCTTGGTTTGTCGGTAATTTTTTTGTCATTGATTTGGCAGACAATTCACAACCATCACTGAGCTCTCAAAGTCCCACAATGGCAGATACTGAATGGCAGGGCAGCTCCAATGACCGTAAGACTCCGTAATATATAAGAAAGATCGATACTCTCTCGATGTTGATGAACCCAACTTGGAGCTTTTCATTAACCATCATGGTTTTGATTTACTGGTGTAGAATTTTCTTGGAAAAGACGAGAGTTTGACAAAAAAGATGTGCAATTCGAAGACCCAATAGCGAAAAATATGGTTGATGGTAAGAGAGCCCATTTCTTGCTTTGTTCCACACAACTTAATCCCCTACAGATATTAGATTTTTCAAATCTGACCGAATTGGGGACGAATTTTTCAGGCAGATCACTGTTAGGATATTCTTTAACGACCCCTGATTTGGTCATCTGCGCTGGCTTACCAGATATTGCCATGGAATCCCCTGAAATGTCGGAAAGAAAATCTCGTCAAAAAGTGGAGTCGCCTATGGAGCTTTCTTTAGAGAATGGAATTAATGGGTCTGATGTTGAAAAGCCTCGGAAGATTCCAACCGTGAAATTCTCTATGCCGTGCGAAACCTTCAAAGAATTGTCTCCTGAAGCCTCTTTTGAGCTTTTCCCACCCCCTGAAGTCACCAATAAGTCGCCTCAAGACTTCCCTCCTAGTTAGTGACATTTTTGCTTTCTCTACCATGGATGGAGATTTTAGAATACAGCTGTGTTATTTTTTTTAACAAGATTCTACTTTAAATACAGGAGAAAATGGATTTCTAGAAGATATGGAAGTGTCACAGGGGGCAGAATTGGATTCTCTAGATGTATGCTTCTTTCCAACCAGTATCATTTTTGTATCCCAAGGATGAAATTTAGAGTGTTTCATTGCGCACTCAATGTTGTTATTGTAGGATAGAGGAGATAACGAGGGAGAAGAGGATATTCGGAAGCTGAGAAGGGAGTTTGAGTGTCAGAAAAAGGAGCTGGCGGAAGCCAGGAGGATGTTGGAGGAACTCAAAAGGGAGAATCAACAGAAGAATAGAGAATGCCAAGAAGCATGGAAGTCTTTGCAAGATCTTCAGAATGAACTCATGCGCAAGTCCATGCATGTAGGATCATTGGGTATGCTTACCTTTTTCAGATTCTTATGAGTTATCAGCTAATATTATGCTCATCTGATATGATGTATTATTGAGACTTCCATACTTGCAGCATTTGCCATTGAAGGGCAAGTAAAAGAAAAAAGTAGGTGGTTTTCCTCCCTGAGAGACTTGATGAGGAAAGTAAAGGTACTGATATTTTGAAAAAAAATTAATTAATTAATTAACAAAATTAAGCAGGAAAAAACTAACTTATATTGTGGTAAACTGATAAGCAATTTCATTGTACAGATTATGAAAATGGACCAAATCACACTTTCAGAGGAAGTAGAGACATATAAGAAGTATCTTGCAGATATGAGTGAAATGGGGACTACTATCAAGTCCAAGAGTAAGTAGATACGAAGTCGTTTCAGTTTCAAATCTTTATGCTAGTTGAAGGTCACATTTTCACTATTCTTATTCCACTCTTTATAGTACATGAGCAGCTAGAGTTCCACGAAGATCTCAGGTCTAAATATCTAGAAGGCTCGAAGAAACAAAAAGAACTTTACAATAAGGTTTTGGAGTTGAAAGGCAAGCTTGAACTTGATCTTTAATTCTTGATTATAGACTCATATAATAGAGTAATTTAGAATGACTTACAAAATATTCTTCCTCACAGGAAACATTAGGGTCTTTTGCCGGTGTAGGCCTCTTAATGCTGAAGAGATGACAGACGAGGCAAGAATGGTAATAGATTTCGAAGCAGCAAAAGATGGTGAGCTTACTGTACTGTCAAATGGGGCTCCTAGAAAGACTTTCAAGTTTGATGCTGTTTTTGGGCCCCAAGCAGATCAAGGTAATTATGAATCAATATGCCATGAATACTCCGTGACATTTTTAAGGTTTAAGACTCATTTTGGCCACCTTTTGCTTTTTCTGTTTTGCATACAAATAGCCGACATATTTGAAGACACAGCACCATTTGCAACCTCAGTTCTAGATGGGTATAATGTATGCATCTTTGCTTACGGGCAGACTGGAACAGGAAAAACATTTACAATGGAAGGTACAAAAGAGGCACGTGGAGTTAATTTCAGGACTCTTGAGAAAATGTTTGACATAATCAACGAGAGACACAAGCTATATCGCTATGATGTCTCTGTAAGTGTGTTAGAAGTCTACAATGAGCAAATAAGAGACTTGCTTGTCTCAGGAAATCAGCTTGGAGTAGCTGCAAGAAGGTCGCTTCCAAGTCACTTTGCCATTTATGTCATGTTCATTTCGACGCCCTTCAAATGAACCCTCTTCAGCTTCTTCTGATTGATTTTCAGATTAATAGCTGGATATATTCACTAATATTGGGTTATATATAGGCTTGAAATAAGGCAAGCAGGCGAAGGAATGCACCACGTTCCAGGATTGGTAGAGGCACACGTGAAGAATATGACTGAAGTCTGGGAAGTCCTACAAACTGGCAGCAACGCAAGGGCTGTTAGCTCAACCAATGCCAATGAGCACAGCAGCCGATCCCACTGGTCAGATTTATGTTTAATATAAGTTGAAATCTTGAAATTTTAAAGACAAGACTTGGGTGAAGTTTCTTTGGTGTTTTCTATCAGTTTTTTAGGTATAAATATATATGGGAAATTTCTTTAGGTGTCAAGTGTTGCAATTCTATTGAAGAACTACATCACAAAACACTTTCCTTTAAATTGCCTCTTACTATGCATGTCATGTTAGAAAAGTAGTGCCTAACTGCTTATGATGGATTCTTCCTCCTCTACACAGCATTCACTGTGTTATGGTTAAGGGGGAGAATTTGTTGAATGGGGAATGCACAAGAAGCAAGTTGTGGCTAGTAGACCTGGCAGGCAGCGAGCGAGTGGCTAAAACAGAAGTGCAAGGGGAACGACTCAAGGAAACTCAGAATATTAACAGGTCACTGTCTGCACTAGGAGATGTTATATCAGCCCTTGCAACAAAGTGCTCACATGTTCCTTTCAGGTAATCAAAATAAATATCAGCTCTGATTACAAATATAAATATTGAAACGAACGCCCCATATTGTTTGCTGTTAGTATTGAAGTTTATGTTATTCTTTGCGCTGCAGAAATTCCAAACTTACACACTTGCTGCAAGACTCCTTAGGTACTTCTGGTTTTTTGAGATTTGCTTCATTTGCATGTATACATAAGTTTTATCTCCATATTTGTGCAAGCAAATATTATTATAGAAATTTGACCAATTAACTTGCTTTTTAGGAGGAGATTCGAAGACGCTCATGTTTGTACAGATTAGTCCTACCGAAAATGATTTAAGTGAGACAATTTGCTCTCTGAACTTTGCTAGTAGAGTGAGGGGAATAGAATTAGGGCCCGCAAAAAGGCAATTGGACCATACTGAACTTGTCAAATTCAAACAACTGGTATGACTGCTTCGTACCTTTTTATTTTCCACTTCCTTTGTTTCATCTATTGCATTTTCAACAATTTAACTATTTTGTCAGGCTGAGAAAACCAAGCAAGAGATGAAGATTAAGGATTTGCAAATCAAGAAAATGGAGGAAACAATTCATGGATTAGATTCAAAGATAAAGGAGAGGGATATTAAAACCAAAAGTCTACAAGACAAGGTATTATATTGGAACACATAATATTTTAATTTTACTTTTAAATGTCCTTCTTAGCATCATATGTGTTGGTTAAGGTCAAGGAGTTGGAAGCACAACTTTTGATTGAGAGAAAGCTAGCCCGCCAACATGTAGACTCAAAGATAGCTGAGCAGCATCTGCTTAAACATCAAGAACAAACAAATACACCTATGAGATCAGCACTTGCAAATAAACCACCAGGAACTCACAAGAACTTTAACGATCTAATGGGTTTAACCAGACCACTTACGGAGAACAATAGCTTAAAACAACCCTCAATGCCCTTTACAACGTTGGATAACTCTGTCAAGTGCATTGATCACGCTGAAAAAGAGAACAATCCTGATATAGTTGATAAATTTGTATTGCCTAAAAGAACTGGAAGAGCTTCTATCTGCACAATGACTCCACGTATTCCTTTAGTTCCTACTTTAAGGCGAAACTCTCTGATACCCCTCCCAAGTGTGCCTAGCTTGCCTCACCTCACATCACCAATAGTGCCAGTGTTAGAAAGTAGAGCTGAGGAGAAAGAAAGCAATGGCGAAGCGGGAAACTGTTTGGCTGCACAGACACATCTTGAGAGTCCTAAACAAAGAATGAAAAGTGGAAGTAAGAAGAGAGGAAGCATGCTAAGGCGAAGCTTATACAAGAAGATTCAGACCAAGTCGCCAATCCAGCAGCATATGAGAAGGGTTGGTGTAAATGTAGGCATGGAGAAAGTAAGAGTGTCCATTGGGAGTCAAGGGAGGATGATGGCAAAGAGGGGATTGCAGAAAAATGGTAGAAGAAATGGGACAGAAGAAACTCAGCAAAAGAATAGTCAAAAAGAAAAGGAAAGGGGGTGGAATGCAGGAACAACAGTCAAACCGAGTTTTTGAAAGCAAAGTTGAAGACAATTTCCTGGATAGGCTAAGCCAATATAGAATAGCCACGTGAGTGCTGGGTTTCATGATCTCACATGTTTGTTCCTCGTTGGTTTGGTTTCCGTATTCAGATGGACTCGGCTTAATTATCTTCAAATTTCTTGTATAGGTTTTTATTTTGGCAAACTACGTTAGTGTGTGAAAGAATGTGTTTCTCTTCGATGATTCTATCATCTGCTTGATTGTTTGTATTTTATTTAGAATTTGTGAACGTACAAAATCTTCTTATTTTTCAATTTTATTTCCTTGATACACTTGCCATTAGACTTTACGCCTTTGCCTGTGTGAAGTGTTAAAGCAATTATTAAAGCCATCACCTTCTACTAATTTATCATTGTTTTATTTGAGCTAAGTGAACTACTAGTTATTTTCGTCAATCAGACTGGTTGGTTGTGATATATGATTCAAATATCAGGCATCTTACTTAAATGAACCTAATGATATCTAATCAACTATAATTATAAGGATATCTAATCAACTATAATTATAAGCCCTATAATTTATGACATCATAATAAGACTTGAAATTTCCGCAAAATAAATAAATAAATAAGGTTTAAGTTTGGAATCAAACACTGAAATTTCAACTCCGCTGCACTAACAATTTATTCGCCTCTTTTTTCCCTTCCTCTCTTCGATTCACGGAGGCCTACTGCTCACTTGCTCAGTATGTGGCCAAGTTCCGATTTTCCTTTATGGCCTAAAATAATTAAATAAACAAAGTAAATGTTGATGTGCCACGTTTTTATTTTTCTTGGTTCGAATCGTCCTTCAAAGAGGCTAGAAAATTCTAATATTACTTCTCATAAAAACTAGTTCTTCCTCTCGTTTTAGTTAACAACCCCCCCCCCCCTTGTCCCTTAAAGAGAACTAAGATCCTAAGAACCAATATTTAGCCTAAATAAATCAATTTCTCCTCTCCTTTTAAAGAAAGAGTATGGTACAGATAATTCATTTTGTAACTCACTGATACATTGGTAGTTTTCTATGTATTATTGATATAAGACAATATTCACGGATCTTCCAGCACTATATTATCTGCAGAAACACTACATGTTCCTGAGAAAACTGAAACATGAAGCAAAGAAAAAAAAAAAAGCAAATTTAGAGAAATAACCTTTTTACAACTCATGGCAAAATGAACGAGGTGAATTCATCCTCAATGAACCCTGCTCACATTTTATACCGAAGCTTATTATTTTGATAACATATCTATCATTAATAATAATTAATATTCTAAAATATGATTCCAATTAACCGAGTTTTTTAACCTTTGAAAGATGCACCACTGTCATGCGGGGATTCTTATGTAGGGATTGAGGGAGAATTGCTGACATGCTTTCTAGCATCGACCAACATCATAATGACTTCTTTCATTGTTGGCCTATTAAGAGGAGACACACTGGTGCAGAACAATGCAATTTTGAGAATAAGAGACATCTCTTCAATTGTTCTATGTTCACTCAGATTCAGACGCTTGTCAAATAGTTCTGATGTCGGCACTGCTTCTTGAATTGCTCTTCTCACCCGAGTCACCAAATCACCACCCTGTTCCAGCGGTTGAACTGGTGAACAGCCAGTGACTAGTTCCAACAAAACTACCCCAAAGCTATAGATGTCACATTTCTCAGTCACCTTCATGGTGTAAGCATACTCTGAAAAATAATAACAACGTTCACAAAGAACGAAATTGTTAAAACCAATTTTTGACATTTTATGACCGACCAAACTTCAGTTTAAGAAAGCTTCGGGAGTCAAGGCAGGGAGATAATATAATTTCGGCATTTAGAATTGTAGTAAGTTAAAAAAAAAAAAAAAAGTACTTTTCCATTCAATTACTTACCAGGAGCAATGTAGCCATATGAACCGGCCACAGCGGACATGGATTTTGAATATGAAAAGTCAATCAACTTTGCCAAGCCAAAGTCTCCAACGTGTGCCTGAAAATTTTCATCAAGTAGTATGTTGTTTGACTTTATATCACGGTGAATGATTTGGGGTTTGCAGTCATAATGGAGATAGCACAAGCCTTTCGCAGCCCCAAGAGCAATCTCATATCGACAATTCCAATCCAGTAGACATGATATTTTATTTGCATGGAGTTGTTCCCCGAGGCTGCCATTTTCCATGTACTCATATAAGAGAATCTTGGAATCCTCGTGGTAACAAAATCCATACAGCTTCACAATATTCCTGTGCCTGATCTTTCCAAGGGTTGAAATCTCTGCAAGAAAGCTTCTGTCAACATTTGCTCCTTCTCCACAAGAATTCAGCTTTTTGACAGCAATCACCTCACCATCAGCCATAATAGCCTTGTAGACGACGCCACATGCTCCATTTCCTATAATTGCAGCTTCAGAAAAATTACCAGTGGCTTCCAAGATATCCTGGTATGTAAAACCTTCTTTAGGAAAATAATAGTCATTTAGGGCGTGGGGCATTGTTTGCCTTTCTAAGGAGACAAAAGTGGGGCTACTGCGCTTCATAGAACGACATATACAGACTATGAATGTAAGAGAAACCAATCCAACTACACCCGAAACAATACTCACTATCTTCTCCCTTGAAGAACCATCTCTAGTCCAACTTTGTTTTGGAGTAGATGGGGGAGATTTGGATGAATGACAATAATAGGAACCTACTCGGCATAATCCATTGTTTCCAGCAAAATTTGTGAAATCCATCCTCTGAAATGCAGGAGTGTTTGGAACAGTTCCAGTCAAGTTATTGTTAGAAACATTGCAAACCAAAAGGCTGGGCAAGTCACCTATTGAGGTTGGAATTTCACCAACTAGCTCATTGTCATTTAAATAAAGGAATTCCAACATCTGTAAGTTCCCCAAGCTGTCAGGAATTACACCAGATAGTTTGTTATGGCTCATGTTAAGGGCAATCTGAAGAGCAGCAAGTCCTCCCAAATGAAAAGGAATGCTCCCTGACAACAAGTTACCACCAAGCTCCAGCTCTGTGAGCCGAGTAAGATCCCCTAAAGTGCTTGGTATTGCGCCTGAAAATTTATTATCAGAAAGTTTCAACAATTCCAAGTTCACCAGCCAGCCAATTTCATCTGGAAGGGTGCCTGTGAATTGATTCTTGCTAAGATCAAGCCTCTGTAGTTTTACACAGTTTCCTAATTCATTAGGAATACTTCCACTTAGAAGATTAGAGGAAACATTGAATGAGACAAGCTGTGCTAATTTTCCAATCTCAAGAGGTAGATGCCCAAAAAAATAATTATCTGATAAGAGAAGCCTCACCAAACTCTGGAGTTGACCTATCCCTGGGTTTATTTGCCCAGAGAACCGATTTTGATGAAGTTCCAGTGCAGAAAGATTATGAAGTTCATTCAATTCAACAGGGAGGCCTCCTGTCAACTTGTTGTTCCCCAGCATAAGTTGCACAAGTGACTTGCAAGTTTTCAGATCATCAGGAATATTTCCAGACAACCAATTTGACCCAAGGCTTAGAAATTTCAGTTCCTGATATTTGCAAAGATGGGCAGGTATCATGCCAGCAAGATTGTTAGCAGATAAATCAAGAACACTGAGGTTGCTTGTAGCTCCAAGATCAGGAGGAATCTTACCCTCAAGTTGATTGTCAAACAGCTGCAAATCCTCCATGTATGTAAGATTTTGAAACTCTAATGGAATTGTACCTGTTAAGTTATTTATTGACAAATCTAAAGTATTGAGTAGCCGTAGCTGCCCAAGGTCCCTAGGGATTTCTCCCTGCAGAAGGTTTTCAAATAGATGAAGCAATCCAAGATTAGAGATCTGCCCCAACTCTAGAGGAATAATACCACTCAAAAGTTCTCAGAAAGATCTATCTCCTTAGCACTTGTTAGGTTCCCTAGCTCGGAAGGAATCGTCCCATTCAAGTGGTTGGTGTATAGATACAACCTTTGTAAGTGAGATAACTTTCCCAGCTCCTTCGGAATAGATCCACTGAACAAATTTTCATGCAAAGCTAGTAGTTCCAACCTACTGCTATTTCCAATTTCCGGGGGAATCTCTCCAGATAAAAGGTTTTGGTACAAAATTATAGCAGTAAGGTTTTGAAGGTTATGAAGCTCCCTTGGAATTGAACCTTCTAGCTGATTCTGTGCCAATCCTAACAACTCCAAGCTCTCACACTGACTAATTTCTGCAGGTATTGGGCCTAAGAGACTATTGAAGCCTGCCTTGATAATCTTTAGTTGCTTCAATTGACTTATTGACGCAGGAATTCTTCCGGTTAAATTATTGCTATAAATGACTAGCTCTTCAAGGGAAATCAAATTCCCAATCTCTTCCGGCACTTCACCGTACATTAAATTTTCGCACAGATAGAGCTTTCTTAGTGAGATGATTTGGCACATAGGGTTCTGAAGCTGTCCATGAAATTTATTTGCACAAAGGTCTAATATTTCTAGACTACTGCAATTAACAAAATTAACAGGAATAGGGCCAGAAATGAAATTCTTTGACAGATTCAACTCAACCAGATGAGGAAGGTTGCAGATGATTGGAGATAAAGAGCCAGATAGATTAAGGTGATAAAGACTGATAGAAGTTACCACTGAATCATTGCAATGCACGCCAGTCCAATTGCAAGGAGTCAAATCAGAAGAATTCCAATCATGAAGACTGTCTTGTGGGTCAGAAAGAAATCCTTTAAACTCCAAAAGAATCGAACCATCTTCATTAATCGAACTTACTTGGACCACACCAAAACAAATTACCATCATCAAGTAAAAGCCCTTTTGGATGTGGAAATTCCTCTCTGAACCCATTTTCGGTAAGAAAAAGCGAAAAGCATACAGGGTTGGCTTTATTGAGTACCAAAAGAAGTGATCAGCTGATTTTGAATCAAAAATACATTTGGGAATTGGAACAACCATAAATTTGAGAAATTTTTCTCAGATGCAAGAAAGACATGGCAGATTTTGACAAAGAAAGAGAGAAGAAAATGTAAGGAAGAGAGGGCTTGGCGGTGAGAAGGACCGAATGAACAAGGCCAAATGGAGTTGAACCTTTATTATTTTGAGAGAAATACAGACTTACAAAGGCAATGCAAACCGAACGAGATGGTAAGGACAAAAAGAGAGACAGACAGACGATACAGTGACAGAGACCTAACTTAACGGCCAAATAGGAAGAGAGCAGAGGTAACAAAAACAATTGACAGCGAAGTGGGTGATACTAGTTGCTTTGTCCTGTTGCGTTTTCTGTTCTATTTGTTCTCCCCCTCCTCCTCCTCGTTCTTCTGGAAATGCACCGCCATGCGTTCTCGTGCACTGATAGCGCTATCATTTGTGTCTGACAAGAACACAACGAAAGGTGTAGTTTGCAGAGCTGGTGAGTGGAAATATTTACATGACAATCTCCGCCAATGTTATGATAATCTGTTACGAATTTTGCATTGTTTCTTGTCTAAGTCTCGATATCGTACTCTCGGAATTATTATCTCCAAGACTACTCATGTCAAGGCATTTGGGCGCTCTTGGGTTTCTGCTATATTGACACGATGCTGAGATACTGAAATTCAACTCCAATTTCGAATATTGTTTTCTTTTGCTTGTTTAAAAATTAGGACGAGTATATCATTAGCATGTGTACAATCCACTGTGTATCACCCGATTATGCATTAATAACATATATTATGATAAATCCCAGGTATACATAACTTTTACAACATTGATGCAGGACAATTTATTTTAAATTATTTAGCATAGTGGATGGGTAATACAATAGTGTACTATAAAATACAATACTAAGTGGAGAATTATGGAATTTAGTTGCTGGATAATTTGGCATCTTGCACTTAGACGAAGTAAATGCTTTGTGCTTCACAATGTCCTTTTGTCGACTTCAATAATCATAGCCGCCTCTTCCTTCTCTTCCTCTTTACATAAATCGTTTTTTCCTGATCCTATGCATCCACTGAAGGATAAGGGAAAGAAGAGATAGAGACAGACGATACAGTGACAGAGATCTAACTTAACAACCAGATAGGAAAAAAAGGTGAAACTGATTGCTCTGATCTGCTCTGTTTTATTTGCTCTTCCTCCTCCTCCTCCTCGTTGTTCTGGAAATCCATCGCCTTGCACTGATAACAGCATCACACTACCGTTTGTGTTTGACAGATGGGATTGACGGGATCACAACGAAACGGTGTAGATTGCAGAGACAAGACGTCGACGGGTCTTGCATGACAATCTCCACCATTGTTTTTTTTTTCTTTTGGGTCAGGAAATCTCCACCATTGTGTTTTTTTTTTCTTTGGGTCAGAAAATCTCCACCATTGTTGATGGATCTCCCAATATGGTAACTCTAGTACGAATTCTGCTCTGTTTATTGTTTACGTCTCCAGAGTAAGCAGTCATTTCTCTCGTAGACTACTCGTCTCAAATCTCAATGCACTTGGATTTCTGCTATAATGACATGATGGTGAAATACTGAAACTGAACTCCAATCTCTGATTTTTCATTTTTATTGAACGGTGGGGTAGTTTCCAACTGTAACAAGAGGACTCTGTTTTCTTTTGCTTATTTAGAACTGAGACATGATTAGCATGCGTGTGTCATTTGATTATGGATTAATAATATAACATATTTTTATGTTAGAGCCCTGATGTACAGAACTTTAACAACATCCATAGTGGATGGATAATAACACAAAAGTGCCCTATAAAATACAATATTTAGTGGAGAATTATGGGATTGAGTTGCTGGATAATCTGTCATCTTCTACTTTATACCAAGTAAATGCTTTGTGCACATCATAATGTGCTTTTGTCTGGCTTCAACAGCCGCCTCCTCCTCTTCCTCTTTAGATGAATCTTCTTCCTTATCCTGTGCATGTTCAGTTCAGTTGGTAATAGTTTTAGGCTTTTAATATTGACAATCAATTCAAAATTAATTTTATCATTACCATAAACCATCAATAATATTGAAAGCGATTAATGTGATGTTATCACATAAAGGGCAGTCTTTATTTTATAAAAATAAGATTTTGCATTCCGAAATTAAATATGTCATAAGAGATTAAATTACGATATTATAATCTGTTAGGACACTTCCATTAGATTAGCATCTGTCAAATACTGTGGTAAATCCTGGTGATGATAAAATAGTGAATATGTCGTCATCATTTCTGCCAAATAAAGTACTTTTATCATTCTGCGCTTGACCTTAATTGGTGGAAACATACATAAATGCTCAATGGATGCTCTACTGTTTTCCCCGAAATTTTCTTTTGGGCCTATACTCATCAAAATTGAGATCATTGTATTGCACACTTTACCTTTACTATTACATCTGAATACGAGATTTCAAGTTTAATCTATTGATCATTTATGGATATTAAATTGCAGATAAGCTATTCCCTAGTCTTCTTTGGTTTCTCGTCAAAGACTCATCCCACAGACTTTTTTTAAAAAAAAAAAGAAATGTCTAGCTTCCTCGAAACCGGCCTGTTTATTTTGTATTATTTATACAAGACAGAAAATATACTCTGCAGAAATGGAACAAGTAATGCTTTTGGGGTTCTGGATCAGTCCTTATGTCACGAGAGTGAAGATTGCTCTGCTGGAGAAAGGAATTAAATTTCAGTACAAAGAAGTAGTAGATATATTCGAGAATCTAAACAAGAGCCACTTGCTTCTCAGATCAAATCCCATTCACGAGAAAGTTTCAGTACTCATTCACAATGGGAAGCCCATCTGCGAGTCCCTTATCATCCTTCAATATATTGATGAGGTTTGGAATCACAGATCCCGCTTTCTCTCTGATGATGCTCACAAGCGAGCCAAAGCAAGGTTCTGGATTGATTTCTTTGACAAAAGGTTTAGATTCCTCTCTGAGATCCATTAGGATGACTTCAATATTCTGCCATATGATATAAATGTGTTTCACAGATAGCTGATTGTGGTAGGAAGATGTGGGTTAGCAAGGGAGAAGTGCAAGAGGGTGGAAAGGAGGAGTTCAGAGAGTGCTTGAGACTCCTGGAAAATGAACTCGGAGACAAGCTTTATTTTGAAGGCGATCGTTTTGGACTTTTGGACACCGCCTTAATACCAATCACTTGTAGGTTTTATACCAACGACAACATCTGCAAATTCAGTGTTGAATATCAATGCCCAAGGTTCATGTAATGGGTGAAAAGGTGCTATCAGAGGGAAAGTGTTTCAGAAACCCTCCCCGATCCCTTTAAAGTCTATGACTTTGTGTTGTAGATCAAGAAAAGGTTTGGAATTGAGTGAGACTTCGGAATCGGACTGCAAGCGTCGTGCATGCTTGTCCTGATCCCTTGTGTTAAACGATGAATCAACAAACATGTCCACATCTCTGTACCCTTTTTTTTCTCCTTATTTTGGCCACATCTCTGTATTCGAGTATAATTGGAGCTGTTGTGAGTCCTTCCCTTATCTTTCAAGTTAGGACACTCCTATATATTATTGAATGTTCTTGATCAAAGCCAAAGCCAAGTGAGTCAAATATGTACCCAGCCACAGGCAAATTTGCCAGTTTAATAGTCGAGTTTGCAGACAATTTGATTTGATTTTTTTTTTCATTCAGTTTTTGTCTACAAATAGAAATTAAAAAAAAGTTCTTATTATAGACATGTATCTTTGTAGCTTTACCGATTCCAAACTCACAACAAATGTGGTAGAATCATGATAAAGATAGTTCGATTAAGGAATTTTTCAAATACCTCAATTATCAACCCCACACCACAGCAGAACTCTAGGACATTTTAAAAAGATTTTAATTTTGTTGGAATGCTTGATTCAATAAAATTAACATTTATTTTAATTTTGTGAAAGCGTTCTTGCTTATCCAGTATAACTTTCTTCATACCCATCCTCTCTTTGATAGATCATAAAAGATTGAATTATTTCTTTTAATCATATGTTTTGTAAAACAAACAGATGTGAAGACACACTCGCTCACCATGCCTCTTAAGATTATCTTATTATTTATAATCATCCACCCTTAAAATATAAATTCCTTATGAAATCTGACATAACTTAATTTTGTTCAACCTTTACACAGGTATTTTGTATTCTTGTATTAAAAAAAAAAAAAAAACTCACAGCAAATGCCATCACATAACTTTTCAGACAATGGTGACAGACCTGCGAAAACGGGCTTGAAAAGCAAATGTAAAGAATTCTCGCACACATATTAATAGGAATAAATGTAATTACATTGCTATGCTGATGAGATAATATCATATATGCTACAGAGACGTGAGCGGTGAAGTGCAAATTTTGAAACTAAAATTACTTTATTCGTTTTCATTTTCAATTTTAATATATATAGATATATAATCTAATTTTTCTATACTTCATAATTTTGTAAAAAATTCTGGAATATTTTAAAAATAATTTTCATAAAATTGAAACAATTACAAAATATATTTATTATTAAAAAACGTAAGACAAAATTAAAGCAATAATATATGATTTCATTTTTTTTTAAACGCGGGCTCAACACTTCAACTCTAATTAGAAATTTCACCTTTCCATTGCGTCATGGCTTCAGTCAGCAAAACATAGATGAGTCTTTCTTTTTAAACTTTTTTAGTTTCTTTTGTCTCTTTATTTCTCTTCCCTCATGTTGCAAAGGTCCCGTATAGATATTAAAAATGAATTAAACGTAATGAATTAAAAAAAACATATGATCAAAATAAATTAAATCATTTTTTCTTCTATAATAAGTATGATAAAATTTTTAATATATACTACAGATGTAAAAATCATCTTACCTTTTAAAAATTTTATAAATTATAATTCTCAACTTTATAAATTAAATTATCCTTTTCCTTTATCAATGCACTCACTTATACTCCTTAATCATTTTATTTTTATTTTTATTTATTCAATTTATCTTATTTTATCCTATTCTAATAAGGAAACAGGGCCAAAAAGAAAACGAAGTTTCCTTCCCTCCCAACTTCGATGGGCTGATTGTCCATGTACCAGATAATTTCAGAGCAACAACCTTTTTTTTTTTTGGGGGGGGGGGTACATAATGGAGCAACAACTTAATTAATTACTCATTTGCTCAATTTCAACTTGTTGATTCTGGGCTGATTCGGTTGTCCAGGCTATTATCCTTTGTTCATGGTAGAAATTTATTGATAGAAGGGCAACGTTTAACTTCAAAAACATTAGCTCATTTAACAGCAGGAGATTCTGCTTCTTCTTGTCATGAAAAAGTTCTCTGCTTGACACCCCCCCCAAAAAAAAAAAAAAAGGCTTCACCGAAATTTGCTTCGAGAAAGATTATAGAAGCACTGTTGGTCAAAAACAAAAAAAAAAGATTATAGATGCACTTGCAAGCTTCGGTTGAGCCAAGTCCAGTTACACATGCAGGAAATAATGGTACACTGTAATAACAACCAACAAAACATGATACAATGAGACAGACATAACAGAGACCAAATCCCAATCAAAAAGCAACAAACACCCCACTGAGAAAGAAAAACATGTAGCATGGCCCACCAAACTGCCATATCATTATTATAAAATTACTATTCAGAAGGTAAAGCAAATGATTACTGAAAGATCATTTGTCTTCTATGAAGGAAGCTACTCAATGCCAAACCTCTTTCTCATCTGAAGCACAAACTCATAGACCTTATGCTGATCAGGAATAGACTTGGACACACTCTCTTTCTGCATGCATCTTTTTGCCCAGGCAATAAATTTGGGGCACTCGGCCTCTATCTTAAGGTTACTAAATGTCTCATAGGCTTCAAACCAACTGTAAAATGGAACGAGTGCCACATCCACATATCCAAGGTTGTCCCCTCCAAAGTATGGCTTGTCTCCCAGCTGCTCCTCCAACAATTTCAGGCTCTCTATGAACTCCTTCTTTGCAGCTTCTTGCTCTTCTCCTTTGGCTGTCCACAGTCTCCTTCCCACATCATGAATCTGTTCCAAATTAACAACTTAGACACGTAAACTAAATTACCAGTCACACTCACTTTTCTCCTAAAGAAACAATACAATGATGGGAAAAGAGTCAGTCCCTCACAAGTTATTCGTACTGAACTGAAAACATTTTTATATTAAGTAAGTAAATAATTTCCCAAATCGTTTTCTTCTTGCGCTAGTAAACATTGCGAAGGCATGTAAATAGCAGAACTTCCAAATGCAGTAGTCAGTCACATGACTCGGTGAGACTCAGCAAGCATGGGTTCCCATTAACATTCAAACACAAGAGAAATCAACATGATTTGCAAAATCTTTAGAAAAATAAAGACAACAAAAGAGGCTCCAATATTATATAATATCCGTATTTAAAGACAATAAACGAGGCTCCAATATTATATATTATCCGTATTTTATTCACTAATCACCCAGTCATGCAAAAAAAAGCCAAATTCATTTCTAGTATTCCGTCAAAATCGTCAACATGAAAGCTAACGAGAAAACAAGAAGCAAACCAACGAAGACATGTCATCTGTATTTAAACAAGGGGCAGAAATCATTGCAATCTAAATAGTGAAACAGAGAAACAAACCTTCTTGTCAACGAAGTCAGCCCAGAATCGAGCTTGGGCTCTGTGATAAGGATCGGAAGGAAGCAAAGGGGATTTGTGGTTCCAGACCTCGTCAATGTACTGAACAGCGATAAGAGACTCACAGATGGGTTTGCCATTGTGAATGAGAACGGGGATCTTCTTGTGAATCGGGTTCATTTGAAGAAGCAGAGGGCTCTTGTTCCTCAAGTCCTCATCTTTATACTCGTACTGGATACATTTCTCAGCAAGTGCAATTCTAATCCTCATCCCAAAGGGGCTTGGCCAGAAATCCAACAGAACCACCTCATTCGCCATTACTGTGAAATAAAATAGTCACCAAATGCTCAAGAAGAAGAAATGACAATGGAGAGAAATGCAGGAGTGAGGAAGAAAGTCTCGAATGCCTCAATTTATAGGGAAAAGTTCGGAACAGTCTGGAAGATGGAGGCTAGAAGTAGGACGGGATCCACAGCTGCAGAAAGTGAGGCGGTGAAAAATTCTAGGTCAATAAAAAATAAAAATAATATATAAAAACTTATAATTATATAATAAATAATCAAATTAAGGTGTATTATTAATTGCAATTTATATTAAATCTTAAATTTTCTCTAATCATGTGTAAATAAATATAAGGGAAAAACTAGTATATACACATACTTATACATCCAACGTGATTGTTTCAGATGAAATTATAACAGAGATTTTTTTTATAGATAATTCTTTTTATGATAAATTATTATTATTAATATTATTAACTCATTAAAATTTATTTGTCTTAACTTAATTAATTAAAATTATATCAAGTATATAAGATTGAATATAAAATTTTACACACAAAATATCATCTAAGAACCCTAATATTGTTTTAATATTAAAGAAAGGCCATAAAAATATGAAATATCAATGCACCCTTGATACATATTTGAAAAGAAGATTTTGAGAGAAAGGGTCTAATTATTCTTGAAGCATTTTACAAGTCTCTGGTATAAAAAATAAAGTATTTAATTTTTAACAAATTATTATACATAATGAACAAGTGAACATTTGTTTATGAATAAATTAAAAACATTTATAGGCATGATTTATTATTTATAATTGAATTTTTTGTTATATATACAAAAGCAAAACTTGTAAAATGCTACAAGGATAATTAAGTCTTTTTTTAAAATCTTATTTTCAAATAGGTCTTAAAGAAATGTATTAATATTTTTTAAAGGTTTTTCTTTGATATTAAGATATTATAGAGTCCTTAGATGATGTTTCTCAATTAATGTGCATATAAAAACTAAATTTTAAATATTTTTATGCTTCTTGTTGGCAAAATGATACTTTGATGCCTTTGGAATGCTTACAAACTTAGAAACTGAACCAAACCGACTTTAATAAAAAATCCATCAAATGTTATTCTTTATGTAAATTGATTGGTATAGTTTGGTACAGTTTGGTTTGCTTCATATTTTGATCAAAATTAAACCAAACCATACCTTTGATGACGCTTATGGGCTTTTTGAATATTCAAATTATTAAATATTATTTTACTTTATTTTTTATTTTAAATATTATGTTATGAATATATATAATTCATAGTTCTTAAAACTCCTTTATCCTTAATGTCTTTATGAATAGTATGGAAGGAGTTTCTTAATCTTAATAGCTTATAACCTTCAAAGGTTATATAATGTACCATGATATGTTTCATTATATCTTTGTAATATTAGGATAAGATTTGAATGGTTGGATGCCTATAAATAGAGGTTATGTCCAAAGTATACGTATGCTAGTGAATAAGAATTCTCCTCTATTATTTTCTCTCCATTTCTTGTATTATCTTGTTTTTCTCTACTCTTCATATTAATTATATTTTACAACAATTTTTTTATTTTTATGTAATTTCAATTTTTATTTTTTTAAAAATAAATTTTTATCTTATTTTTATATTATTTAATCAATAATAAAAAGACATTTATATATTTGAGCTAAGTTCGTTTAGGCTTAACTCAATTTTTTTTAGATTTATTTGAATGGCCCAAATAAATTCTGAGTAAAAAAAATATATCTAAACTATCAAATCGGACCCTAAAAAATTTTGAATTTGTTCATATTGTCTCTTACAGCTTGGTCTAACCAACCGCATATGCTAAGAAGTAAGAAGTCAGCATAGGCAATTTTCCTTTCCACACCTAATTT
The DNA here is from genome assembly GCF_029017545.1 of Prosopis cineraria. Lineage (NCBI taxonomy): Eukaryota > Viridiplantae > Streptophyta > Magnoliopsida > Fabales > Fabaceae > Prosopis > Prosopis cineraria. The sequence continues at coordinate 42,002,474 of NW_026555337.1, forward strand.
TTACTTGTGTCATGGCTTCCGTCCAATTTGTATTTGTGTCATGGCTTCCGTCAGCGGATTCTGGTCTTTTTACCTTTCTTTGCTTTCTTTTGATTTCTTTCCCGCTTCTCGTAGGAAAAGAGTTTTCTTCTTCACTCAAAAAAAAAAAAAAAAAAAAACCACGCGCGCGCGTACTCCTTTCTTCTTCGTCAAGTTTTATTCACGCATACACGTACCGGATTAGAATTTGTCATATAACAACGTTTTTGATACACTATTGTATAATTTATATTTATAATTAATATTATAAATGGTTGGCTTAAGTAAAACCCTATACCCCACACACACACACATTGCATATATATTATTATACTTTCTTATACAGCTGTACAAAAGATTATACAAGACTGAACTTTAGTCTGATCTAAAATCTGATCTCTTTCACTTAAATAATTAGATTAGTCAATCTATAATTCAGTCTGGTCCAATTGTAACTTAAAAATTAATAGGATTGGACTTATTTTATAAGATTAGAAGATTAGTCCCAATAATATAGTATCGACTTAGCTTTTCTTTTTTAGTTTTTTAGAGGTAACAATATATTTCATCTTGATAAACTCAATTAAAATAATATAAATATTTATAATCATAAAAAATATGTAACAATATCTAACAACAATAACAACAAATATTTCACTTACAATTTAAATAATTCAAATTCATAACTTCAACAACAGCAACAATAACATTTAACAAATTTCAGCAATATTTCTAATATATATTACAACAAGTTAACAACAATTTAGTAGCAAACTAAATTAAAATTATATTAAATAAAAGGGTGAAATATAAATGAAGGAAATGTCGAGTTCAAAGTTCAAACTATTGAGATATATTAAAAATAATTAAAATTATATTAAAATAATTTCATAGGATCAGACCAAATAAGTGGTTTAAGAGTTTGGTCTCCTATTCAATACAACCTAAAAAGTTAACCTGGTTTTTTTGGTCTCTTTAGTCATTTGTACCAATTTTTTTTACTAAACTGGACTAGACCAGACTTGTTGTTTGGATTGAATTGGATTAGACAAGAAAACCAAACTTTTGCACAAACGTACACTCTAGTTGGCTTAGTTAAAGTACTCTACATAATGATAATATATATATATATATATATATATATTGATTCTTCGTCAATTTAATTACTTCATACATCCATACGTTTCAAAATGTTCTACTTCTGAAGTAGTGCATCTGTATAATATATACTCGCTTGATTATCCCAAAATAACTGCTACATATCATGGTTTGTTTTTTTTTTTAATTTCAAAATAATTGTGCGATTTTATGTTTATAAAAAAGTGTTAATTATGTTTGTAATTATAAGATACATTTGTTTTACGACATTATAATTTTTGTTTTGGCAAAAAAGACATTATAATTAAGTAAGGATATTTTGGTGAAACATTGTTATATTTTGTCAAAATTTAGGGTATTTATATACTTTCTTAATATGTGCACACAACTTAAAGCATCAATATCAATAATGTTAGAACGGAAGGAGTATCAATATCAATAATGTTAGAACGGAAGTTGTTTTAATCTAAAAAGAGCTGTAATCCAGCTGTAATCCAGCTGTAACCAAAGAGCCATCCTTATGATACCATACCACTCATGACACCAGCTGTAATCCAGTTTGTAGCAGTATTTCCCTTACAAGCGACCAAACTCACAAAATAAGCACCATCAAATCTAAAAAGCTCAATACATTCCTGCACCACATCAAAACACCACCATTCACACACCTTCACTTTCAAAGACTTCACCTTACTAATAATACCTAACAATCGGTCTCTATAACCACCTTCTCATCACAAAATAAATCTTTCATAGCAAAGCCTTAAGAAGAGCTAAGCTTTCAAACGTAAATGTAGATTTAGCTTAAACCAACCTACCAATGCCCCCCTCAAAACTGCCCAATATTGCTTCTTGCAATCAACCCAATTGCTGCCTTTTTATTCTTGGAGCAATGAGGCCCATCTACATTGATCTTCACATTACCAACCTCAAGCAAATCCCACCTCATTGCTCTCTCCACAGTTTGTGAGTTTACTATCACTTTCTTTTGCTTGTCTAAATTTTGCCTGATAACTTCCAATGTTTTATTAAATTTATTGGTGTTTTAAATATAATTGGAAGTCATTTATTGAATTTTTTTTAACAAAAATATGATTAGGTAGATGATTGTGTGTGAAAATGGGCATGGAAATGTGATTGAAAATTAATAGACCAATTCTATCATTTATTTTGGGTTTATACATGTAGGGAGGCCTTATTATGGGCTTAAAGATGAAAATTTTGGAGCCCAGGTCAAAGGAAGTAAATTTGAAAAGAAAATCTGAACAAGACATGTTCACTGTAACTAAAATACATTTCGTTGCAGTGAAGCGAGATTTCAATAAAATGCACAATTTTGATCTTCAATGAATTTTTAAAATTTAGGGACCTCATTTTCGATCATTCTTCACTTCCAGCAGCTACAGAACATCCAGGGAGAGCAAAAGGAGTCAAATGAGGGTTGGAGAAGCTTGGTTTAGTGAAAAATCAAGGGTTTTGCTCAAGATTGCTCTGATTAAAATTTTCTTTTCCTTTTTCTCTTTACTTTGTTGCACATATTGCTAATTCTTACTGCCATAAAGCAATGTGTGGCTGATTTTTTCTTAATTTAAGGTAGCTATGAATTGATTCTTAGATTAAAGCATGTTTGAACCATTTATTTAAGCTTAATATTAGTTTTGTTTACTTAATCTTGTGCTTATTTGTCTATTTAATGCTCAACTATCATTGAGTGTGAATTTGAGAGTTTAAGTTTTACCTTGGAAGAGAAAAATCTAAATTAAACCATTAGATTGAATAATGTAAGATTATAATTATTTCTAATTTGTTAATAGGATAGGAATATACCTATTGGACTAATATAATTACATTAAAGTGAGTTTGTGCCTTTTTGCCTCTTGGGTATTTATGTTAGGAATAACATATTAATTTAAGAGAGGGGTGTAATTAATCAAAAGATAATTATTCCTACTAATACTCTAGATTAACAAATTAATATTAAGCGAATTTATTTGGGTAATTATATGCTCTATGAATTGAAGAAGGGATTTGCCACCTTAGGTGCCTTAATTATTTGTGGTTGTTGGAATTTAAATTTTAGTGCATTTGTATTACTTCAATTTCTTATTTTGCAAAATCAAATCCAAATTTTGTTTTTTTTAACTTAAATGAAAATAAAAAATTTATTGCCTAATTACTAATTATCTTAATTCTTTATGTGATAGATCTTAATTTATTACTTACTATTTTATGATTCGTACACTTGCAGAATTCATTATATATTTGTGTGCATCAAGTTTTTCAGAGCATTTTATGATTAGCATTAAAGGAACTTTAGTAGTTTTCAATTAAGCATTTTATTTTATTTTATTTGTGTGTTGTATAGTTAGATTCTTGATCTTACTCTTTTATGCTTGCAGCACTATACTTTATGTTATGTAGAGCTAAAGCTAAAAAGACACCTGTAAGAACGAAGAGTATCCAAAAACTCTTGGATGCAACATCACCCTTAAATTCATCTCACAAGGATAAAGAAACTGTGGTTACAAAGATGATTGAGGAAAATCACAACTGATTAATGCATGATTTTATTGGGTAAATCATAATGAGCACTCAACATAGCATTATAGTGCCAGAGTTCCAAGAAAACACTTTTGAGATCAAGCCAGTGATGATTACCATGATTTAAATTGTTGGCCTATTTAGTGGTGCTCCATATCAAGATGCTAATCATCATATCATGTCTTTCTTGGATGTGTGTGATTCTTTCAAGCAAAATGGAGTACCAAAAGATGTTTTAAGACTTCAATTATTTCCAATCTCTATTGAAGACAAAGCAAAAGGGTGGCTACTCAATCTATTAGAAGGGTCTATTAGCAATTGAGTTGATCTAGAAGTAAAATTCCAAGCTCACTTCATTCTAAACAACAAGATTACTAATGCTAGGTGTGATTTGATCAATTTCATGCAACTATTAGATGAGCACTTATATACTACATGGGAGAGGTACAAGAAAATTATGAGAGCATTGCCAAGTCGTAGGATGGATAACTATGCCATTGTTCAAAATTTCTACACAAGATTGAATCATCAATCTGATTCTATGTTAACTCTGATTTTGAATGGGAGTTATGATCAAAGGCTTGTTGATGAAGTTATGCAAGTCTTGAACACTTTATCAGAGTCACTCACATAGAGGGGATGAGAGACAACTAATTCCTCAAAAATCAAGCACCAATGAAAACTCTTTTGCTCAGTTGGCAGCTATCTTGTCTACTCTTAACAAGAGGTTTGATTTGTTAGAGAGTCAAGTAAAGAAAAATAATGTGATGAATGAAAATTCTATGCAACTGACTCCTATTATTTGTGATCATTATGGGGATGTGCATATGCCTGACCAATGTCCTATGTTTATGTAAGCTGAAGCGGTGAATTATATAGGGAACTTTCAAAGAGGACAAGGAAATCCTTACTCAAATACTTACAATCCTATATGGTGAAATCATCCTAATTTCTCTTGGAAGAGTGGTACCTCTCTCAACTAGACATCTACTTCTGGTGCAAGGCCAACTAATCCACCAGGTTTTTCACAAGTTAAAAAGCCAGTTATTCCAATTCAAGAGCCAAAAGTTAACTTAGAAGATATGATGGCTAAGTTGATGAGTTCTCAGATAAAGAGTAATCAAGAGCAAGCTAACATTAATGCAAGGGGTGTCTCATCTCTCAGAAATATTGAAACACAAATTGGCCAATTAGCTACTACTATAAATGCCTTGAGATAAGGTGGCTTACTAAGTGACACAATTCAAAACATAAGACAAGGAGAAAAGGGACTTATGAAAGAATGCAAAGTTATTATAATAAAGAGTGAGAAAGAACTAGAGGATAGCTCATCAAGACCTTAAGTTGTTGAAAAGAAAGGAAAATTGAAATGATGGATTTTAAAAATGAAGGGCAAATTCAAGGGTTATCTTATGATGTTAAGAATGATGAAGAGTTTGTTTAAAAGAAGAGTGAAAACATAGAAGAAGTTCACATTAGAAGGGGGAAGAAGAAGAAAGAAAGTGTATTGGAAATAGAGAAAGAGGTGAAAGTCAAAGCTATTATTTGTTCCTCCTTTACTTTTTCCTTAAATATTTGTTAAGAAGAGGATTGATAAAGAATATGATAAGTTTTTAAAAGTATTGAAGCAGTTGTATGTCAATATCCCATTTGTGGAGATGCTTGAGAATGTGCCAAGCTATGCAAAATTTATGAAGGATGTATTTTCTAAGAAGAAAAAATTCCATAAATTTGAAATAGTAGCACTTATTAAAAAGTACTCTTCTATGATGAAATAAAAGATTCCACCAAAGGCTCCAGATGTAGGACAATTCATAGTTCCATGTAATCTTGGAGATATTTTTAATGGTACTGCATTTTGTGACCTAGAAGCAAGTACGAATTTGATGCCACTTTCTGTTTGCAAGCAACTTGGTCATGGGATGGCCAAACCCACTATTGTTATTTTAAAATTAGTAGATCAATCCTTACAATATCCTATGGGGGTTCTTGAAGATGTCTTGCTAAAGATAGATGATTTAATAATCCCAGTGGATTTTGTTGTGATTGATTTTGGGGAGGACAAGGAACACCACTCATTTTCATTCATCCTAATTTAGCCGCAACAAGAACTATTGTGGATGTTTATAAAGGAGAAATTACCATGAGGGTGTTAGGAGAAGAGGTCAAATTTAAGGTTTTAAAAAAGACAAAGGGAAGAAACAAAAAATGAGTAAAGAATGAGAATGCACAAGAAGATGAACAAATTAGTTTCGAAAGCCTTGCAAATGCCATGCTGTCCAACCGGAGTGAATGGAATCCACCTTGATAATTTGAGAAAGTCTAGTTGAGGATTATAAACAAAGTGCTTTTTGGGAGGTAACCCTAAGTTTTATTTTCTCTTTACTTGTGTTTTTGGTTTGTTTGTTTAGTTGTCTTTGGGTTGATCTTCTTTTATTTGGTGAGTTTGTAGATTACAGAGTTCTTGAAGAATTTGGAAGGTTAAAGTTAAGTTTTGGAATGAAGAAACAAGCCAATAACATTTTAGGAAAGTATCATATCCTTGTGCTTTATTGATGATATTTTTATATGTTTATATACAATTAAGGTCTTGTGTTGATGAATATTTGGACTGAAAGTTGCAAAGTAAATGTTAGGAGGTTTGGAAGAGAGTATGGTATGATGGTTGTGTTAATTAGGAGGTGTTTAGGATATTTTTTTCAGGAGTTTTTACATTGTTTGCATATTTCTTTAAGGTTGTGAGTGTTTTTGTTCTTAGTTTTGTTTGCCCTAGCAAAATAAGATTTTCCTCTAGCAAATGGTCTTTCTATGTTCTTGTCTAAAGTTTTAGAGAACACCTTCACTGTAGAAAAATCTTATTTCGCTCTAGCATTAGATGCCTCTATGACCTTCCATTAAATTCCAAAAAGCACCTTTACTGAAGCGAAATTGTATTTTGTTAGAGCAAAGGACTATTTTGTGAAATGTTTAGCTAATTTTCAGAGAGTACCTTTGCTGAAGCAAAACTTTGCTTTGCTAAAGTGAAATCTTTGGTTTTTTTTTAAATCTTAAAAAAATATTTTTATTAGTTTTCTAAGAATAAATTTTTAAATATTTGTTAAAAAATAAAAAAATATTCTACTAAAAAATATTTTGTTTTAATTGCATTAAAATATAAAAAAATTGTAAATTACTTAAAAAACAGAACTGTATAGCTTTTGTTTTTTCAAAATAAATTTAAATTAATAATATCATATATTAGTTTTTACAGTTTTACCCTTATCCTTTTTACCCTAACTTTTTTTTACTCTCGTCTTTATTCATTCCTTTCCTTTTGTCGCAACTTTCTTTCCTTCATTTGCTGTATACAGCTCCCCTCCATTATTGTTGTCTCAACTGTCCTTCACCATGAGTAGTACCTTACCCCCTGTCTGTGTTTCATCTATCTTAGTTGTCACCTTTATCTCCCTCTTCCACTATCATGACTCAATCCATCATCTTTACCATGTTTCATTATCCCCAACCTTTGTTGAGAATTGTTTGAAACCCACTCTCATGCTTCACCTTCATCTTGCCTTCCCTCTATTCCCCATTGTTTTGATTGTGCCTCGATTTGCCTGCATCTTCTCCTTTGGCCACAACTTCATCTTGAGCCCCACCCATTGTCCTTTCTTCATTGACTTAGACAGAACTCTCACCCAACTATGTCTTCAACCTCCCTCCACCATTGCATATAATGCCTTACCTTTTATTGAGCACTGTCTGACACTTAGCCACACTTCCATTGGCTTGCTACTTACCTTTACTTCAGCCTTAGCCTAGCTTTATTTTCACCTTCTATCACCATATTGTGTTCAGCTCAATCTCTACTATCACTTGCCCTTTAAAACCCATATTTCCCGTAGCTTCACACTCTTCTCACTTCAATGTTAGTTCCTTTGTGCCTTCACTATGATTGTCATATCCCCTGTGTGCTGATCCATGCATTCGGTCACATTCTCTATTCTTGATCTCATTTTCCACTCCATCTTACTATTGGAAGCTTCATATGCATATTAGTTGTGTGAGTGTGTTCCTTTTCTTGATTATTTGTACCACTTGGTGCTTAAGTTCAGGTAGGTATTTCAAACCCATTTTCTTTGCTCGAGTATGCTAGATTTGACTACTTCAAATGGGTGTTGATGGTTGGAATTGGTGCTGTTAGATTTATGCTTTGAGCTTAGAATTAAATATTTGTGATATAAAATCTAGACCCATTCTTATCTAAATATGAGATTTATGATTTGAATTGCCCTTCAATTTTCATTTGAGATGAATTTAATTTGTCAGCAGGGTTATTTATTTTTCATTGTTAGATGCTTTGCTATTTGTGAATAGTGCATTGGCTTTCTTGTTTTTGTTGTTGAGCATATGTAACATTTTGAAATTTTAAAATTAGGGAACATTCTATGTGTACTACTAATGGTACACTGTTGTAGACACTTCCATATGAATTTGGCCTCATATTCTGTGATATATAGTTGCTTTTGTCTTGTTATCTGCTGATGGATGACGTGTTGTTACTTATAGTTGTGAGTGGGAAATTTTGATTTGTTCATTTTCAAATTTGGCATGGTTCTTACTTCTAAACTTGGCTATTCTTCTTGATTAAATTTGGCATTGTACTTGTGTTGTGATGGTTAATTATTATGATTTTACACTGGTTTTATTATTTTCTTGTGATAGTAGGGAAACATATCATCAAATGAAAGTTAAACCATCTAGGTGAAGCAACAATTGAATTCCATGTAGGATTTAATTAAAAGAAGGGAAGAGAATTAATATACCGAATTCTGAGCTTTGAGCTTCATCATTGACTCTTTCTCTTGCTACTCTTGTTGTTAACCCAAGATTCTATTTTAATGCAATTCTAACTTTTCTCTCGTTGTTAGATTTTTTTTCCTTTTTCTTGGACTATTCAGTTTGGCTTTTATTCTCTTAAGGATTGTAACTGATAATTCACAGCTTACTTCTTGATGTTCTCTATATAACTTCTTTGTTTTCAACTTGTCCACTTGTCTATTTGATGTGATTAGCGGGTAACATATTCTTTTAAGGATAAGTCACTCTCATCTCTCTATTAGAGTCATTCTATTTGCCAACCTGCCACGTCTATTGGTCAAGGGAGTTTCAGTGTCCCTATTCCCTTGTTTGTTTTCTTTCTTTAAACATTGGGGAAAATGTTTAATTTAAATATGGGGGAGGGAGTACTTGCTATTACATTTGGTATTTTGCTTGTCCTTGATTTTTTTAAAGAGTTGGTTATACATATTATACATAGTTTTAAAAAAATGATTAAAAAAATTTGAAAATTTTGAAAATCTCATAAACATTTTGTTTGTTTGTTTTCTTGTGAATGTGACTAAAGTTGGATTGATTTGAGCTTGAAAGAATTAAATTTGATTATAAATCAATCCTACCTTCCTAGAATTTTAGTAAATAGGCAATGGATTAAGTTTGGATAATTGATTATAATTTGTCCGAAAAGCTTATGAGAATTTTCAACCTAAATATTCATTTCCTTTAAGAGAGAGTACAGTTATTGTGATTTCACTTCTAGAATTTATTTTGAATCTTTATTGAGACTTATAATGACTATTGCACACACAAAAATGATTTAGGCATTCATTTTTAAAGCTAATTTGGCCAAATACCTATTTGTTTTCACAATAAATCCCTTGTTTCACCATTTGACCTTTAGCCTCATTTTTAAATTAAAAAAAAATTTCATGAGCCCTTTGTTAATATTTATTCACTTTTCTTCCATTCCTTGTCTTTCCATTGCATACTCTAAAAAGTGCTAAGTGCTGAAATCTATGGAAAAAAGTGAAGGAATTAAGATTTAGAATGAAAAAAAAAAACAAAGAGAGGAAGTATAAAAGAAGAAAAGTAAGAAGGTTTAAAAAACAATAGTGATCAATACAAAAAGAAAGAAAGATGAGTCATTGTTAAGAAAAAAAGAAAAAGAGAAAACAAAATATGTGATTTTTGTGGATTTGTAAATAGTTGTGGTGGATTTGTCATTTTGTAATATAATTTTCCTTCAATTTTCTTGATCCTTATTTACAATGCCTAGCACTGACTAGAGGAAGTGTTTGTTCCCATTGAATAATTTCATTTCATTATCCTACCTAAAACATTTTAATTCTTAAAAAGTCCTTTTGATTTGTGTATACAATGACATAATTTAATGGAGATTGAGATGAGAAACAAGCCTATGGTAGATCCATTACAATAGGTGGGATTGAGTGAAACATAACCTTTAGAAACTTTAAGCATAGAGCACACACACTTGACTAGTGAGGGACAACCTATTGAAATTTATCTTTGCTTATTTAATTGCCTTGCTACTGTTATTTTTAGAAGGAAGGAAAGATTTCTAATCAAATTGAGTTCCAAAAATTTTGAATTGCATTTAAACTTGAAACATTCACATTGTCTTTTGCCATTTTGTATTGTGATTTTCTTTCACTTGAGGACAAGAAAACATTCAAGTGTTAGGGGTTTGATGACGTTCAATATTTTATTAAATTTAATGGTGCTTTTAATGTGATTGGAAGTCATTTTTTTAAATTTTTTTACCAAAAGTATGATTAAGTGGATAATTGTGTGTGAAAATGGTCACGAAAATGTGATTGAAAGTTAGTAGACCAATTCTATCATTTATTCTAGATTTTATATATGTAAAGAGGCCTAATTTATCATCCTAAAGATGAAAATTTTGAAACCCAAGTCAAAGGAAGTAACTTTGAAAAGAAAATTTAAACAAGTCATGTTTAGTACATCAAAAATGTGTTTCGCTGCAACAAAATGTGATTTAGTAAAACGCATAATTTTGATCTTCAATGAACTTTTAGAGTTTGGGGACCTTATTTTTGACTATTTTTCACTTTGAGCAGCTGCAAAACATCCAAGGAGAGTAAAAGGAGCCAAAGGAGGGTTGGATAAGCTTGAATTTAGTGGAAAATCAAGGATTTTGCCTAAGATTGCTTCAATTAAACTTTTCTTCTCCTTCTCTTTACCTTGTTATACATATTGTTGATTTTTACTATCATAGAGCAATGTGTGGTTGATTTTCTCTTAATCTAAGGTAATTATGAATTGATTCTTAGATTAGAGCATGTTTGAACCATTTATTTAAGCTTAATATTAGTGTTGTTTACTTAATATTATGTTCATTTGTCTACTTAATGCTTGACCACTATTAAGTGTAAATTTCAGGGTTTAGGTTTTGCCTTAGAAGAGAAAAATCTAAATTAGACTATTAGATTGAATAATGTAGTATTAGAATTATTTCTAATTTCCCAATAAGATAAGATATATCTATTGGATCAATATAATCACATTAAAGTGAGTTTGTGTCTTTTTGCCTCTTGGATATTTGTGTTAGGAATAACATATTAATTCAAGAGAGGGGTGTAATTAATCAAAAGATAATTATTCCTATTAATACTCTAGATTAACAAATTAATATTAAGTGAATTTATTTGGATAATTACATACTCTATGAATTGAAGAAAGAATTAGTCACCCTAGGTTGCCTTGATTATTTGTGGTTGTTGGAACTTAAATTTTAGTGCATTTGTATATCTTCAATTTCTTATTTTGCAAAATCAAATCTAAATTTTATTTTGCTTGACTTAAATAAAAATGAAAAATTTATTACTTAATTATCAATTAACTTGATTACCTATAGGATCGACTTTGGTTTATCACCTATTATTTTACAAACCATACAGTTGCGGAATTCATTGCATATTTGTGTGCATCACTGCTACCACTCTTCTACCATACTCAAAGCCTTGCACAAGCACCAATCCACATTAATATCCACATGTTCAAAAACAAAGCTAATTCTAGATTTCCAAATTGACCAACAAAGTGCAGCAAAAGTAGCAGCCGCATAATCATTAGATCTTTTATAAGACAAAAACCAAGATTCCAGCCAATTATCAGATCTTGTAACATTCCATTTACCAACCGTCAAAGATAAAGGAGAGCCAAGCCAAACTTGCTTCACCCATGGGCAACAAAATAATAGATGCTCAACAGTTTCAACATGATCATTACACAATAAACATACAGGACAACTTGTACATTTTTTTCTTAAAAAGAACCTCTTTTGTAGCTAAAGCTCCACTAACTGCCCTCCATAAGAAGTGAGCAACTTTAGGAGGCAACTTAATACTCCAAATAGCATCCCACAATTTACCAGAAGACTTATAAGAGTTACTCGGATCTTTAATCAGTCCAAATTTCAGGTTCTTCAACGCCACCCTGTACTCACATTTGACAGAATAATTCCCATCCCTACTATCTATCCAAATATATCCGTCATCCCCACCTGAAATTGGAATCCAAACCTTCGAAGTTGATATACTTAATTTATATGTTTCCTTTCATAACCAGGCAATTGCTCTTAGGTTATTTGGTTATTCTCAAACATGTTTGCGTTTTTCTTTCTTTGGGGCCAACTTGCATTATATATCTAAATTTGATGCAATGACAAGAAGATCATACGGTCAAATGCCTCACTGTATTGATCATTGGTGTAATGATCAATTTCCTTGCCTCTTGTTTGAAGATTTATCAGATTCTCTTGTTCATATTCAATGTTGATGTTTACTTTGTCCTACAAGAACAATATAATTAGGAAGGGTAACAATATAACTTTAGAGTCTGTTTGGTTCTCATTTTTTATTTTGTTTTTAAAAGTTGTTTTGTAAAACAGTTTTCATAACTATTTTTAAAAAGCTATTTTACAAAACAAAACAAAATGATTTTTTTTAATTATGTTGATTTAATAACAGGTTTAAAATTAAAAAATTGGCTGTCATCACGATCATTAGTAGTTAATAGTGGTGACTTATGATAGTAGTTAGTCATGATAATTGTAATTTTAAATAATCAAATATAATTTATTTTAAAAATAAAAAAATAATAAAACAAAAATAGCTTGAAGATGTTTCTATTTTTTGTTTTTAAAAAACAAAATAAAATCAAATAAGACAATTAAATTCAAAACATTTATGCAAATGAATTTTAAATTTTTAAAAATAAAAGACATTTTTTGAAAACAAAAAACAAATCTGCTCTTATTCATTTAATTTTTGTCGCTTTCATTATCTTCTTCATCTTCTTGTTGTGCTGCCACTAAGAAGTCCACCAAAGATACTTCAGAGTTAAGAGGCGTATAGAGATGCAAAGTGGGAGGAATGAATTCGATGCTACCATTTTTAATCTCAAAGATTCTGCGCAAACGTGTGGTGTTTTTTGCTTTCCAAAACAATTTTTTTTGGCCAACTTTCCTTTCCAAAACATGGTTGAATATATTTGATGGTTTGTATAATATATGTCACAATGCCTCTTTCATGAAACCACAATTGATTGCAACATCTTCAGATATAATAATAATAAGGGTTAACAAGCGTATAATTAAAATCACAAAATTTAAAACTCCTTGATGAGTCTAAAACTGGATTAGAAGATAACTATTGAAAGCTTAGATCTATCAGTAACTATTTTATTTAAACATATTCCTTTGTCTGGTGTAAGTGAAATCCCACGCATTCACCTTAAAAGCACAATTTGGAACACCTCGTGGTTTCAAATAATAGATATCAATGAAGTCCGGCCCAAGACATTGCCATAATGAAAAGAGACAAAGCAGGCCCACAAATAGACAAAGCATGCCAAAAGTAGCCCATGACTGCTCATTGCGATTAATACAATACAAAGGCTTGTGAAGGCTCAGCGTTTTCATAATTATTGACATTTTTTATTCTTGTTAGCCATCTCTTCACAATAGCCTATCCGAAATTTTTATTCAGTGATAACATAATATTTATTTAATAATAAAATAAAAGTGCACATAGAACATACTTGTGGCGAAAACAATTTTTGATCCTGCCTTTAACAAGAGATGGATTTGAACGCATTGGTTAAAATAATAGGAATCTTGAAAGGTGTGGAGCTTTAATTTGCTCGAGCCAAGAAATCAAAAATGTTATCTTAGAGGTAGTGAGTGGTGTAAGTGGGTGGATAAGGGCCACCTGTGGCTGTACCCATAACTTGCTCGTTATGGGTATACGGGTGGCCACCTACCCATACCAGCATATACTTGTTTGCACTTATTTTTAAATGGGTGTAAGTGGATATGGGCGGGTATAGGTGACTTGTTTACAAAGTGACCAAGGGCAGGGGGAAGTTGAAGAATAGGATGACCAATATATCATCCGAATATGGTAAAAGGGAACTTATTTTAGGTGTTTCACAAAATCAGAATTTACTTATAATAAGTCATTAGAACTTCAAGATCATGTAAAAATCACAAAAAAATAAAATAAAATAAAATACACGAAGTCACGAATATTGATAATGAGAGATAACAAGAGGAAGCTAAAATTAAAGTTCTTGGCTTCTTGTACTAACCGATTTGATGTTTTGATGAAGTTGAAGGTAAAGGTCGATCAATAATGAAGCTAAAAGCTCTTACATGACTTAGGCGACCAAGGAAGAAGTTGAAGAACAGGGCGAATTAGTGAATTGCAACTGCGAACAGCAGAACGAGTGGAGCTCTTTTGTGACTTAGGCGAATAGGGGAAAGGTTGAAGGACAAGGTCAACTGGCGAAGTATGATTGCAAACGACAGAATGAATAGAGTCGTCAGGACTTAGGGTATGCACTCAATCACTCACACAGATGCAATACAGAAGCTAGAATTGTAGATCCAAATCTCACGAGCAGCAAGTTGGCAAATGCAACCACGCAGGGATGCTTTTTCTTTTTTGAAGAATGAAGTTCTTGCCTTCTTGGGTCTGGGTTTTTATCATTTTTGTTTCTGAATTTTTAGGCTATTGTCTTCTTTTTCATATATATATATATATATATATATGAATTCTGGGCTAGTGTTTTCAAAATTAGGAGACTAAAAAAATAAAAAAACAGTATAAACAGGCTGGTATGGGCCACCCGTGGCCTTACCTGTTACCCACCTGTTTATTCATATATGGGTAACTACCCCCTCATATCCGTTTTTTTTTCTAATTGAATGTGTATGGGTTGAGCCAATGGGTATGCAAGTCAACGGGTAAAATGCACACCCTAGTACTGACTCTATGAAAGCTCTTTATCCCTCCTTGAAAAAATTACTGGTCCCTATTTTTAATATGAGCAAAATTTCTATTCAGTTACTTTTTTTTTAAACAAGCAAAGGGATAATAAAAAGTGTACTTACTATATATCTCCCATTCTTGACTACATGAACTTGATAATTAATATATAATGTTTAACATGTGCATATAACAAGCCTAATGCTCTTTGATATGTATCTCTCTTTTATTTTGCATAAAAAGTATACATAATATATTTCTATAAGGAAGTGCACCAAATAAATAAAGAAAAATTGATAAAAAAAAACTTCACCAAAAATCTAATTGCTAAGAAGGACTTGGGATTGTTTTTTTTAAAAAAAGGTCCTTTGCTATCAATAATTGATGAATATTAAATAAAAAAAATACCCTAAATGATTAAAAAAACAAACATTAAACAAGGTTCTTCGTTGTCAATATGTTGCACAAATTCCTTGACATACATCACAGGTCCTTGATTGTCAATAATTAAATGTCAATATGCAACAGAAGGTCCTTTGGTGTCAATATGTGAAATAAGGTCCTTCGGTGTCAATTTATTAAGCCTTGAAGCATGAGGTCCTTAGGTATCAATATGTCATATGCAATGTTTCTTCCATGATATGTGCAAATCATCTTCAACGAAGCATATGCAATCTTTTTTCCATAATATGTGACTGATCTTCAAAGAAATGCAATTTTCTTCCATATGTTTGAATATCACTTATGCATATTCGAATATCTCTTACTAATTTCTCTTATAGATACTTTTGAAAGCATATGCAACTTGTCTCCACGATATGTGATTGATTTTCAATAAAATGCAATTTTTTCTACATATTTGAATATCACTTACTCATATTTGAATATATCTTACTAATTTCCCTTATGGATACTTTTAAAAGCATATACAACCTGTCTTCTAAGATATGAGACTGATCTGCAATGAAATACAATTTTCTTCCTTATATTTGCATATGTAGAAGGTCTTCCATATATGTAGTAAGCTCCCTTTATGTGTAAAATTCTCCTATATATGAAAGTAATTAGTCATCAGATGCAACAATTTTCCTTAAATGTTCATTTTGTTATAGGCGAAAATGATATCAATGATATGCAATTAGTCTTTCTTTATATGCAACCATCTTCAATGGAATGCTATCATCTTTCATTGAATGAGAATGCATCCACATATATGCAAAAGGTCTTCCATATATTTAGTAGGCTTCCCTCATGTAATATCCTCCTTCTCTAATCCATGATTAACCCAAATCTCTATAGTTAAAGAGATGGGTTAAGGTAAATGACGAAACACTAAATTTGCAAATAAGCTATAAAAGTAGTGTCTCAAGTTTTCAAAACAAAATCCATTTCAAAAAATTTTGAAATTCCCAAATTAGAGTTTATAACTATACGAAAGCATGAGATCACGTTCAGGAGTAATGCATTTTCTTAGGAATCATAAAATAATACAATTTTGTAATTTTTAAGGGCATGCGCCGCGGCTCGTTTGCCTTTGTGCCATGCGCTACGGCTCATGACGCCATATGCCGCACGCATTGCACATTCCATGACAATAGATTTTTGCTATCAAATTGACAGCTTTTGGGGCAACTTCTGATGTGCCCTAAACCTCCATCCGATATTCGATTGATATGAACTATGTGTTTATAAAAAGCTCTTTTCAAGTCCTAGCTAATAGCTTGGATTTCGCAACAAAATTATTAGACATTGAAAATGTAGACACTCTTTTCAAAACTTATACTTTTTAACATCTTCTACAAAACTAATTGTCTAAATCATTTGCCAAAAGCCAAGAGCCATATACACCAATTAGACCACATACAATAGACCAAAAACTAACCTGTACAACCCATCACGTCATGTAAAACACTTACAAATTACATTTTCAATACTCAACCCATTTATTCTCAAAAATAAAAAAGGGAGCTAAAATAACTCATTTCATTAAATAGTCCATAATATTCACATATCATACTTGATTCTTATTTGTACTAATATTTTAGCCCTATAATGATTTTACATTTCACAAACACACTCCCTAGGGCTTAAAATACACTTACAACTCAGAAAACACATAATGTAAGTAAGACACAAAATGGATAATTCCTAGTTAGCAATTTTAAAAATCATATACACATAAATGCTAAAAAATATAGAGGCCTACTAATAGGATCACAATCCTATGCCTTTGGCTATTTTTCTCTGCCTGACCCTCTTGAGCTATTTCCTATAATATTGAAGATAATAGGGTGAGTACAACCACTCAGTAACTAAGGTCCAACTAACTTATACTAATTGTCAATTATTTTAAATGCAAGTGGCAATTTAATAAACAAGTTCAAGCATGAACATATTCACAAGTATAGTTCATCTTTTTCATCTCTAGCATAACATACACATATGATAATGATCAATATCAAGTTATATATCATGTTTTCAAAGTATATATCCATGTTTCTCAATCACAATTAATACATGCGTAAGGTATACAATTCAAATTGATGGCCTTTCTCAAAGGACAAGGCTTTTACTGTTTATTTCACCGGGGGCACAATATAACAATGATGTACCTTCTTTACTATATACATGATCACACCTTTCTTATATCTTCCTTATTCCTCTAATATAAAATTGTGGGCTATAGCACACTGGGATAGTTTATACTTTAGGACTTCCCAAGCCTAAATATTTGTGAGGAGTTACCGAGCCAATGTTTTCCTAACACACTTATGAAACATGGTTTCGCCCATTTTCTCACACTATGGGGTGTCATACTCCCTAATCTAGCTTTCTCATTGAATTAGTGGATAGCTAGCTAGGTTTGAGTCCTTTATTGAACTAGTGGGATAGTTTCTCGTTGAACAAGTGAGACAATATGTATATAAACAATTCAAGAAAGCCATCAACTCGGATAGGTGCCTTACCACATGGATTTAAATCTCTACTTCTCTATCTAGGTGAACTCCTACCTCTTAAGATCATACAATGCACAAATATGCACAATTCAAGTGTGCATCATTACATCATTGTGCTCAATCACATACATGATAATTTCATATTATACACAATCAAATCATTGAACTCCATTACCAATCTCATTAAACTTTACATTTTCAAATAGTCATTGAGCTTTATAATGCATAATCGTTGTACCCTATCACAATTCACATCATTAAACTCTAAATTAAACACATCATTAAACTCCATACTTATAAAATCATTACACCTCACAAATCCTAAATCATTGAACTTTGAAATTTCAAAATCATTGAAATACATTAGCTAATCACCTTATAGTGAGTTTTTCAAACAATCATGTCACATTTGCATTTCAATTAATCTCACACAATTCAATTATCAAATATAACTCAATAAACTAATTAACACACAACAGCACAAGATAGAATTTCTCAGTTATCTCAAACTTTTGAGAAGTCAAAAGTTTCACCCCTTAGTTACTCACTTCTACAGCTTTCAAGAAGCTTGAATGGTGCCAACAAAGTTGCTCTACAAGCATTCACAATATGATTCATCAATTTTCATAGTTGAGCTAATTTTCACTATTAACTTAACATTACTTCACGCTTAAGATTCATTCTCTACTCGTATAAAAATACCCATAAGATTTCTTAGTTTCCTTTAACCCTTATTAATATATTGAGCTCTTAAATGTCCATTAATGGGACCACATTGTTCCCAACTAACATATTTATGGGAATTTTGCGTATTTATTATCTCTCAACCACCAATCAACATAAACGCATAAATATCAAGTTTCATTTGCTCAATCTACTCCTATTAACTCTCTTTAAGTCAATGGGTTAAGACCTATAGCCTCAATGGACCAAAATCATCATTATCAACCAAACCCCAACTTCTACTACTAAGAACATGGAAGAAGGTGGAAAGATTTGAGTGTAGGAAGCTTATCTTTAATGTTGTATAGCTCCAAAGTACTCCCAAAAGTTAATTTCCACAAGCCCTAGCACTGCTCTTTCCATTTTTCTTTGCCTCTTCTTTGTTTCTCTCTTCTGTTGCATCAGTTTCACAATTTTATTACAGCAGAAAAGTGTCCATATACTATGGCATATGCACAATGTATTATGATGGATGGCATAGAGAGTATCCCTCCAGGCATGTTAGGACACATGCGTAGTAACACATGGCATAAAACCTTACCCTTCAAATTTCTCCCTCTTTTCATTCTCGGTAGACTCGATTCTCCTTTAGAACTATTTTTAGGGCTAAAACTACAACCAAACACGCTCGTTAAGCCACCCTGGCCACACACCTCTCTATTAAACTCAATTTAACCTAATTCAGGCTTAATTAATTTGATTTAAAATTGAAGATGTTACAACTCATGTGCAAAAGTCTTCCATATATGCAAGTAATTAGCCACCATATGCAACAATCTTCCTTAAATGTTCACTTTATTATGGGTGCAAATGATATCAAGGATATGCAATTAGTTTTCCCTTATATGCACCCATCTTCAATGGAATGCAATCATCTTCTGTTGAATGAGAATGCATCCATGCACGTGCATAAAGTCTTCCATATATGTAATAGGCTCCCCTTATGTGCATAAGTCTTTCATATATGCAAGTAATCAATTGTCATATGCAATGGATTGTCCTAAAATGGCCATTTTATGGGTGTATATCTTGAAGGATATGCAATTAGTCTTTCCTATATACAGACATCTTCAATGGGATACAATTATCTTCCAAAATGGTTATTTTGAAAATTTACTCATTTTTCATAAAAACACCTATTGATATTCTGAAAATGCATATGGATATTCTAAAAACACAAAGGGTTATTTTGAAAATTTTCTCATTTTTCATGAAAACACCTATGAATATTTTGAAAACACATATATATATTCTAAAAATGAAAATGGTTATTTTGAAAATTTTCTCATTTTTCATGAAAACACCTATGAATGTTCTAAAAATGCATATGGATATTTTGAAAACACAATAGTTATTCTAAAAATTTCCTCATTTTTCATGAAAATACCAATGGATATTCTGAAAATGCATATGGTTATTTAGAAAATTTTCTCATTTTTCATGAAAATATCTATGGATATTCTAAAAAATATATATTCTTAGAAGATTAAGCATGGAAAAATATTGGAGACTAATACAAGCTATGAATTGATGAATATGTTTATTAACATTGAATTAATACAAGCTTTTTACATCTTATTTACATTGAATAAGTTTATTTTGAAAGCGTAAATGAAAATGTTGAAAATTTTTCAAATCTTTCAAGAAAACACCAACGGTAACTATTGTTATATGTAAAGTGTAATCACACTAATTTAAAGCATCAAGAAAAATGATTGAACACCAACAAGCCATTCTTCTTCAATGGGAACCCTTGCAACTTAGTGAAGACCAATGATCATAAATGTTCTCTTTTGTACATCTCATAAATTATAAAGCAATGAATTATATCTAATAAATTCTATTTATTTACATTGTCAATCCTATTTATTTAAATTCTGAATATTCATTTATCGTATCATGTAATTCGTACAATAAGAGTGACAAAAAGTGAATTTCTATATCTTGAAATATGCATACACCTAATCATGTATGCTTTGCAAATGGAAACAATTTCATGAACATAAACATTTACAAATGTCACATCCTAACAATACTTATAATCTATTCATCCTAGCCTTCTCCTTCTCCAGCATTTGGATAACCCAAAATTCAAACTAGATGCCATTTTGTTGATGCCAAATATCTACATAAATCAATGTCAAAATATAAGAAGGCACTTTTAGTATGTAGCAAATCAAGTGGTAAATATCGTATTTGTCATATCACAAGTATGTTTTATGAATGAAAATTACCAAGTAATCAATCCAAAATTCTAGCAAGAAGCTCAATTATATTTAGACTAGCATTTTAGTCGTTATTAAATCCTCTAGACAACCCTTAAATAGGCTAGCTGATGAAACCTAGTGCAGATGAAAAAATCAACTCAATCCCATTGAAAAGGTAGGGGAATGAAATTACCAATTAAACTATGTTAAACATTGATTCATGTTTAAATGCAATTGTTAAAGATGATTGTTAGATTTGAAAAATTTGAAAGTGCTTGTGATTATTTCATTGTCTTTAATTTTTCTCTAGGAGTGAGATTTTCCATCAACGCCTTTTTTTTTCTTTTGCATCACAAATAAAGGAAAGTACAACGGATGAAGAAGATTCTTCCTCAAGCCTCAAAATTATACATCATATGACTAATTTACTTCAACTGGTTTAAAAAATAGGGAAATGATAGTATCTAAGCACTTCATTTCTCAAAAATGCTGTAAGCACAATTGCAGTATAAATATTCAATCCATCTGAACAAAGCCAATGCTCATCAATCATCAAAGATGCCAAAACATCTAATTCAAATCTCTATTGGAACTTAAAAGTACAAAAGATAATTACTTATCTTTAAATTGTGATGACAAATAACACAAACATCCAGAGCCATACTAAAGAGATAGAGTCTAAATTACCTCAATTTAATAGAATGATATTAAGAGCATGAGCATCAACATGAGAAATTATACACTTTATTGGTAGGTTATTGTAAAAAGAATCTACACATATTTTGGAACTAATTAATGAACTATTTCATGACAAGAATTCAACGAAATAACTACCTTTCATAACATAACCATATCCATTGATTATATAGTTTTTCTTAAACTAACATAAACAAGTGCAAATAATAGGAAGATACTTTTTAAAGACTGGCAAGTGTATTATTGATCAACATTAATGATAATTTTCTATTAATTTAGACAGAAGAAGGAAATAAAGAAAATAGTTAACTACCAAATACTGTATTATGCTATTATTCTCTGCTTGTAATAACAACCACAAAGTTTCACTAATGATGTGGCCAAAGGCTCATTGATGAAATCATGCCATATATCTTGCATGCATAAACATCATATTAGAATTAAGAAGTCTCAAAGCTTTACCTGAGCAACAAAAAATTTGAGAAATTTTACAAAAGGCCATTATTCATGTTCATGGATTGAATGTGAAATGTACTATTTTTGCCTTGAATACATTGATCGTGTTTGATAAAACAAGCATCAAGGTCATCACAAGGAGCTTCCCCAAGACATCCATTGTACAGAAGCCCATAATGCTTGCCATATCTTAATAATGGAGGCCCTATTATCATTTAGAGATGCAGTAATTAAAATCAATTTAAGCTTAAACACCAAAAATCAAACAAAAGAAGAAAATAAAATCGATGAATATAAGCGTGAATGTACATGCCTAAACAGAAGCTTGATTCACATGTTTTGCTGTACTCCTTGCTTTGCATATGAATCAAAGTAAGAAAAATATTCAAAAGAGAATGAATTAGAAGAATCAATTTCCATGTGTTGAAGGTGAATGTATGTGATTGTTTGTGGATGAAGAACAAATTAAGAAGTATCAGACCATAAAGACGACGATTTCAGTGGTCTCAACTCTAATGTTAAGGGAAAAGAATGGGATGGAGAATGTAACCATGAAGAATGTGATAGTAGAAAAATCCCTACGATTTGAACCTTCTTCACTCCCTCTTACATCATCTTCAAAACAAAGAACTCGCTTTACTTTCCCTTGTTGCTATTGACATCAAAACCACAACTAACCGTCATCGACATCAAAATTAGAGTTGTGGCTGAACAATGCCAAAATTCTCATGGGAGTTGAGCGAGAGAGGAAAGGGAGAGTTGAGAGGGAAAGGTTTTGATCAAGGGCGTTTAAGTCTTTTGCTTATTTAACTTATTGACACTGCAAGACCAAGTCTTTCATCAAATTTCCAAAGTCCTTCTTAGCAATCTCAAATTTGGTGGAGTTTTTTTTTAAATCTCAATTTTTCCAATAGATAATCCAAAATCCTTTAATTCAAGGGATTTTGACTGTGATCCATGCATGAAGAGATGCAGCCTTTAAGCAAGACAGTGAGTGATGACGCAAACCCAAAAGCCACTTGACTATGGTCAACTGTATGGAGAAATTATTATTTCAATGTTAATATATTACACAATTAATATTGTAGCATGCAATTTTACGGATACAAAAAAAAGTAATATTCATACCTCAATTTTTTTTTCTCCCTTTTCAACAACTTGAATCCTACTTAATTCACTGCCTCAAAATTTTCACAGTAATTGAATATCAATTCATTTTGTGCCAGTATAAACTAGGAAAGATATAATTATTGGTAGACTATAGACTAATAACTATGTTTCATGTATCCAGAAAAAACCGTGTATTTAAGTAATACTTCTCCGGTCCTATTTATAAGTCCCATTTTAGAAGGTTCATTTGGTCTCATTTATAAATCATGGTGTGTCTTTTTATGTAATATTTGAAAAGCATTTCCAAAAATTACCCTTCATGAGAGAGAAAAAGTAATAGGACATTACTTTTTAGATTTGTTATATAGGGACATGTTTGAAATTTTACTTTTATTCCTTGTACTTTTATTGTATTGGTATTGATGAGGTTGGTAGAAATAACTTATAAATAGGACCGGAGGGAGTATCACTTATATAAATAATGAAAAAAATATGATCGATGATTCAATTTTATGTTTGTTGCAACAGTAATAAAAAGTAAATAAAGTTTACCAGAGATGAGATGGGAATAAGGGCGGGCTTTTTAAGCAAGAGCGAAACCATCATATGAATGGAGGGGGCCAAATTTATAAAAATAATATTTTTTTATTTATATCTTTTAATTTTTTTAAAGATAATCTTATTAACTGGAGAAGTCATAAGATAATTATAAATAAGTATAAGCAAATTAAAATTTAAAATAGTTAAAGTAAAATCATGTGTTTAAATATTAATAACTAATAATATATGCAATTTAAATAATGAAAATAAATAAATATTTTTTTAAAAATTTATTTGTATTCTCTAACTCCAATTCATAATATAGGGTATCAATAACTATTTCACGATTTATAAGAGATGTTAGTGGAAGACAGTGGTTTAAAAATTTATATATCTTTTTGGAAAAACATAATCATTGATACTTATAATTTTATTAGATTTTACTTTTAATTCATGTAGATTTTTCTAGTATTTTTAGTTCTTATAGGGATTAAAAACGCTCAAAACACTAAAACTATAGCTTATAGGTACCTGAGGTACAAACATAATACAATCTTACCAAAATTATAGAGACTAATAATATTTAAAAAAAATATAAGGACTAAAAATAAAATTTGATGAAACTATAGGAATCGATGATTGTATTTTCCCTATCTTTTTGATTGTGTCCTCGTTAAATGTCTTATATAAATACCTTAATAATAATAATAATTAAAATTCTAAATAATAAATAAAGAAAGTGTATAGTCAAAAAAATTATTAAAGTTACCTAATATCTTATATTTTTAACCAAGTAAAACTTTTAAAAATGTTTTATAAATGAAAGAATATCTAATTAATGTGCTAACAAAATAAGATATATAGATGTATTTATGCATGCATATGTGTATGTGCATGGTTGTATGGAGTTTCTTTTATTAGGAGGGGGGGGGGGACTCTATAGCCATGATAATCTACTCCCTTGTGCATAATAAATTGGAAGAAGTTGGGGGGCCCTCAAGTTATATGTGGATTCGCCCTTGACCTTAAGGGCTCACACCTTAAAGCTGATTATTTATAATTTAACTTAATTCTAAAGCCTGGCCTTTAAGCCCTCTTTCTCCAAAAAAAAAATAATATTTTAATTTAAGCAGAATATTCTAAAATTTAATATAAAAATAAATCAAAGTCTCATATGAAATTCAACAAAAATTTAAAATTCTAAATTTAAGATGAAAATTAAAATCTTCATCAATATAAATCTAAATCCTCCTCCTTATCATCTAAAAATAAAATATTAAATCTCTCAAATGTAAGTCTACTTGTTGAAGATGAAGGTGGAGATTTAATGTCAATTATCTCAGCAACTTCATCATCATCACCTATACTAAATATTAACCAAATTTTATTATTATTAATGAAATGTTTGTATGTAGATATGTATATATGTATGTATGTATTAGAAGACAAAATATAAAAATTAACACAAAACGACAAAAAACCATTTAACCAATTGTCGGTATAAATTAATGCTTGTACATTATCTGAAAGGAGATGAGGATGATACTTTGTTAAAACATGAGAGCCCAACTGGAAATGGTGGTTCAAACATTTTCCAGCAGTAATGACAACAATTCAAACATTTCTTGGGGAGGCCATCAATCTCTAGATCTTTTGCAATATACTTCAACGAGCAAGGGAAGCAATGATGGGTTCTTCAATCAAGCAGTGTCGTGAAGAACGGGGATACATTATTGGCACTGTCATCGCCATAACTCCTAGTCTTGATCACCCCAACTCGATGAAAGCCGTATGCTTGCAAATTACTCGACCACCGCTACAAAACAATATGGGTGCTTTTTGACTCCACCATCGTTTTGTGTTTAGGGACCAATACCTAAATCGCACTAGATTGTGAATAGATTTTAGGACCTAATGCTTGCTAGTGCTTCTATTTTTGTCAAAATCGATGGTATAATGGAACCAATATTTGCATAATTGCATATTTGAGTTGTAGATCTCTTCATCTTCAATGTTGTGGTTATGCGTTTGAACATATTCCATTATTTTCCGATCTAATTTTATGAAACTGATCTTATTTTATGTTTGAATTCTATGCTGATTGAATATTGTAATTATCTTCCTCAGTTTTTCTTCTTGGACAATGGACTTTTTTTGTTCTCCAATAGTGATTTTTTTCAGGGCAGTCTTCATGCACTGGTTCTTCTAAGGGGCTTTTTCAGCGATATTTTTCTCTTTTTAAAATATGAATATAATATTAAATAAAATTTTTATCTCATTTTTATCTATGTAGCAAACATACTTTTATACTTCACTTCCACTTCTCTCAAAAATACTTCTCTGTACCATTAAGGATTCAAAACCTTTAGGACATACGCTTGGCCTTTCGGAGGTTGATCGCCAACATCGTCGTCTTCTCTGATTTTCCGGGCAATTGCTTCGCCTTTAACGTGTATACTAACTCATTATTAATATATATCTGCCTTAGCTTCCATATACTCACCTCTATACACCACTAGGCTATGTTCATTGCATATATAACTAAGTGGATCCGTGAAGCTTCATGGGACTCGTTTTCAATTACAGCATACAAATATCTCCAAAAGAGGGACACATCAGCATGTGTCATGTTTGCTAGAATCGGTCCACCGTGTTATGCCATGCGTTCATTCTAGTTGATACGTAAAGGCCCTTACTTTGTTCTCCCTCCCTACCTCCCAAATTATAATTGATTCATTTATTAGCCAATATTACTTTCTCCGATTCTATTTATAAATCACTTTTAATTTTATTCCTATTAAATACATATATTTTAATTTAATAATATAATTTCTTTCATCAACATTTACTTAAGGTAAAAAGAAAAATTTTTGATAATAACTTAATGACATGATTTATAAATAAAATCATAGGAAAAAGATTATTAAGTTAATAACTTAATAACTTATTAACATTTAAAAATTTAGCTAAGTATTGGAAAAAGATTATTATTATTATTATTATTATTATTATTATTATTATTATTATTATTATTATTATTTGGAAAAATGCTAAGAATATAATTGATACCTGCACACTTCCATGAATGGGGGTCTCCATCAGAGGGTAATATTGCATGTGCTAAGGAGCGAGTGATGGTTTCGGACGTTTCGATGGATACAATAAGAGGGCATCGATTGGTCAATTTATGTTAGTCCGGCTTGGGAATTTAATTCAGAGTTTTCCGTCCAAATAAATAGGTCCCATTCCGCTCTTTTAAAAAGGTGAGGCCACCCACCCCCCCCCCCCTTTTTTTTTAAAGTAAGGCACAAAAGTAGAAATTCCAAAAACAAATGTTTCTAATAAATGTTTCATCTGTGGTCGTTATATTTTTAAAATCTCAAATTATTATCAATGAAGTTTGTTAATTAGGGAATAATATCACAGCAGGAACTTTAATAAATAAATGTTTTAGAAAAATGTATATTAAGAATTATATATGGAGAGTGTCTTTTTACATGAAATTGGTGTTTGTATGTAGAGAAGAGAAAAATGTGGAGATCAGTCAAGCAGTGGGATCACTGAGCATCGTTAATGGAAGATTGAGTGACCAATTGCGTTGCCTCAAAAAATGTTCCATCATTTGTGGATTTTGATTCATAATGACACCAATTTGCCTTAAGTGAGAGTTACCGCCCCATTTGGCTTAGCTTTCTCTGATACCAGATTTTGACAATATATGCACAACATAAAATACTTCCTCACAATTTTCATTTTCAACTCAATTCACAAAAAGATATATTTCGTATTCTCATGATATTTGTACTCCAGTTGATTTTAAATAAGATATTAATGTCATTACTAAGATAATAGTTTTCTACTTCTATGTATGAATAGGCATAAATTATCATGACATACCTTTCCATAGCATATTAACCTAATAAAATGAAACCTTAAAATAATTAAAGGCAACATATTGCTTGCAATCCGCTGCAAGTTTCAGGGATATTTATCTTTATTAAAATTAAAGAATATTATGCATTAATATGAATTAGGTGCGTGAAAGTTGAGTCCTAGTATTCACTCCCTTTGAACTATAATATATGATATTGTCTACATATCCAACTATATCTTAATCTTAACTTCATTTATTATCTTTTTAAAAATATGTATTATTATGATATTTATATAAGATATTTAATAAGAATGAGTTGAAAAGATATCATCTTTTTAAAAAATCATGATCTCATTTATTTATTTTTTTTTGGAAAACCGGGAAATAGTTACCATCACTAGTGCAAAATATGAGTTTAAAAGACTATTTTTAATATCAATTCACAAGTAAATGATGTTAAAAGTGAACTGGTGTCATTTATGTTATTAAATGAGTGTTTGCTTGACTTTCAATATCAAGTTCAAAGGGAATTGATGTTGTTTCATACTCTTAACATTGGGGTTTACATACAACTAATGTTGATAAGTATTTTTATTAAAATTTATTTTTTAAATATAGTTACCATTTGCAATAGGGGTCTTGCACTTGATGTTAAAAGCTTTTTTTTTTTTTAAATTTTTTTAAAAACGGCTATTCAACATCAGGTGGACTGTCCACTTGATGTTAAAAGTAATTTTTTTAATTTTTAAAAAATTTTTAAAATTGAGTGGATAGTCCACCCTCCATCCAACGTTAAAAGGTTTTAAAATTTATTTAAAAAAATTAAATATCACTTTTAACATTGGGTGGACAGTCCACCCAATGTTAAAAGTGATATTTAATTTTTTTAAAAAAAATTTGGTACCCAATGTTAAAAGTAATTTCAAATTTGTAAACTCCTTTTGTCTTCCACATTTTAGAATTGGCCTTGTGATTGTTTCTCTTTTTCCTCCTCCATTGTGTCCTCCTCCCCTCACCTTCCCTTCCTTTTTTGTCATGTCCCCCTCCCCCTCCTTCCCCCTCTTCCTCAGTGCCCCCTTCCCCCTCCCCCCCTCCCTCCTTCTCCTCCTCCTCCTCCTCCCCTCCCCTCTCGGCCACAGTCGTGGGTTCTTCCATAGGTATGTCTTTTCTTTTTATTTTAAATCTATTTATAATTAATATAGTTTAGTTTATTTTAATTTTTAATGAATATTTTAGTTAGTTAATTTTAATTAGTTATTATATAATTGTTCGTTGAGGAGTACTACATGTGATCAAATTGTTATCGTAGTTGACATTATTTATGTGTAAAATTGAGTGTTTTTTGTATTTAAAATGTTTTGAAAGTTTAATTTTTATGGGAAACTGTTAAAATTTTTTCAGCTTCATTCTTTTCCCTAAATTTCTTCAATTTTAATTGTTATTAATATTGATTGTTGCTAAGAGTGCTGTTAATAGTGGCTTTATAAGACCTTAAGTTATTGCATGTGATTATTTATTTAAATAAAATTATGAATTTTGTCTTGTAAATTTTTTAAAGGTCTTGGAATGTCCTATTTGCAGGGAAGACCCTACTGAAATTTTTTTAACTTTATTCTTTTTCCCTAAATCACTTAAAATCTTAGGTTAGTTAGGAATTTATATTTTTGAAATGATTTGAAGGTAATAACATGCAACAAGAAGTGATCACTAAGAAGGGATATGGGAGAATATCCCTATATGAAATTAATTTTGAAATAAATATTAGTTTTTTAATTTTTTAGAAGTGATTGTTTGAATTATATTTTATTTATAATTCTTTGTATTTTATTTATTTGTGTATTGTTTGAATTTATTTTATTTATAATTCTTTCTGTTTATTACTAAGCTGAAGAATACATCATAATACGAAGAAATAGACAATCCAATAATGATTTAATTATATAATAACATCAAATAATATCTCTTAATAAGACTGATATGTATACATAATAATAAATAAATATTTGGAGAATGTTCTAGATAAGAAGTTTTGTCAAAGACTCATTCCACAAGCTTTTTATTTATTTATTTATTTTTTGAAAAAGAATCCCTAGCTTCCTCGAAACTAGCCGGATTATTTTGTATTATTTATACAAGACAGAAATCCAAGACATTACTCTGCAAAAATGGAACAAGTAATGCTCTTGGGATTGTGGACCTGTCCTTATATCATGAGAGTGAATTAAATTCAGTACAAAGAAGAAGATGTATTCGAGAATCAAAACAAGAGCGACTTGCTTCTCAGATCAAACCCATTCACAAGAAAGTTCCAGTATCATTCAAAACGGAAAGCCCATCTGCGAATGCCTTGTCATCCTTCAATATATTGATGAGGTTGGAAGCACAGATACCTGCCTTCTCTTTGATGATGCTCACAACCGAGCCAAATTAAAGCAAGATTCTGGATTGATTTCTTTGACAAAAAGGTCAGCTTCCTCTCTGGGATCCATCAGGATGACTTCAATATTCTGCTATATGATATAAATGTGTGATAGCTGATTGTGGTAGGAAGATGTGGGCTAGCAAGGGAGAAGAGCAAGAGGGTGGAAAGGAGGATTTCACAGAGTGCGTGAGACTTTTAGAAAATGAACTTGGAGACAACATTTATTTTCACTACTACAGAAAAAGGCTTTGGCAAGTTTGAAATTTTAGTTATGTAACATTTATAAAATATTATAAAATTCAATGCTATTAGAGGTTTCAAGTGACATTTTATCAATTAATGAAATGTCACAATATTAAAACGATAGCTTTTCGTTTGACAAATGCCACTTTTTTGAAGTTATATTTTTTTAAAAAGTAAGAGAGGTGGTGTTTCTAACCAATGAAGTGCTACTTCAATTTTTTTTTTAAAAAAATTAATGTCAAAAGAGGTGGCATTTCATTAGTTTGGAAACGCCACCTCTTAATTTTTTTTTTCAATTTATAACACATAGGTGGTGTTTTTGGGAAGCAGAAACATCACCTATTTAATTTTTTTTTTTTAGAGAGGTGGCTTTTCTTTAGAGAAGTAATGTCACCTATGTAGTTTTTTTTAAAAAATTTTAAAATACAATTAGGTGGTGTTTGTTCATTGAAATTTTGAAAAATTATTTAAAAAAAATACATTAGGTAGCATTTGTTCATTGCATAGATGCCACCTAATGTATTTTTTTAGAATAATTTTTCAAAATTTTGTATACCCAAAATTTTCACTTTTACAAAAGATCCAGCAATAAACATGAACCAATCCAGCAGTTTATAAACAATAAAAATTTACACCATTTCTTAGCATACAACAAACTATTCAGTTTATAAGTACATTAATATATCTAAGTTCTCCAAATAAGTGAAGACATGTAATGAAAAATTTCAACAATTTTCAATTTACATAATTATTTATCAATTACCCTTTGGCCAAGAAATCCAAAAATGAAAAACCATTCTTCAATTAGATCATAAATTTGTTCGTCATTATATTCCAAGCATTTTGTATCTTGATAGTACTACAAAATATATTAAAACAGGAGGTCATTTATAAACATCTAAACATAATCAAACCCAAATTAAATTAAATTTTCATACCTCAAATGAAACAAAAGATTGACCATGAGTGATCATTTCCTTTATAAATTTCATAATATAGTACCCAAAATTGTTGTCATTTGGTTGGAAAGGGCACTAAAAAAATAACCAAAAGGTAATGTAAATTTATGAATGAAATAAATTTATTTTCAATAATTTGATAAATTCTTTTAAGTATAAATATACCATAATTTTTGTTCATTGATAATTTTTAGAAAAGTCTTTATTTCTAGAAAAGGATAGTTCTTTGTGACCTCAAAAACTATTCAATACCTTACCAAAACAAAGAAAAATTAATCAATAATAATTTACACGCGCGCACACACACGTAAAATAATTCTTTTAAATATAAATACTTACTTATTAAATAACCTCAATATATTAGACTGATCTGTTGGCATACCTCTAAATAGATGATCTAGATAATAAATTAAAGGCAAAAGAACAGCCACAAGATTGATAATAGTCAAAATCTAATGTTTTCTGAAAAATTTAAACTTTGGTTATGTCTTGATAATATTGAGATATCTAGTACATAAAAAAAGAAATAACTAAAAAAATAATTTTCTCGTATTGTAAGGTATTAAGAATAACATATTTTGTCCAACTTTTGATTTTTCTATGAACATTTCTTTTGCAAGATTTACTTGTTCAAATGAACTCAATGTCGACCCATGACTAATATCATGAGAACTAATAAATGCAAATATATTCTTTTTCTCCTTGTCTTTCAAAAAAAGAGATATACAAATACCTTAATAAACTACAGAAAATTGTGTGAAAACCAATCACAATAGGTGATAAAAATAATTAATATCAAAGAATGTTATGAAACATGTACCTTATCTAAGTGTTCATAACACCAAGCACTCGCCCATTCTTAATTAAGTATTTCCATGATGGTATTTTTATCAAGATATTCTTAACTATCTTTACAATATATTTTTTCTTCAAATTTTATTTTAATTGTTTGGCCATTAGTAGTAAGCTTTGGCAAAAGAGTTTGAAGGGCTTCACAACAATTATTGGCCTTTCTCATTTTTTAAGCTCCATGAGATACACTTTTTTGCTTATGCATAGTATTAGAATTCTTGAAGATATTACCATGCACTTTAATTATTCTCTTATTCTTTAATTTTTATTGAGTCTGTAAAAATCAAATAATTAAGTCATGTAATTATAATTACATCTAGCAAATTATAAGTGTGAATTATATAATTACTTTGTCAAATAACTCAATGAGATATAAAGGCCACACAACAAAAGTCACATCTACATCTTTAACCAATACAATATTCTCATTAAGAGGTATTGGTAACTTGGCATCACAACATTAGTGCAGATGTCCACAGATACTTGCAATATGCCAAGGTGTAACAAAATCATATGTAAATTATCTTCAACAAAATTGTAAACAGTACTCACAGCAACTGCATTTTTAAAGGAAATTTCTGTGTATAATTTACATTTTGATTCTCCCTAGGAACAAATAAAATATTTAGCAATTTATATTATAAACATGATAATAACCTTAAAAGTTATCTATAAAAAAAATACCACAGGGAGAGCAAGATGGTTTGACACAGAAGTGCAGTTATCTCTCAAACTAGGGCTTTCACATATCGGAACTCTCACTAGGCCCTGGTGGATTATAGCATTCATTTGTTCAAATAATTTCTTATTTTGTTCTTATAATTGATGATATTGTTCTTCATAATGCTATTCACACAAATACTATTCTAGCATTTGTTGTCGAAATGCATTTATTTTCTCTTTTAACTCAGCAATAACGCTCTTGTTTAAGCATCTTCAACCCCCAAAATAAGTGGTTTGGGTAATACTAAAACCAACCCTTCTGACACAACCAGGGACTTCTAGAACGTTTAATACTTTGTTAAGGATGTCTTCACGATTAAATTATTGTGCTTCTTTTGGCCTTTCTTGTGACAAAGTTTGCTGTTATATAATGATCATAACATATTATATATAAAATTAAATCATCTAAATAAAATTTTAAACATGAATTAAGTACTAATATGTACACAAGTCTGCTAAACTTGCCTTACACCATCATCTTCAATTTTACCTTTTGAATTTAGTTGTCCTTCAACTCATACTTCATGTCATGTAAGTTGTTCACAATTTAAATTGTCTTTTTTGATAAACATATTGAAATAATTAATTGAATTCATAAATCACTCCAACATATGCAATAGATGCATGTAATAATTATTAAATATAAGGTATGTATTTTATCTTGTTCAATGAATATGTATCCTTTTTGACCTTTTTGAAGCGATATTTTTGGCTTTCCGTTAGTTGACAATAGCACTTGCTTTTCACCTGTTCAAATGCAAATTGAATTCATATTAATTTTATTTGAGTAAAATTAGATTTAATTCATAAAATTTGAAATTATTTATCTTAAATTCTTTTATTGTTGCGCAAGAACACATTCATCCCAATCTTCTTGAGATATGATCCCATCATAAACGTCAGGTAGGTGTTCAATGATGTATTAATTTTATCTATTAAATACCACATGCAAATATCTGCATGAAATTTTTTAAGAAGAACTACGACTTTGTTAAGGACATATGTTCTATGAGTCTCGTCAAGTTCAAAACAAGACTGTATGAAAGAAAGAAAAAAATTTAAATCATTATAAGCATAGGAAAAAATAATCAAAAAGATAAAATATTAATGACTTATTTTTTTTTACCTCAACTTGTTCCCATATGAATCTCTTGTATTCATTTGGAACTTTTCACCAATTTGTAAATGTAATAGGCACATGATCTTGAGTCACAACCCTAGTATAATTGATTAATTTTTCTTCATTTGGTTTTATTGGCTAACCCTTGATATTCCATCCAATTCGTGGTTTTATTTCCATGCTTCTATTTCTAATCAATTTGGCCATCACAATTTTACCATGATGAACATCTCAAAACATTTTTTCCTTTACTGGATGAAGACCATCATCATTTAAACTAGTATGAGGCTTATCATTGTTTGAACTCATTTTCTTGCAAGTTGAAATCAATACATCAACACATACATAATAAGAAAAATGAAAAAAACCAAGTAACATGAGAAATTAAATTACTTTTTTATTTTTTTTGTTTTGATTTAGAACTTCATAGGTCGACCTACATCCCATCTATATGATCATCTCTCATGTACAAGTGCTTCTCTTCAATTAAATCATTATCAAAAGATTGTATTGTCCCGTAAAAAAGATCATCTTCAATATTCACATCTTTATTACCTTGATCTTGATCATCATCTTCATGTATTTTGTTTGGTAAAAGTACAATAAACCAATTCTTTTTTACAGGATTAGGAATAAAGAATACTTGTTGAGCTTGCGAAGCTAAAATGAAAGGATCATCTCTATATCCAACTTTATATAAATTCACTTGAATAAATCCAAAATTATCAATCTGAAGTCTACTATAATTGTTAACCCACCTATATCTAAAGACAGGCACCCTAAACATAAAGTAATCTAACTCCCATATATGTTCAATGACACTAAAGTATGACCTTTCTACATAGACAAGGTTGGTATCTTTTGAACTAGATATATGTAAATTGCCAACAATAAGTGTTACTCCACTATTCTACATTGTGCTTTAATCATTTTGTTTTTTGGTATAGAAAGTGTAACCATTGATCACATAACCAGTGTAATATAAAACTTGCAAACTCAGTCCTTTGGCCAACTATCTCAATTTTTCAAAAACATTAATTCTTCCTCAACTCCTTAAGGATGAGACTTTTAAACCACTTTACAAAGTGTCAATTGTGTTCTTTTGTTACAAAATTCACATTTCTAACACCAAACATGTCAATGAAAATATCTTGTGTTCTTCAACAAATGGCTTTACTTCTTTAGTATTTTATAGAACATATAGGTGAGCTTGTTCACATTTAGCTACTAAAATGCTAATAACTTTTTTTTTTTGATTACTCCTTTCCTTGATCTTCCTCCATCATTGTAAGACTTTAGAATCCCTATAGCATCAATGTTAGATAAATAATCTATACACAATTCAGCTGCTTCTTTAAATATGTACCATTCAACAATAGGTCAATATCTATTTTTTACATAGCCTTTTAAAATTTTCATGTAATGCTCAATTGGGTATATCCATCTTAAATAGGCTGGGCCACACATTTGAACTTCCTTGACTAAGTAAACAGTTAACTTAACCATAATATCAAAGAATGAAGGTAGGAAATACATTTTAAGTTCACACAAGGTCAAAACAACTTGCCTTTGCAAGGTTGACAAATTTGTAAGGTCAACCACTTTATTACAAATCATTCAGAAGAACAAGCATAGATTAGTGATCGTGCATTGCACTTTTTTGGGCAAAATTGATCAAATACCAATCGATAAGAAATTTTATATGAGGACATGACAATCATAAGATTTAAGACCTTGTAACTTCAAATATTTCATTGACATAAGGTTCTTCACATTCGAAGAGTATCCCTCTAGCACTTTAACACTATGAAGAAACTCAACAAAAGATTTTTTTCTATGCTTAGATAGAGTGTAAGCTACTGGTGGTAGATAGGTATGATTTCCTTTCTCCACTAGAGCCAATTCTTCTCTTATTCCTATGGAGATCAAATCTAACCTTGACTTTACACTATCCTTACTTTTTTCTAAAAACTGGAGCAATGTCTCAATCATATTGTCACAAAATTTTTTTTCAATATGCATCATATAAAAAAAAGATCTTACATGTAAGGACTTCTAATATGGTAGATAAAAAAATTAATTTTTTCCGACCACTTGTTTCAACATTTTTTACAAAAGGTTTACCAAAATGGTTGTCAAGGCTTTAACACCTTTTTAAACACAATCATGCCTGTAATGGCCTAGGCTGTTTGCCTTCTTTAGAGTCACCATTGAAAGCTTTTCTTCATTTCCTTCAGTGATATGTCGAAGGTAAGAATCTATGGTGTCCCATGTAAACATGTTTTTTTTACAGTGATATAACCTTATTGAATGAGTGTCCTTTTCACATATAGGACATGCACCATGTCCTTTAATGTTATTTTTTGAGAGA
Organism: Prosopis cineraria; assembly: GCF_029017545.1. Lineage (NCBI taxonomy): Eukaryota > Viridiplantae > Streptophyta > Magnoliopsida > Fabales > Fabaceae > Prosopis > Prosopis cineraria. Next base: position 42,038,513 of record NW_026555337.1, read on the forward strand.
TTGCCATAAGCAGGGAACTCATTAATGGTGCCCAATAACATATCTTTAAAATTGAAACTTTCTTTTAACATAGCTTTCTAATTGAAAATTTTTTTCCTATACCTATTATAAACCTCCACACTGGTATCCCACATTAGGTTTAAATCCTCTATTAAAGGAGCCAAATATACATTGATATCATTTCTCAGTTGTTCAGGCCTAGATATTAACATAGATAACATCATAAAGTTGCATTTTATGGTAACAATCAAATCAATCCCTACTCAAACACTTACAATGTCGGCTGGCGTCATAATCCTAATTTCTCTTGGAAAGATGGCTCATCACTCAAGAAGGCATCAACTTTTAATACAAAGCCAATTCAACTACTAGAATTCTCTCAATTTGAAAGGCAATTTATTCCTAGCCAAAGCCTAAAGTTGATTTAAAGGATATGTTAGCCAAATTAATGACTGCACACATAAAGAATAATTCAGGAGCAAGTGAACATTAATGCAAGGTTTGACTCATCTCTCAAAAATATAGAAACTCAATTGGCCAGTTAGCTACTACTGTAAATGCCTTGAGATAAGGTGGCTTACCCAATGACACAATTCAAAATCCAAGACAAGAAGGCAAGAGACCTATAAAGAATGCAAAGTTATCAAGATAAAGAATGAAAAAGAGCTAGTAGATAGCCCATCAAAACTTCAAATTATTAAAAAGAAAGGAGAAAGTGAACTGATGGATGTTGAAAATGAAGGATAAAGTCAAGAGTTATCTCATGATGTCAAGAGTGGTGAAAAATTTACTCAAAGGAAGAATGACAACAAAGAAGAAGTTCACATATAAGGTTGGAAGAGGAAGAAAGAAAGTGCATTGCAAATAGAGAAAGAGGTGAAATCAAAGCCACTATTTGTTCTTCTTTTACCTTTTCCTCAAAGATTTGTTAAGAAGATTGATGAAAAATATGCTAAGTTATGCAAAATTTATGAAGGATGTATTATCTAAAAAGAAAAGACTTTATGATATGAAACAGTAGCACTTCTAAAAAGTGTTCTTCTATGATGCAGCAAGCGATTCCACTAAAGACTCTAGATCCAAGACAATTCATGGTTCCATGTAATATTAGAGATATTTTTAATGGTAATGCACTTTGTGATTTAGGAGCAAATGGCAATTTAATGCCACTTTCTATATGCAAGCAACTTATTCTTGGGATTACCAAACTCACCATTGTTATTTTAAAATTAGCAAATGAATCCTTACAATATCCAATGCAAGATGCCTTGGTGAAGATAGATAACTTAATAATTTTGGTGGATTGTATTGTGGTTGATTTTGACAAGGACAAGGAAGCACTACTCATTTTTGGTTGTCCTGCTTTAGTGACTGCAAGAACTATTGTGGATGTTTGTAGAGGAGACATTACCATAAGGGTGTTAGAAGAAGATGTTAAACTCAAGGTTCTTAAAGAAGCAAAGGGAAGAAATAAAAAATGAGTAAAGTATGAGACTACACAAGAAGATGAACAAATTTGTTCTGGAAGCCTTGCAAATGCCATGGTGTGTCTAATCAAAATGAATGGAATCCACCTTGATAATTTGAAAAAGTCTAGCTAAGGACTATAACCAAGCACTTTTTGGGAGACAACCTAAGTATTATTTCCTCTTTACTTGTATTTTTGGTTTGTTTGTTTCCATTGTCTTTAGTTTGATCTTTTTTATTTGTTGTGTAGGTTACTGAATTCTTGATGAATTTAGAAACTCAAAGTCAAGTTTTGGAATTAAGAAACAAGCTAACAACATCTTGGGGAAGTATTCTATCTTTGTGCTTTATTGCTTCTATTGTTATGCTCAAGGTCTTGTGTTTGGATTGAAAGTTATCAATTAAATATTAGGTGGAATAGGGTATGACATAATGATTTTGTTGATTGGGAAGTGTTTAGGCTATTTTCTTTATCAGTGTTTATTTTGTTTGCATAGTTTTCTTAGGTTGTGTGTGTTTTTATTCTCTATTATGTTCGCCCCATTGAAAGAAGATTTTTCTTTAGTAAAAGGTCTCTTGGTGTTTTCCACCAAAATTCTAGAGACCACCTTTGCTATAACGAAATCATGTTTTTCCCTAGCAAAACATGCTTCTGTGACTTTCCACCAAACTTTCAAAGAGCACCTTTGCTGAAACAAACTTAGTTTCAATGGAGCGAAGTTTTTGTTTATTTAAAAAAATTTCTTTTTGATTGATAAAAGTATAATAATAATAAATTTGTAAATATTTGTCAAAAATTTCATATTTAAAAAATTGAAAAAAAAATGCTTCAAAATTATTTAGTCTTTTTTTTACGATGAAATTAAAAAAATTGAAAATTACTTAACAAAAAAACTTGTTGGTTTGTTTGTGTGTGTGTTTTTTCTTTCCATACATTTCAAATAAAAAATATTTTCTTTTTTTTCTTTTGCCTACACCTTTCTCATTTTCAATTTTACCGTAAACGTTTACCCTTATCTTATTTCTTTACTTGTCAACCCTCCTATTTTGTAATACTTGGTGGCACTTACCTTGTTATCTATTGATGGATGACATGTTACTTATAATTGGATGGCTAAGAAAGGGCAAACATTAGAGAATTCCAATCAAGTTTCATCAAATGAATGTTAATCTGTATAGGTGAAGCGGCAATTGAACTCTATTCAACAAATAATTAGAAGAGTAGAAGAGAATTGATGAATTGGGCTTTGAGCTTCGAGCTCTATCATTAGCTCTTCTCCTAAACTCGAGCTTCTATTCTGATAGAACTCTAACTTTTCTCTTCTTGTTAGATTTTTTTTTTCTTTTTCTTTGATTATTCAATTTGGCTCTTATTCTCTTGGGATTGTAACTAATAATCACAACTTACTACTTGATAGTATGCATCTAATTTTTTTGTCTCCAACTTATCTACTTTTCTATTTGATATTATTAATAGGTACCATTTCTTTTAAGGATATGTCACTCTCATCTCTTTGTTAGAGTCTTTCTATTTGTTAACTTCCCATATCTATTGGTCGTAGGAGTTTTAGTATCCTTCTCTCCTTGTTTTTGGTCTTTAAACATTAGGGACAATATTTAATTTAAGTGTGAGGGGGGAGTACTTGCTTTCATATTTTTCATTTTTCTTGTCCTTAATTTTTTTCTTTTTCTAATAGGAGCTGATTGTACATATTTGTACATAATTTAAAAAAATGATTAAAAAAATTTGAAAATTTTAAAAATCTCATAAACATTTTGTTTGTTTTTTTTCCTTGTGAATGTGGCTAAGGTTGGATTGTTTTGAGCTTGAAAGAATTATGTTTGATTAAAAGTCAGTCCTACTTTCTAGAATTTCAGTAAATAGGCAGTGGATTAAGTTTGAATAATTGATTATAGTTTGTCGAAAAAGGTGAGAATTTTGAGCCTAAATATTTATTTTCTTTAAGAGGGAGTACATTTATTGTGATTCAATCCCTAAAACTTGTTTTAAATCTTTATTGAGACTTGTAATAGCTATTTGCATGCACAACAATGATTTATGCATTTATTTTCAAAGCTAGTTTGGCCAAATAACTATCCCTTTTCATATAAATTCCTTGTTTCACCCATTTGAGCCTTATCCTTATTTTAAAATTTGAAAAAATCATGAGCCCTTTGTTACAATTTATTCACTCTTCTACTCCTTTTCTTCCTGTTGACCACTTTAGAAAAGTGCTAAGTGTTGAAATCTAAGAAAGAAAATGAGGAATTAGCATTTAGAATTGAAATTAAAAAAAAAAAGGAAGTACAAGAGAGGAAAAGTAAGACGGTTTGAAAAAAAAATAGTGATCAAAGAAGAAGAAGAGAAGAAAAAAAAATTGTGTGACTTTGATGGATATTGTCCATATATAGTTGTGGTGCATTTGTCATTTTGTAATATAATTTTCCTTCAATTTTCTTAATCTTTATCTAAAATGCTTAGCACTGATTAGAGGCTGCATTTGTTATCATTGAATAATTTCATTTCATTATCCTACCTAAAACATTTTAACCCTTGAAAAGTCCTTTTGATTGTGTGTGCAGTGGTATAATTTAGTGGAGACTAAGATGACAAATGAGCATATGGTAGATAGATTACAATAGGTAAAATTAAGTGAAACATAATATTTAGACACCTTAAGCATAGAGTGTAAACACTTGATTGGTGAGGGACAACCAGTTAGAATTTATCTTTGCTTAATTAATTGCCTTGCTGCTATTATTATTGGAAGGAAAGAAAGATTTCTAATTAAATTGAGTTCTTAAAAGTTTGAATTGAAATTGACCTCGAAACATTCACAATTTCTTTTATCCTTTTATGTATAATGAATTTCTTTTGCTTAAGGACAATCAAATATTCAAGTATGGGGGTTTGATGACTTTCAATATTTTATTAAATTCATTGGTGTTTTTCATACAATTGGAAATCATTTATTTAAATTTATTAGCAAAAATATAATTGAGTGGATGATTATGTGTGATAATGGGTATGGCAACATGATTAGAAATTAGTTAATCAATTCTAGCATTAATTATGGTTTTTATACATGTAGGAAAGCTCAATTTATGGATCTAAAGATGAAAATTTTGAAGCCCCAGTCTAAGGAAGTAAATCTAAAAAGGAATTTTATACAAGTCCTATTTGCTATAGCAAAAACACGTTTCGATACCACAAACCTCAATTTTAATAAAATGTATGGTTTTGATCTTTAGCTAATTGTTAGATCTTGGGAACCTCTTTTTTTTTTTTTATCATTCCTCACTTCTAGCAGCTGTAGAACGTTCAGGGAGAAGAAAAGGAGGCAAAGGGAGGTTGAAAAATCTTGGGTTTAGTAAAAAATTAAAGGTTTCACTCAAGATTGCTCCAATTAAGCTTTTCTTCTCCTTCTTCTCTTCACTTTACTGCACATATTGCTGATTTTTGCTGTCATTAGAGCCATGTATGGCTGATTTTTCTCTTAATTTATGAATTGATTTCTAGATTAGAGCATATTTGAACCATTTACTTGAGCTTAATATTAGTTTTGTTTATTTAATTTTGTGCTTATTTGTCTACTTAGTGCTTGGCCGATATTGAGTGTGAATTTAGGGGCCTTAGGAGAGAAAAATCTAAATTAGACCATTAGATTGAGAAATGTGAGATTAGAATTTATTTTAATTTTTTAATAGGATATGAATATACCTATTGGACACATACGATTATATTAAAGTAAGTTTGTGCCTTTTGCCTCTAGGGTATTTGTATTAGGAATAGTATATTAATTTGAGAGCGGTGTAATTAATCAAAAATAATTATTTCTATTAATGCTCTAAATTAACAAATTAATAGTAAGTGAATTTATTTGGATAATTATATGCTCTATGAATTGAAGAAGGGATTAACTACCTTAGGTTGCTTTAATTATTTGTGATTGTCAGAACTTTCATTTTAATACATTATATAATTTTAATTTCTTAATTTGTGAAATCAAATCAAATTTTGTTTTGCTCAAATTAAACGAAAATAAAAAATTTATTGTTAAATTATCAATTAACTTGATTCTCTATGAAAATGACTTTGATTTATTAACCTGATTCTCTATGAAAATAACTTTGATTTATTACTTTCTATCTTATTAATTTCTAAGTTCGAGGAAAAAGAAGCTTGCTTCCATCCCACCTTTCTTTTTTTTGGACGGAAATGGCAAGCTTAAAGCTTGAAGCTAAGTTACAAAAAATTACACATCATAGGTAAATGTGAACCTATCTTCACACAACATGGTATGCAAGGCATCAGGAATTGCATGGACAAATTTTATCCCAAGACCTAATCCATGACTATCTCTAGCAAGGTAATCAGCACATTGTAAAACTTCCCTATAAGCATGGTGCACCTCCACCTCTTGAACATAATAAATGAGGTCATGTGCAGCATTAATTTCAACCCTCCAAGGGTGGTCAACTACATAACCTCGCAAGATAATGTTAATGGCATCTAAAGAATCCAAATAAATGTGAATCCTATAGAAACCTAGTTGTTGACACACCTTCAATCTTGTCATGACAGCTAAAAGTACCAGATAATTTTAGAGCAACAAACCTTCTTTTTTTTTCCCCAGTTGCAAATAGAGCAACAACTTAGTTAATTACTCATTTGCTCAATTTCTGATTCTGGGCTGATTCGGTTGCCCGGGCTGCTATTATCCTTTGTTCATGATACCGCAGTGCCTTGCCGTGAGAAATAGAAATTTATTGATAGAAGGGCAACATTTAACTTCAAAAACATTAGCCCATTTGACAGCAGGAGATTCTGTTTCTTCTTGTCAAGAAAAGGTTCTCTGTTTGACCCAAAAGAAAAAAAAAAACAAAAAAAAAAGTTCACTGAAATTTGCTTCGACACAAATTATAGATGCACTGTTCGTCCGAGAGAGAGAGAGAGAGAGAGGTTATAGATGCACTTGCAATCTTTAGATGAGCCGAGTCTAGTTACACATGCAGGAAAAGGTAGTGCACTGTAATAACGACCAACAACACATGATACGATGAGACATACATAACAGACGCCAAGTACCAATCAAAAAGCAACAAACACCCCACTGAGAAAGAAAACATGCATGTAGCATGGCCCACCAAAGTGCCATATCATTATTATATAATTACTATTCAGAAGGTAAAGCAAATGATTACTGAAAGATCATTTGTCTTCTATGAAACTCTACTCAATGCCCGAACTCTTTCTCCTCTGAAGCACATACTCATAGACCTTATGCTGATCAGGAAGAGCCTTGGACACACTCTCTTTCTGCATGCATCTTTTTGCCCAGGCAATGAATTTGGGGCACTCGGCCTCTATCTTAAGGTTACTAAATGTCTCATAGGCTTCAAACCAACTGTAGAATGGAACGAGTGCCACATCCACATATCCAAGGTTGTCCCCTCCAAAGTATGGCTTGTCTCCCAGCTGTTCCTCCAACAATTACAGGCACTCTATGAACTCCTTTGCAGCTTCTTGCTCTTCTCCCTTGGTTGTCCACACTCTCCTTCCCACGTCATAAATCCCTTTCAAATTAACAACTTAGACACGGTAAACTAAATTACCAGTCACACTCAGTTTTCTCCTAAAGAAACAATACAATGATGGGAAAAGAGTCAGTGGTTCACAAGTTATTAGTACTGAACTGAAAACATTTTTGTATTTAAAAAAGTTAATAATTCCCCAAATCGTTTTCTTCTTGCCCTATTAAATATTGCAAAGGAATGTAAATAGCAGAACTTCCAAACCCAGAAATCAGCCACATGACTTGGTGAGACTCAGCAAGTATGGCTTTCCATCATTAACATTCAAACAGAAGAGAAATCGACACAATTTGCAAAATCTTTAGAAAAATAAAGACAATAAAGGAGGCTCCAATATTATATAATATCCATATTTAAAAAAGATAACAGAGGCTCCAATATTATATATTATCAGTATTTTATATACTGATCACCCAGTCATGCAAAAAAAGCCAAATTCATTTCTAGTATTCCGTCAAAATTGTCAAAATCAAAGCTGACAAGCAAGCAAGAAGCAAACCAACGAAGACATTTCATCTGTATTTCGAACAAGGGGCAGAAATTATTGCAATCTAAAAGAAGTTAAAGAATTAGAAAAGTGGTGAAACCGAGAAACAAACTTCTTGTCAACGAAGTCAGCCCAGAATCGAGCTTGGGCTCTGTGATAAGGATCCAAAGGAAGCAAAGGGGATTTGTGGTTCCAGACCTCGTCAATGTACTGAACAGCGATAAGAGACTCACAGATGGGTTTGCCATTGTGAATGAGAACCGGGATCTTCTTGTGGATCGGGTTCATTTGAAGAAGCAGAGGGCTCTTGTTTCTCAAGTCCTCATCTTTATGCTCGTACTGGATACATTTCTCAGCAAGTGCAATTCTAATCCTCATCCCAAAGGGGCTTAGCCAGAAATCCAACAGAACCACCTCATTCGCCATTACTGAGAGATAAAACAATCACGAAATGCTCAAGAAGAAATGATTATGGAGAGAAATGCAGAAGTGAGGAACAATGTCTCGGATGCCTCAATTTATAGAGAAAAGTTCAGAACAGCCTGGAGGGCGGAAGCTAGAAGTAGAACGGGATCAACAGCTGCAGAAAGTGACGCGGTGAGGGAATTCTAGGTCAATAAAAAATAAAAATAATATATAAACACTCATATTATATAATAAACAATCAAATTAAGGTGTATTATTAATTGCGATTTATATTAAATCTTAAATCTTAAATTTTCTCTAATCATGCGTAAATAAATATAAGGGAAAAAAATAGTACATCCAGATACTTATCCATCTAACGTGATTGTTTCAGATGAAATTATAACAGAAATTTTTTTTATAGATTATTTTTTTCTACGATAAATTATCATTAATATTATTAACTCATTAAAATTTATTTGTCTTAACTTAATTATTTAAAAATATATTAAGCATAGAAGGTTAAATATAAAATTTTACACAAAATATATCATCTAAGAACACCAATAGTGTTTTAATATTAAATAAAGACTATAAAAATATGAAATATCAATACACCCTTGTTACATATTTGAAAAGAAGATTTTGAGAGAAAAGGTCTAATTATTTTTATAGTATTTTACAAATCTGGTTTAAATAATAATTGTTTAATTTTCAACAAATTATTATACATAATTAATAAGTAAACATTTGTTTATAAATAAGTTAAAAAACTTATAGGCATGATTTATTATTTATAGCCGAATGTTTTATTGTTTATACAAAAGCAAAACTTCATCTAAAATGATTGTTTTAGATGAAATTTAGACAGAAATTTTTTTATAGATTATTTTTTCTATAATAAATTATTATTAATATTATTAACTCATTAAAATTTATTTGTCTTAACTTAATTAGTTAAGAGTATATTAAGTATATAAGGTTAAATATAAAATTCTACACCAAAAATATCATCTAAGGACCCCAATAGTGTTTTAATATTAAATAAAGGCTATAAAAATGTGAAATATCAATGCACCCTTGATACATACTTGAAAAGAGGATTTTGAGAGAAAAGGTCTAATTATTCTAGTAGCATTTTACAAGTCTCTGTTATAAACAATAATTGTTTAATTTTCAACAAATTATTATACATAATTAACAAGTGAACATTTATTTATGAATAAGTTAAAAATTTATAGGCATGATTTCTTATTTATACCTGAATGTTTTAGTGTTTATACAAAAGCAGAACTTGTAAAATGTTGTATGGATAATTAAGTCTTTTTTAAATCTTATTTTCAAATAGGTCTTAAAGAAATGTAGTAGTATTTTATATTTTTAAGGTTTTTCTTTGATATTAAAATATTTTAGAGTCCTTAGATGATATTTCTCAATTAATGTGTATATAAAAACTAAATCTTAGATATTTTTATTCCTCTTGTTGGCAAAATCATATTTTGATGCCTTTGGAATGCTTACAAACTTTTTAAAATATCTAATTGTTTTAGTCAAATATTATTTGTGCTAATTTATTTAATTATATACTCCTATATTATAAAAGAAGATCAATTTTTAAATGCCACATTATCTGCAAAATGGGGAAATTTTCTTTACCAATCGCATCTTAATTCTTGCTATGTTCTTCACACTTCCATTTTCAGTTTTCTATTTTTTTTTTTTTGACCGAATAGCGTATTCAAAACTCAAAAGTTTTCAAGAAGAAAGTAGCAGTAGCGGTTGGATGACCTCTCTCATCAACGGCCTTCTCTTAAAAAGAAATAGGGATTGATCAAGATATTAAAAAAATAAAAATTAACATGTAATTTATGAAATAGTTTAGTTAAGAAAGAGAATTAATAATTCAAGCGAGTTGGTCTTATTCAGGGAGAATTTAATTTGGACCGAGCTTAAAATATCCTAACATATAAAAAAGCCTATATAATCAAGTTAGGTCTTAACTTTTCAAGTTTTTAGGCTTCTTTAGACTAAGAAGGGTGAGCCAAATCGATCAAACCAAACCATTCCGATCAAAATCGAAATAAAAAATTGATCATTAATAAAGTTTAGTTTGGTTTTATAAATTAAAAAACTGAATGGTTTTGTTCAAGTTTTAATTTTTTTTCTTTAAAATTTTAACCAAACTGAATCATACATTTTTAATATTTTTAAGTGTATTTTTTATCATTAATATTAGACTATTTAGTGTTTGTTATTTTTAAATTTTAATCTCAACTGAAGTTTAATCCAACCCAAAATACTTTAATAGAATTCATAACTTTACTTTATCAATTTTGCTAATTGCTTTTAGAATAAAAGATAGTTCAGACTAAGGAAAGGTGTATTATGACTAAGGAGAGTCAAATACTTCATTACATGCTATTAAAACATGTTTTCCTTTTATTGATTTAAAACAAATTTCTTTTCATTATAGCTATTAAAATAATTTGTAATGAAATTTAACTCGTGTCAACGTTACTTGTAATAAATATACTCTGGAGTTTATTAATAACAAAATTTAAATATTTTTATTTTTGATATGGTATTCATTGCCATTCGTAAATAATAAAGTGGAGACTGTGACTTGATTTTGAAATATCAAAGGAAAAAAAGAGTTAAAAAAAATACTTAAACTTGATCTATATATAAACCAAATCACTTAAAGACTAAACCAAACTAGCTTTAATAAAAAAAAAAAAAAACTGATCAAGTCTCATTTTTTGTGCAAACTAATTGGTTTGGTTTGGTTTATGTTTTGATCAAAACCAAACCAAACCATACCTTTGATCACTCTTATGGGCTGACTTGAATATTCAAATTATTAAATATTATTTTACTTTATTTTTATTTAATTTTAATTTTAATTTTTAAAAAATTGAATTTTTATCTTATTTTTATATTATTTTATCAATAATAAAAAAGAATTTGTGCATTTGGGCTAAGTTTATTCAGATTCAGGCTTAACTCAGTTTTCTCCAAGTTTATTTGGATAGCCTAAATAAATTTAAAGTAAAGAAAATTATATAAACTTTTAAGTATGACCCTAAATTTTTTTGAATTTATTCATGTTATCTCATCAAGCTTGATTTGACTTATAGTTTAGTCTAGGAAGTCAGCATAATTTTCCTTTCCACACCTAATTTGTATTTGTGTCATGGCTTTCGTCTAATTTGTATTTGTGTTATGGCTTCTGTAAGCAAATTTTGGTCTTTTTTCCTTTGGGAAAATAGCATCCAAAGACCATCATAAAATATTTATATTAGAGAAGGACCAAATGATTTCATATTATCATTGCAGTCCTCTGGTCCTTCTTACATGTTAATTTCATGAGGAAAAAGACCGAAATGCATGCCCCTCAAAATGTTGGAAATGTGTTCCCAGCTAAAAGCTATCTCAGTCAAAGCTTTTTCCTATTTTCATTCCCTCTGAACCAACTTTGCAAGTGAAGTACAACAACTTGTAGATGAAAAAATGTAAAATCATCCATTGTTGTGTTACATTATTACCTCCTTAAATGTTCTCATTATTCTTAGTCATGGGTAATGTTCTAGCATGAAAACTACATGACATGAAGAGTGCTAGCAGAGTGAGTTGAAGGTAGCAGAATGTTCGAACTATATGTAAAGCGAGTTGAGTGCATCGGAATGGCCGAACTCTTTCTTCTATGTTGAGGTAATTAATACAACTATGTTTCCGACCCTATCTCCTACGTTCTTCATTGTCAGTATGTAAAGCTACATGTTGTGTGTAGGTAACGCATAGCATTTAGTAACAGCTGGGAAGTTTGAGTAAATCTGAATGTATTAGATTCATTAAATGTGAGTTACATGTGCCCTTTACAAAGTGCCCTTTTGAAATGTATTTTATATTGTGTTGTCAAAATTGTAATATGATATTGTTAAAATAGAAAGTTTAGTTGTTAAATAATGGACTGTTTCTTTGGAATATGCTTTCTTGAAGCCTTGGAAGTTTGGAACTATTTACTTTTGTGTTGTTAGAATAGCAATTCTTTGGTATTAATATATGATTTGTAATTATTAAAGTAGAATTATAGTCAATTTTGTATGACTAATGTCATGTAAGCTTTTTACATTAATTTAAGGTTTCAACCTCAAATGATCAATGGCAAGTATTCAAGGGAAGAAATTATTTTTTTTTCCATCATGGTGGAGATTAAGTGATTAAGTCATGACAAGTGAAGGGAAGATGAAATATGAGTGAGGTAACATAGTTGCTAGAATTATTACAGAGGGGATGACATATAATGCACTTAGAAGATTAATATTATTAGATGTGTGTCTTAGAATGAAGACAATGGACCTGAAGTACATATTGAATATTGAAAAAACCACATTAATAGATCTTATTGATGACATTGGAGTTGCTCAACTGATTGAATTTAATGATAACACTGGTCACATTTATATAGGTAGGAGGGAGAATGACATAACATAGTCATCACCAATTGACTATTCTCAAGAGTAAGCATTTAAGTTAAATTATATACAATTTAGTTGGTTGAAATTTAGTATTGCGCATAACGTGTATGGCATTGATTGTGAATGTAGTGAAGGTGACATTTATGGAGACACGCAAGGAATATCGATGTGTCAAAGTGAGTGGGACATTAATTTAGACTGTGTAAGCTCATCGTCTCCTCCTCAAATAGTGACACCAGCTAATGCTGAACAAAGTTTAGTTGTGTAGAGTATTCAAATTCCCATGACAGAGATGAATGCTGCAAAGTGAAGGGATTTGTTTATTAGTGTAGGTCAGATATTTCTAATGCTGTTGCATTCAGACAAGCATTGCATAAATATAGCCTCGCCCACAAGTTTGCATATAACTTCCTAAAGAATAAAAAGAAGAAAATCATTGTAGAGTGTGTGGCTAAGGGTTGCCCATGGAAAATTTCTGCATTTAAGCTAGTAGGGGAAGATGATGCGTTCTTATGTGCAAGAACATTTATCAATTAACATACGTATTATGCTCAAGACAACCTCGTAGTCTCACACAAGACTAGAGCTTCTCTAACATCATCTATTTTACTAGATGAGTTAAGGTCAAGTATCAACAAGTCTGCAAATGAAATTAAAGGAGACATGTATAGAGAATATAGTGTGAGCCTTTCTTACCTTCACCCATATAGAGGTAAAGAGAAGGCATTGGCTGATTTACATGGTTCACCGGAAGAGTCTTACAAGTTAATCCCTTGGATTTGTGGCAAACTTAAAAAAAGCGATCTAGAAACAGTGGCTAAATAGGTTGCTGGACCAAGTAATAGATTTCAATAGGTGTTAATTGCCTATGGGCCTTGTATAAAAAGGGTTTATAGAAGCTGGTCGGGCCATGTTGTATATATGTAGGTGTTATATATCTGATCCATACAAAGGGACAATGCTTAGTAAAAGTACTTATGATGCCAACAATGAATTATTCCCATTAGCTTATGCTATAGTTAGTAGAGAGTCTTATGATGATTGGGTGTGGTTTCTATATAATGTGAAAGAGATGACAGGATGTAAGGAAACAACGATTGTGTCCGACAAACATAATACAATAATTGGGGTTGTATGTGCCATATTTAGTGGTGAGAGACATGTTTTTTCCTACCATCATGTGAAAGAGAACTATAGCGTTAAATTTTTGAAAGTCACAAGGGGTAAAAGGAAGAGTGCAGAGAAAAAGGAAGCTATATTTCAACTATTAGATGCTGTAGCCTATGCTAGACTTCATTCTGACTTCAATGCAACAATGGGTAATTTGATAAGTTTCTATCTAGAGTTAGGACGTTGGGTAAAAAGTAATTCAGATATTGATTATTGGGCTATGAGCAAGTTCCCTTACAAGAAGTGGGACAATATAACAACCAATATTATAGAGTCTTTCAATGCATGGCTTGTTAAGGAATGACAGCATAATATCCCAGTGTTAAATATGAGCATAGAGAAAGTTGGCTTTAAAGATGTATAAAAGTAATTTGGCTTTATCCAAATGGACAAATGGAGTTGGACCAAACATTGACTCAAAGTTAATGTAGGACGTGTTAAGGGGGGAAACTTTGGATGCACAACATTATAGAATTAATAATGTTAGAGTTAGAACTTTAAAAGATGATGTTTTTGAGAACCTTTCACTATGACAATGCTCTTGCCTTGCTTGGCAAATGTCACGATTGCTATGTGCCTATACATGTGTAGCAATAAAGGTAAACCATGGTAATAAATGTTCATTTGTTGGGGAATGTTACCAAGTTGCTGCCCAATAGAAAATGTACAACACCTTTATACTTCTAGTAGAGACATATGACTTCCTTAGGCTTGGTGATTCAACATCCTTGAACTTCCTATTGCCACCATGGACAAGTCAACCTTCAGGAAGGCCACGTACTAAGAGGATAGAATTCTAATTCCAGAATAAGAAAGTTTACCATTGCTCAAGGTATGGAGAGGGTAGTCACACAGGAAGGACTTGTAAGAACCCAAATCCAGGTTGAGAAAATTGGCCATCATGCTTATATTTTGGTACATATATAGTATTGCAAGGTTTTTGGTAAACACAAGTATAGCTTTTGATTATACAAGCAACTCATTAATGTATTTTTTTTTTAGAATGGGTTGCTATATTTTGTTTATATATAGGTTTTATGGTAAATAGTTTGGTATATTTTTTTTTATATAGGTTTATGGTAAATAGGTTGGCATATTTTGCTGTAAATTTCATGAGGGTACTTGGTGCATGGATGACAAGTACTAGTATGAAATTTTGTTCTATTATTTCAGTAATTGACAGTGTATACAGGTAATTTCTTGTTGACGATACACAATGTCCTCTTGTCAGAACACGAATGGCTTCTTGTCAAGATATACGTAACACAGGCAAATTGAACACAAGTTTTTGACAGTACACACAGTTAATTTCATGTTGTCAATACACAATGTCCACTTATCAAAACGCGAATGGGTTCTTGTCAAGATATGCATAACATAGGCAAATTGAATACAAGTAATTGATAGAACATACAGCTAATTTCTTGTTGACAATACATAATGTCCTCTTGTCAAAACACAAATGGGTTTTTGTTAAGATATACATAACGTTCGCAAATTGAACATAAGTTCTTGATGGTACATACAGCTAATTTCTTGTTGTCAATACGTAATGTCCTCTTGTCAGAATATGAATGAGTTCTTGTCAAGATATACATAACACTAGCAAATTGAACACAAGTTCTTGACAGTACATACAACTAATTTCTTATTATCAATACAGAATGTCCTCTTGTCAGAACATGAATGGGTTCTTATCAAGATATACGTAACGTTGAAAAATTGAATATAAGTTCTTGATAGTACATATAGCTAATTTCTTATTGTCAATATGTAATGTCGAATTGTCAAAAAAGAATGGGCTGTTGTTGACATATACTTAACGCTGGCCAATATAGCCAAGTTACAACTTGTTGGGGCCTTATTTCTTATTGTCAATTTACAATTATCAAAAACCAATGGGATGTTGTGAACAAAAAGTGTATTAATAGAAACTATCAATTTACAAACTGTTTATGGAATTGCAGCTATCTACAGTGACCAAACTAAAGTACCCTAACAAAATTAGCTTCATGATATTGTCATTGTCATCATTGATCAAAATACATATAATGAAATCAACATTTCCTTTTCTTTGATGCAATTGGTAAGACCTGTTTGAGGATGTCCACAGAGACCAATTCTATTCATGAATTTTGTTTAATAAAAGTACAATAGACCAATTTTTTTTTGTAAGATTAGGAACAAAAATACTTGTTGAGCTTGCGAAGCTAAAATGAAAGGGTAATCTCTATATCTAACTTTAGATAAATCCAAGATTATTAATTTGAAATTCACTGTAATTGTTAACCCACTTACATCTAAAGATAGGCACCCTAAATATAAAGTAATCCAACTCTTATATACATTCAATGACACCAAAGTATGATCTTTCTGCATAGATAAGGTTGGTATCTCTTGAACTAGATACATGTAAACTGCCAGCAATAAGCATTACTTTGCTATTCTGCATTGTGCCTTGATCATCTTGTTCTTTGACATAGAAAGTGTAACCATTGATCACAAAACCATTATAAGATAAAACTTGTAAACTCAGTCTTTTGGTCAATCATCTCAATTTTTCAGAATCATTACCTAGATTCTTCCTCGACTCCATAAGGATGAGACTTTTAAACTACTTTACAAAGTGTCGACTATGTTCTTTTGTTATAAAATTATGATATCTAACACCAACCATATTAATGAGAATATCCTTGTGTTCTTCAACAAATTTCTTTCCTTCTTCAGTGTTTTGTAGAACATATAGGTAAGTTTGTTCACATTTAGCTACTAAAATGTTAATAACTTTATTTTTGATTATTCCTTGCCCTGATCTTCATCCATCATGGTGAGACTTTAGAATCCCTATAGCATCAATGTTAGATAAATAATCTATACATAATTCAATTGCTTCTTTGATTATGTACCATTCAACAATACAACCCTCAGGTCAATATCTATTTTTCACGTAGCCTTTTAAGATTTTCATGTAACACTCAATCGAGTACATCTATCTTAAATAAGTTAGGCTATATATTTGAACTTTCTTGACTAAGTGAACAATCAAATTAACCATAATATCAAAGAATGAAGGCGGAAATAAATTTTAAGTTCACATAAGGTCAAAACACCTTGCCTTTATAGGGTTAACAAATTTATAGGGTCAACCACTTTATTACAAATCATTTTGAAGAAGAGTCATAGATTAGTGATCGTGCATTGCACTTTTTTAGGCAGAATTGATCAAGTACCCATCGATAAGAAATTTTGTATGAGGACATAACAATCATGAGATTTAAGACCTTGTAACTTTAAATCTTTTATTGATACAAGGTTCTTCACATTTAAAGAGTATACTTTTGGCACTTTAACACTATGAAAGAAACTCAAGAAAAGATTTTTTTTTTCTATGCTTAGATAGAGTACAAGCTATTGCTAGGTATGATTTTCTTTCTCCATTAGAGCCAATTCTTTTTTTATTCCCATAAAGACAAAATCCAACCTTGACTTCACACTATCCTTACTTTTTTCTTGGAAACTGGAGCAATGTCTCAATCATATTGTCACAAACATTTTTTTCAATCTACGTCACATCAAGAAAATGTCTTACATGTAAGGACTTCTAATATGGCAGATAAAAAAAATTAATTTTTTTCCAACCACTTGTTGCAACATTTTTTGCAAAAGGTTTGCCAAAATGGTTGTCAAGGTTTTTACACCTTTTCAAACAAATTCATGTTTGTCAAGGAACTAGGCTGTTGGCCTTTTTTGGAGTCACCATTAAAAGCTTTTCTTCATTTCTGCTAGCAATGTGTTAAAGGTAAGAATCTATGGTGTCCTATGTAAACATATTTTTACAATGATCCAACCTTATTGAATAAGTGTCCTCTTCATGTATAGGACATGCACAATGTCCTTTGAGGCTATATCCTAAGAGATTGCCATGAGCAGGGAAATAATTAATGGTGCCAAATAACATGGCTTTCAAATTAAAACTTTCTTTCCTGTACTCATCATAAACCTCTACGCTGGTGTCCTATATTAGCTTTAAATCTTCTATTTAACGAGCCAAATATTCATTGATATCATTTTCTAATTATTTAGGCCTAGATATTAACATAGATAATATCATAAAGTTGCATTTCATGTATAACCATGGAGGAAGGTTATAAATTATTAATATTACTAGCCATATGCTGTGGGTACTACTTTGAACATTGTGTGGGTTGATTCTATTTGTTGACAATGTAAGTTGAAGATTCCTTTCTTCATCTCCAAAATTAGGGTACTCAAAATCAATTTTTTCACTGAGGAGAATCTACAAAGTGCTTAATCTTTTCATCTTTAATCATTTCATTCTCATGCCATGTCAACAGGTTGGCAATTTCTGCATTTTCATACATGCACCTAAATCTCGGTATAATAGGAAAATACCATAGCACCTTCATAAGACTTGATTTCTTTCCATATCTTGATACTTTGCAGTTAGGGCAATTCTCTAACAAAGCATACTCATTACGAAATAAGATTCAATTATTAGGATATGCATGTATTTTTTCATAGCCCAAACTAATTGAACAGAGCATTTGCTTGGCCTCATATGTGTTGAAGGGAAGTTTATTACCAATCGAAAACATATCTTTCAAAGCATTAACAAATAAAGTGAAGCTCTTATTAGCCCATCCATAGGCAGCTTTCAAATTATACAATATAAAAATGCTGATAACCTGGTGTATTTAGTACAACAAGGACATAGTGGTTTTTCTAAATCACCTATCAACCATTCAAACATTTGAGGACAATCACAAAAATCATCCTCTATTACATTTAGCATTTCATTAAGATGATCAATTTCATACACATTGCTGTCAACATTATCTGATGCATCTTGTCTTTTAAAATACCTAATGGTATTCACTTATTTATTGGATACAGCTTTCTCTCCCCATGCCTTGGCTAGCATGTATAACTTTGATCAATTCTATGACATATTAAAAGATCTAACAATTCAATTGAACTAATTCTCTTTCCATAGTAACAATCTAAGCAAAGACACAAAATTTTGTTTGGATCCTTCACATTCTAAACTACAAGATAATAAACTCTTTCACCTCGTCCTTATATTCTTTTGACAATCAATTAGAAAATATTCACTTCCAATCCATATCCTCTACCTATTATAGAGAAGTGTTAGGTATAACTAATGTATCTATTATTTTTTTAATTTATTATTTATATTTCAAAGTAAAGCTGGAAGCACTATGACTTAAAAATGAAAGCTTCTTGGGTTTCACACCCTCCATTCAACATTTATAAACACCTAAAATAATTAATTTAACATATTCAACATTTTTTATTACATGCAAAATATATAACTATTCTAACCAACATCCAAATTAATGATCAACAGTAATTAAATAAACTAAAATCAATCAATAGAAAATTTTAGGAATAGTCTAGCCAATTGGAAATTAAATATGCATCAATAAAATTGAACAACCAAATTAAAAATAAATCTAAATGAATATATATATATATATATATATTAATTTAATAATTTAAAAAATTTAAGCAACATAACTTAAAAAAAACGTTTCCTGGGCATTAAACCCCCTATTCAACATCTGTAAATACCTAAAATAATTAATTTAGCATATTCAATATTTTTATTACATGCAAAATATATAATTATTTTAACCAACAGCCAAATCAATAATCAATAGTAATTAAATAAATTAAAATAAATCAACAAAAAATTTTATGGTAGCAAACATAATTTTTTAGAATTTATTTTAAATTGAACCCATAACTGATAATATAACTAAAATAAAAAATATTATATTCAGAAAAAAAAAAAACTAAGCATACCTCGAGTTGAAGCAGCACAATCTATTGGTGTAAAGAAAATAATATTTGGACCACACAAAGCTGAAGATCATAAGGTGAAAATGAGGACATGAGCAAATCAAGTACAAGTTGAGGGACCACAAGTTTGAGGAATTTTAAAAGAAAGTTGTGTAGACTTTATCTCATCAAAGTTGGCTGACAATGGTGGGGATGGATCTCTAGGGGAAGACAAAAATTTCATAAAATAAATATTGGTGGGGCACGAGAGTTACCCATGGGAGCTAACAAACTGGAAGAAGAGGAACCATGTACAAGCTGAAAGCTTGACGAGTTCAGAGGGGAACCACGGAGTTGCGAGGGTTTGAAGGAGCTAAAGGCACTGAACCACAGATGAAGGAAGGCACAAAGCTGTGGGGATGGAGCAAAGGGACAATGAATCACGTGCATGGACAGCCATAAATGACTGTAATTTTTTCAAAAAAAAAAAAGACAAAGGTGGCGATTTTCAAGGACCAATCACCACATCTGTAATATTGAAAATTTGAATTTCAATAATAATTCTAACACGTTGGTCAAAAAGTCTTCAAACTTGACAGGAAAAAAACATAACATATTAATAAATAATATATGTATTTCTAAATTTTCTTAAATATTAATTCTAAGAAAGTAAATTCTAAAATAAAAATATGTACAAACAAATAAAATAATTAAATAAAATATTAATATATAATTAGTAATAACTAATAAATATATAATAATTAATAATACATACCTATTTAATTTTAATTAATAAAAATAACATATATGCATACCAAAGTAAATTAATAAATTATAAAATATTTATTTATCTAATATTTATTATATTAAATTTTTAATAATTAAACAAGAGAGGTGGCGTTTTAAGTGTCTAGTAATGCCACCTCTCACATTAAAAATAAAACGAATCATATATATATATATATATATATATATTAATTATTATTAAACAAAAAATAATAATTCAATATTAATTAGATAGGTGGCCTTTCCACAAAAAGGAAGCGCCACCTATATGATTTTCAGTAACAAAAATAATATATATTCAAAAAAGTACTAATTCAGTAAATAATAAAATATTTAATTAATTGATATTTACTATATGAATTTTTTAATAAATAAACAAGAGCAGTGACGTTTTCTAGCTTTGAAAACACCATCTTTTTAATCAAAATATTTAAAAATAATATTGTTAAAAATATTATACTCTATAAAATAGTAATTTAATAAATTATAAAAATTAAATTTTTATAGATTTTAACTAATTTTAAATAATAATAAAAAGTAATATACTAATTTTTAGATAATTGAATAAGAGAGGTAGCATTTCTTGTCTCTAGAAACACCATCTCTCTTCCTATATTATAATAAATATTATTATATATTTATTAATTATTAATAATTATTAAAATAAAAATATTAACTTAATTAATCAGATAGGCGGCATGTCCAAACAATAAAAATGCCGCATCTGAATTTAGTTGTTAAAAAAATATAGTTTAAAACTTGTGTTCATTTAATAAATTATAAATAATTTATTTACTAAAAAATAATATATTAATTTTTAGATGATTAAATAAGAGAGGTGTTTGGAAACGCCACCACTCTCCCTAAAAATAATAAATCATATTATCCGTACAAATAATAAAATTATAGATAGTTGTTGTCAGAGACAACAAAATACTTATTAATAAAAATATTTATTTTATAAATCATAGATATTTTATTTATTTACTAAATTAATATTTAGTTATTTATTTTTTAGTATAAAAGAGTGGTGTTTTTAGTTTGTAGAAACGCCACAATTTATTTTTAATCATTAATTACATAATAATGAATTAATGAATTGGAGAGGTGGCGTTTCATCTTTCTGGTTTTAAATTATTACTTACTGGTTATTTATACTTATTATATAATCATGATAAAATAATTATATACTCTTACAAAACAAAATATTTAATTTACCACAAAGTAGAGAGGTGGCATTTAATTACTGAAATACCATTAAATTGTTGATTGACAAGAAGCTATGACCTCTCATTTTAAAAATGCCACCTCTGCATATTTAGTAAAATTGTAAAAGAAAAAATTAATTAGTAAGCATGACGTTTGATATAGGAAACGCCACCTCTTTATTCTAGCTTTAATATTAGTGGTGTTTTATTTTCACTGCTACAAAATATATGCTATTAAATCTTATTTTTATAGTTGTATTTGAAAGCGATCATTTTGGACTTTTGGATATTGCCTTAATATCAATCAAGTGCAGGTTTTATACCTACAATAACATTGAAAATTCAGAGTTTAATATGAATGCTCGAGGTTCATGGAATGGGTAAAAAGGTGTTATTAGAGGGAAAGTATTTTAGAAACCCTCCCTGATCCCTTTAGAGGCTATGACTATGCTGTAGATCAAGAAAAGGTTTGGAATTGAGTGAGACTTCTAAATCGATTGCAAGTGTTATGCATGCTTGTTCTGATCCCTTGTGTTAAACGATGAATTAACAATCATAACATGTCCACATCTATGTATTTGAGTATATTTAGAGTCATTGTGAGTCCTTCCCTTATCTTTCAAGGTCAGTTATGACTTCCAATATTTTATTAAATTTATTGGTGTTTTTAATATAATTAAAAATCATTTATTTGAATGTATTTGCAAAAATATAATTGAGTGGATGATTATCTGTAAGAATAGGCATGAAAATGTGATTAGAAGTTAGTGGACTAATTTTAGTATTAATTCTAGTTTTTATATATGTAGGGAAGCCCAATTTATGGGCCCAAAGGTGAAGTTTTTGAAGCTTAGGTCCAAGGAAGGAAATCTGAAAAGGAATTTTGCACAGGTCTCGTTTGCTGTACCGAAATTACGTTTCCCTGCCACAAAGTTTGATTTTAGTAAAATGCATAGTTTTGATCTTTAGAGAAATTTTAGGGCTTAGGGACCTCATTTTTTTTACCATTCCTCACTTCCAACAACTATAGAATGTCCCAGGAGACGAAAAAGAGCCAAAGAAGAGTTGGAGAAGTTTGGGTTTAGTGAAAAGTAAAGGGTTTTGCTCAAGATTGCTCTAACTAAGCTTTTCTTCTCCTTCTTCTCTTTATTTTGTTGTTGTATATATTACTGATTTTTGCTATCATGAGAGCCATGTGTAGCTAATTTTCTCTTAATTTAAGGTAGCTATGAACTAATTTTTAGATTCAAGCATGTTTAAACTATTTATTTGAGCTTAATATTAGTTTTGTTTACTTAATTTTATGCTTATTTGTCTTCTTGGTGCTTGGCCAACATTGAGTATGAATTTAGGGGTTTAGCTTTTGCCTTGAAAGAGAAAAATTTAGATTAGATCATTAAATTGAGTAATGTGAGATTATAATTTATTCTAATTTGCTAATAGGATAGGAATATACCTATTGGACCCTTACAATCATATTAGAGTAAGATTGTGCCTTTTGCCTCTTGGGTATTTATGTTAGGAATAGCATATTAATTCAAGAGATGGGTGTAATTAATTGAAAAATAATTATTCCTATTAATACTCTGGATTAATAAATTAATATTAACTAAATTTATTTGATTAATTACATGCTCTATGAATTAAAGAAGGGATTAGCCACCATAAGTTGTATTGATTATTTATGGTTGTTGGAACTTTTATATTAGTGTATTCATATAATTTCAATTTCTTAATTTGCAAAATTAAATCTAAATTTTGTTTTGCTCAACTTAAATGAAAATGGGGAGTTTATTGTCTAATTACCAACAAAATTTTTTGTGGGAACAAATTTGATTTATCATTTACTATTTAGGAACTGTACACTCCTTGATATTTGTGACTCCTTTAAGTAGAATGGAGTTTCTCAAGATGTCATCCATCTTTGACTCTTCCCTTATTCTCTACAAGGGAAAGCTAAGGATTGGCTCATTAACTTGAAAGAGAGTAGTGTGTCATCATGGGAAGAATTGGAAGGAAAGTTTAGATCTAGATTTTTCCCACATAAGAAAATGGTGGATGCTAGAGCCAACATTATTAATTTCAATCAATAGTTTGGTGAACACTTGTATGAAGCTTAGGAAATGTTGAAGTAGCTAGTTAAGCAGAGTCCTAGGCATAATCAAGAGAAATGGATTTTGATTCAAGTTTTCAGTAACTAGTTGACGCTTGAGTTCAAGTCTAAAATGAATGCAGTCACAAATGGTGGGATTATGAAGCAATCATGAACTATGTCTAGAATTATTTGGATGATCTCGCTGCTGATTGCATCTGAAACAGTAGTGAAAGGAGATTTAGGAGACCATTAGAGAGAGTTGCTAATGACTCTTCATCTTCCTCAGTAGTGGCTATTCTTCAAACTCTTAGTAAGAGATTTAATTGCCTAGAAACACGAGTTAATCAATTCAATGGTAGACATATGGGAGTTCATGCTATATATGCTCCATGTGATTATTGTGGAATTGCACAAGTTACTAGACAATACCCTTTCTCTCAACAAGTAGCAATAATAAACTATGCTGGAAATTATCATGGTAACAATTGAATCAATCCTTACTCAAACACTTATAATGTTGGGTTGCATCATAATCCTAATTTCTCTTGGAAAAATGGCTCATTACTCAATCGAGCATCAATTTTTAGTATAAAGTCAATTTAACTACTAGAATTCTCTCAATTTGAAATGTAATTTATTCTTAGCCAAGAGCCTAAGGTTTATTTAAAGGATATATTAGATAAATTAATGATTGCATAAATAAAGAATAATCGAGAGTAAGCGAACATTAATGCAAGGTTTGACTCATCTCTCAAAAATATAGAAACTCAATTGGTCAGTTAGCTACTACTCTAAATGCCTTGAGACAAGGTGGCTTATCCAGTGACACAATTCAAAATTCGAGACAAGAAGGCAAGAGACCTATAAAAGAACGCAAAGCTATCATGACAAAGAATGAAAAAGAGCTAGTGGATAGCCTATCAAAACTCCAAATTGTTGAAAAGAAAGGAGAAAGTGAGATAATGGATGTTAAAAATGAAGGACAAAATCAAGGGTTATCTCATGATGTCAACAGTGGTGAAGAATTTACTCAAGGGAAGAATGACAACAAAGAAGAAGTTCACATTGAAGGTGAGAAGAGGAAGAAAGAAAGTGCATTGGAAATAAAGAAAGAGATGAAATCAAAGCTACTATTTGTTCCTCTTTTACTTTTTCCTCAAAGATTTATTAAGAAGAAGATTGATGAAGAATATGTTAAGTTATGCAAAATTTATGAAGGATATGTTATCTAGAAAGAAAAGACTATATGAATTTGAAATAGTAGCACTTATTGAAAAGTGTTCTTCTATGATGAAACAAGAGATTCTAATAAAGACTCTAGATTGAGGATAATTCATGGTTCCATGTAATGTTAGAGATATTTTTAAGGAAAAATGACAATTAAAGACCCCCTAAAGACATTAATCCTAATTAGCAACCTTAAAATATAGAAAGCCCAATTCAAGATTATAGTCCTTAATTGAGATAAAAAACAATGTCAATTGTCAAAAATTCCCTCACGAGGAAAAAAGGAATATGCTCGCACGCACAGGGCCCTATTTGTGCTCTGTTTGGTGTCTCCCTCAGCTACTACTTTTCATGGTGGTTCATCCATTGTCGTTATCGTTCATTCTCCATATTAGCTTGAGGGTTATGCAATCACCAATAAAAGGTCCTCCAGTGTTTCCCATTTTTGTCGCTTTCTTAGTTCGATGTACGTCCAGTTCATAGTGCATCCCTTTTATTGCCCATCACTGATCTTCTTCCTTGGTTGGTGCCTCTCTCTCTCCCCCTTGTCCCTTTGTTCTTTTACTGGCTGAGCTTAGATACTAGCAATCAACTAGAAATTAATTTGGCTAGCTTATTACTTCACTTGATTCCTGTTATTTTGCTGTAAATTTGTAATATTGTTTTAATAATAGAGGATAATGAGTCCATTTTTGAATATTACTCTCCCTTATGTTATTACAAACCACTGCAGATTGGGATGCATGTAAATAAATGAAATAAGCTCTATATTCTCCTTTTTTTTTTGAATATTACTCTCCCCTGCAGTATTACAAACCACTGCAGAGGATCCAAGTTTGGTGAAAATTCATTTTATCTGCTAAAATTGTTTGTCCCCTATCCTCTAACTAATCTAATGTTTAGTATGATATCACAGTAAGACTTGTTATGCAAATCAACCTCAGCTTGAAAGTCTTTTTTGCTTTAACTCTTCTGCTAAATGCTTTCAACATGTCAATGGTGTATGATTAATGGTTTAATTGCTTATCTTGTGATAATTGGCATGGGACCTTTGGTATTTGTAATCTTAAGTACTGACAATAGCATTGTTTTTTGGTTTATGTCATTGAAAAGGAATGAAGTGCTTATATGGGTAGAGGAGTTTTCATTGGATTAGCATTAGTGTTGTAATCACAGGTCATTCTTCATTATCATTTAGCTCTACAAATTCTCCCTTAATATTGGCATTTTAAATATAGTTGATTAAGTTTACAAAGAAATGATTATGCTGGAGGGAGTTAGAAGGAAGGGAGGTGGGACCCATAATGACATAGCCCATTGAGCTTGTCTCTGTTCCCCTTTTCTTTTATCTCTTTTCTTTATTTTTGATGTGATCTTTTCTAGAATTGGAAAAGTTTGTGGGAAAACCTAAAAGGGAAAGCCCAAGTTAATTTCCAGTTGATTATATTGTATTACAAAGACGAAAAAGATGTTGCTTTTTGTGGAAATGGGTGTTTAAGACCCTATCCCTACACAACTTTTAAATGGGTGTGCTTAGTTGTTTAGGTGTTTAAGATCTCATTCCTACTTACCCAAAAATATATAACTCCTTCATGTCATAAAGGGGATTTAAAAAAAAGGTTAGGGAGTGTATGACTGTGACTTTCCCTGGCCCTCCCCTGTTTATGGAGAAAATTTAGATTTTGTTTGGTAAATTCAATAGTACTATTATGTGTATTCATTAGTGATGTTAGATACATTCAATAGTAGTTTGTTTTTTTTACTCTCATTCTTTGTGTGTAGAAAAATGGCTAAAACAAAAGGAAATTCTTTAAGGCAAAAAAGTTGTTTTGGCTTAAGCAAGTTTAAAGATACATATCATGGTAAGTATATAATGTAAGGAAATGATCTGAAGAAACTCAACATAGAAGTAATTGCAGCATGAAAAAAGTTATCGTCAGAAGAAAAAGATCATTATAAGCGTCTAGTTAAGGAGAAAAATGCTGGTGTAAAAGCTTACGAGGTACATTATTTTTGATCTCAAGCATGTAAAATGTGATGAATTCAAGTAATGGTGTTGACTTGTTTTTCTTGGACAAATTCCATTTGAGACAAGGTATTCTCCAACAAAGATGAAGGAAGTTTTTGATTATATCAAAAAGTGAAAATCCTTGAGGGATAGGGTTAATAGAATAGGTTTTGGTAGGCTTTTAAATATTAAACGTCACAAGTTACCCAGAGATTTATGCGATGAAGTGATGAAGGCATTTGATCTTCCTACATTATCCCTTTTCATTAGAGGTCAAAGGAAAGTTATCAATGGCAAAGCTATTCATGCCTTACTTGGCTTGTCTAATGATGGAGAGATGGTTGATATGAATGGGGATAAGAATAAGTTAAAGTCCTTAAACAAGGACTTTAAAAGAGTATCCTATAATCTAATAAAGGACAGGATGCTCTCAGGGAAAGAAAATGATAGATTTGAGTTTCTCTTTGTTCTCTATTGCTTAGGAAATTTTATTTGTCTAATTTCAAGTTCCAAGATAAGTGATAAACTATTAAAGGTCATGTCTAGATTAAATTTAGGAACTGTATGTTATAATTGGTCATCCTTTATACTATATGAGCTTGGAAAGGAGGTAGCTGAATATAAAGCATGGGAGAAGAAGGATGGGCATAAAAAACTATTGGAGGATGCTTATTTTTTCTTACGGTATGTGGATGAGTTATTTTGAACAAAATTCTATGGGTTATATGACATAGATGTAAATATGCAAATTTTCTACTGTCAAATGTTTCCATTAGAACCAATTAAGGTGCCATCACAAGAAGATGCTTTAGAACATTGGACAGAGGAGAGAGTGACAGCACAAGTTCAACTTGAGAAGGCAAGTGATCATGGCATTTTATATCACCCTTCTCGAGGACATGACAGCTTCTTAGTAGAGCTTCTAGAAATGAATTCATTTTATGATCCGGTAAGGGTAAAATGATGGTTATTAATTAGCAAAGTTATATTTTATGTAATTTTAAATATATGATATTTTATATAGTGCACAACATAAAAGATGTATACAAAGATGTTGTGAACTTTGCACATAAAATTGTATAAAGACTCCTCAAGCTCCAAGGTAAAAGAAGAGGAGAGAAAGTTGTTCAAAACCACGATGGTGAAGAGGAAAAGGAAGAAGAGTTGGAACATGAAGATAAAGAAAAGGAAGGAGAATCAACAGGAGATGAAAAGGAAGATGAAGGGGGATCTAGAAAAGATAAAAAGGAAGATGAGGAAGGACAAGCAGAAGGAGATGAAAATGAAAAGGAAGGGGGATATAGAGAAGATGAAAAGGAAGAAGAGGAAAGACAAGTAGAAGGTGATGAAAATGAAGGTGAGGGAGAATCAGGTGCACAAGAAGAAGAAGTGGAAAAGCAAATTAAAAAACAAGATTCTAAGGGTGAAATGACACTAAGAAGGTCACAATGACAAATACTCAGCACTATTCATTCACCTTTTTTGATGATAGAGGGAAGGCAGAAGGAGGATGTGAAGAAAGTGGACAATTTATAGAGAAAGAAGTTTACCAATACTGCACAAAGTCTATTCCACAAATGAAGGATATGAGTATGATATTCAACCTTACTAGTTGATATGTTCATAATCGATTGGTTGATATAATTTTGTTTTCTCTAACAGGAAAAGTGTGGAGATTGATTAGCATTATTTGACAAGATATGAATGCAAGTGTCTAAGTCCTAGATAATGGATCAGTAGTTCGGTGAGCAAGTGTGCTAGTTAAAATAGATTAAGCTATAGTAATATTTTAATGTAACTGTTATTTTTTTATGTAGGTTGTTACATTAATTGAAAGACTTTTGGTCAATGAGCAAAAGGAAAAGGATCAAGTTGTGTGAAAACACATTTTTTATCTAGATTTTGCGGTTTGTCATACGATTTAATTCCTTTGTTTTATTAGGTACTTACAAATTATAAGTATTAAATTTTTCATTTCAGAGAACCATAATTCACCAATAAAAAAGATGAGACTTGGATAGCCATTTGAAAGACTTTATGCTAACTAACGTCAAGTATAACATAGGAGATTGCAATTTCATTTTTTCCCCTATAGTGTTTGCATTGCACTGGTTTTGCTATGTTGTGGAGCTAAAACCAGCCACAATGTATACGCTGGACTCGATGCTACCATCTAATAAAGAATTAAAGAAGAAAAGAAGAATATAAAGAAAGTGAAGGAAGCTCTATTACCAAAAGAGAAGGAAAAAATGGCTTACTTCATGGTATGCCTTTTCCCATATAATGTCATGTAAAATTTTATCAGTGAAAGCTTCTCATTCACTTTATTATTATTCTCAGAAAAATAGGTTTGTAGAAATATTAATGAAACTGAAACTTGAACTTGTCGATGACAATTATGACCTAGAATTGAAATTGGTGCCTATGGAACAGCAACTGATGACGTGAGTAAAACAGCTAAAATTGTGTACATGTAATTATGTGTATATTTTCCAACTAAGTACTAATAAATTTTATATTTTTTGCAAATCTGACTGTGGAATGTATGTCATCTTTTGCCTCAGAAAGTGGAATAATACTGTACGAGAGGAATAGGGCGGCCTTACTATACCTTCATTAACAATAGTAGGAATAAATGTTAAAGTTAAGATATAATTTCTATGTGTGATAATTTTGTGTCTTGTCAGTTGACTTTATTTGATTGTGTAGGAACAATTGAGTGAAATGAAAAGTGAGGTATTATATTGGCTATTGACTCATCCACACAACAGAGTAGGCTCTCAAGTCATGATGTTTATTTTGAATGCTAGGCATGCAGGATCTAAAAGATTGAAATCATAGTGTAGACAATTGTGATATATAAATTACATCTTTATGTAATTAAGTATTTTCCTGTGGCTTTATGTATATAATACAGCAATTTCCAACAAAACTTTGGTTACATGTACAAGAAATTTGACAAATCATTCTTGATTTTTACTGACTCATGTTACTTTCAAAACTTATGTTCGGTGCTTATCCTTACACAATAAATTCTCAAGTCACGTTAAATGCTTTCAAAATTGATGTTAGGCTTTATCCCAAGTTAGGTTGGGATTTTTCCAATTGAGTTTGCTGAAACCCAACTTGTGCCACGAGTTTTCATCAAAGAATACATTCCTAAGTCATGATAGGAACTTTCACAACACACGTTAGTTACTTTTTCAAGTTATGTTATAGAAATCCCAAGTGAGGTTGCTGGAACAAAACTTATGCCAAGTGACTTATCTTCACATAAGAATTCCCAAGTCATGTTAGGCACTTTCAAAACCAACATTTGGCTTTTTCCTAAGTTAGGTTACAAAAATTCCAAGTGAGTTTGCTAGAATCGAACTTGTGCCACATGAGTTTTCATCAAAGAATACATTCCTAAGTCATATTAAGAACTTTCACAACACACGTTAGTTACTTTCCCAGGGTAGTTTAGGGAATTCCTAAGTGAGGTTGCTGGAACACAACTTGTGTCAAGTAACTTATCCTTACATAAGAATTTTCAAGTCACATTAAGCGTTTTCAAAACTTTTTCCCAAGTTAGGTTAGGACATTCCCGAGTGAGTTTGCCGAAACTGAACTTATGGCAAGACTTATCCTTATATAATGAATTCTCAAGCACTTTAGGCACGTTCACAACATACATTAGTTACTTTTCTAAGGTAGGTTAGGGAATTCCCAAGTTAGGTTGTTGGAACTCAATTTGTGGCAAGACTTACCCTTACATAAAGATTTCCCAAGTGACGTTAGGAACTTTCACACTATACGTTAGCTATTGTTCCAATCCAAGTTAGGGAATTCTTAAATGAGATTGCTAGATCCTAATTTCTGACAGGTATCTTCTAATAAAAAATGATACCAAGTGGGGTTATTCATTTCACAATATACGGTAGGAATTTTTCTTAGTTTAGATATAAAATTCCTAATTAACATTATTGGATTCCATTATCTGACAAGTCTCTTAAATGTTTGAAATACTACGAAAAAATTTAATCCCAAGTAAGGTTATATATTGTTAGTAGTAACATTAGCAATATTCCTATGCTATGTTGGTAAATTCAACAGTCTTATGTCATGACAGCATTTATACTTGCATATATTTAAATCTAAAATATGCATCAACATTATATTACACTGATTTCAATACATGTACACCATATTTGCATCTCTTCTTACATAAAAAATATCCCATCTACCTAAATGGTACCTATGCAGTCTGCTTACCAAAAAATAATGTAGACTGTAATCCTATTTACATAACTTGTCACCTTTACAAATATAAAAAATATGAAGTTAGTGTCTATACAAAAGGTCTTTTAATAGCAAAATGCACAAAATAAATAAAAATCATATGCATTTCAATTTTAAAGAAATTAATATGCATATGGCTTTCACCCCTTTCAATCCCTACATTTGATTGAGATTCCTACATCTATTTTTGGTATGTCTAGCTTGATTACATCTTAAGCAATAATACACCTTTTTTTTCTAAAACTGTGACTTTCTTTGCTTGGTAAGTGGTCGCCTTGGGGATGTGTAGTCAGTGGTGGTTACAAAAAGGTATTGTTTTCATAATCTTCATAATATAGCTCGGCCAATTGAGGCATGTCAATGGTTTCCATCAGAATCATTGTGAAGCTATAAATTTTTGTCTTGTGCATGGATAGTGTAGCTAGCATTCTTCAACATATGAACATGCATTACCATGGACTAATTTTATTGCTGCACATGTCCTACCATCTGCCATTCTTGACAAGAGTATTCTCACAATGTTAGATTTACTCTTAAATTATTATTTCCTACCTTCACCAATATCATATTCACACTATAATGTTCAGTCACCATAATTTCAGCTCTCAATACATTCTCTTTCAACTTCACTTCAACACAAGGCCTAACTCTATTTGACCAATTTGCCATTTCTATTTTGTTATTATATAAATTCTTTATTAATTTTGCTCGGTGCTCATTTATCAATGTACATATATGATGTTTTATTTCTTTCACTAGCCAAGTATTGAAAGATTCAGCAGGGTTTGTTGTTATGTTGTCCTATCTTTTGTATGAAAATTTTGCTAAGGCCCGATGATCTATATCCCCATTTGGTTCTAACCATCTTGCTAATTGTGGGGAAAAAACTATCAAATGACCCATGGCAATATGAAATTCTATTTCCAACCTTGCATATGCATATTATCCAACAGCTTAAATGCATCTTCTTTGGTCATCCAATCAATCATTCGCGTGCCCCTGTTAATTTTTGTAAACTCAGAGTTGTAATTTTCTATGACATGATGATAACAAAAAGCATGTCGATTCCCATCAAATATTGCACGCATTGCACCGGTAATAGCATTATACCTGTCTAACACTATGGTCAATTGAACTTAGTATGTGATCTCTCTCACATTTTCAAGAAACCAAGTCTAATTATCATATGTTTCTCCACCCACTATTGCATAAGCCAAAGGGAATAAGTCATTATTTACATCAATTGCAGAAGTTGCTAGCAAAGTTCCCTTATATGGACTACTTAAATGACTTCATCAATAAACAAAATTGGACGAGCACCTTGGAGAAACCCTTTAATGCAGCATCAATATGTCATAAAAAGTCTATCAAATTTGTAATTTATCAAGGCAACCCACTTTGCAATTGTGTCTGGGTCTGTCTCCTTTAATTTATCACAAAGCCATGGGATTAATATGTATGATTGTTGTGGAAGCCCATGTATTTCCTCCAATACTCTATCTTTTCCCTCAAAGCTTTCTAATATGTGAGGTTCAACCTATTGCCCATTCTCTTATAAAGGTCTTATCTAATTTCATTTCAAGTTTTCTCCACATTCCCCTTCACAGCATTAATGATGATTGATGATGTCAATTTTAAGCTAGCCTTTTGCTTTAGTTATCTTGAGTAGAATGCATGTGTTCATTGTGGAATTTTTTCACACATAATATAAAGGTTGGCTTCGCAAGAGTATAAGTTGATATCTTCCATTTACAACCATCAATATTGCATTTGACAATCATCTTCTTAGGGTTGTTTCTCACAAATATGTAACCAAACCTATGAGCAAGGCTATATTTATATTGTTCTTTTCTAAATATAATTGCATTACCAAATGTCTAGCCAAAACCCATAAATAAATCCTTCCATTTTACTGAATTAACCTCAGGTAGTGGTGCAAGAGCATTTTGTGTTGAACATGGCAAAGAGGGAAATATACTTTCAAGCTCTTACCTATAGGGAGATCCTGGCAGTGATCATGGTAACAAATCCTCCATCCTACATTCATAATTACTCACAGGTCAATATAAATGGTGACTAAACTAATTAAAAACACAAATAACTTAGAACAACAACTTACTCCATCGAATATTTCATTGCTCCATGTATTTCATTATCATTTGTCTCAATATACACATGTGCTGACTCATTATTATACTTTATGAAATGTTGTACTCCCTCATCGTTTAATAGGTCTATGTATGTGTTTTCACTAAACTTCACTATAAAATTTCAAGTCAGCTGCACCACTATCAATTCTTGTCACTAATAACACCATCCTTAACAACTCTTCATGATTTATACCTTCTCTAATCAATTTAAAAGTTAATCTCCTACCTTCATAGGTCATCTTCCCTTATGAATCTTTTACAAAATGTCCATCAACATGAAAATAACAAAATACCTCTTTTGTTGAAGTACTTGCCATATGGGAAATAAACCTATTAAAAGAAGCAATGTATGTCATTACCTATTAAAAGATGATTATGCATTCCACTAATTTTTCCTAAACATTTTCAATAGACAAGAGCACATCCGATTAGAATTCCCCCCCAATAAGAAAACAAAGCACACGAGATGAGCTTCTTTCCTATTACCTTTCAAAGTTTAGTAAGGGGGTAATTTTGTAAAGTTAGCTTTGTTTTTTATCCCAATTAAAGGCCATGGTCTTCAATTGAGATTTCTATACTTTTAGGGTCCCTAATTGGGATTAATATCCTTAGGGGTCCTTAATTGTTATTTTTCCTATTTTTAATGGTAATGCACTTTATGACTTAGGAGCAAATGTGAATTTGATGCCACTTTCTGTGTGCAAGCAAATTGGTCTTGTCATTACTAAGCCCACCATTGTCATTTTAAAATTAACAAATCAATCTTTATAATGTCCAATAGGGATTCTTGAAGATACCTTGGTGAAGATAGATAACTTCATAATCTTGGTGGATTTTATTGTGGTTGATTTTAAGGAGGACAAGGGAGTAGTACTCATTTTCGGTTGTCCTACTTTAGCAACTACAAGAACTATTGTGGATCTTTATAGAGGAAAAATTACTATGAGGGTGTCAGGAGAAGAGGTCAAATTTAAGGTTCTTAAAGAAGCAAAGGGAAGAAATAAAAAATGAGTAAAGAATGAAACTATACAAGAAGAAGAACAAATTTGTTCTGGAAGCCTTACAAATGCCATGGTGTGTCTAATCGAAATGAATGGAATCCATCATGATAATTTAAAAAAGTCTAGCTAAGGACTATAAACCAAGCTCTTTTTAGGAGGCAACCCAAGTTTTATTTCCTCTTTACTTGTGTTTTTGGTTTGTTTGTTTCTATTGTCTTTGGTTTGATCTTCTTTATTTGTTGTGTTCATAGGTTGCTGAATTCTTGATGAATGTGGAACCTTAAATTTTGAATTAAGAAACAAGCCAACAACATCTTGGGGAAGTATTCTATCTTTGTGCTTTATTGCTTCTATCACTATGCTCAAGGTTTGTGTTGATGAATGTTTGGATTGAAAGTTATTAATTAAATATTAGGATGTGTTGAAGAGGGTATGGCATAATGATTTTATTGATTGGGAAGTGTTTAGATTATTTTTTCGTCAGTATTTACTTTGTTTGCATAGTTTTTTTAAGGTTGTGTGTGTTTTTATTCTCTGTTAACCAGCGAAAGGAGATTTTGCTTTTGCAAAGGGTCTCTTTGTATTTTCTACCAAAGTTTTAGAGAACACATTAGCTGTAGTGAAATTGTGTCTTACCCCAATGAAACATGCTTCTGTGACTTTCCACCAAACTTCTAGGGAGCACCTTTGTTAAAACAAAACTTTGTTTCGTTGGAGTGAAGTTTTTGTTTATTTAAAAAAATTTCTTTTTGATTAATAAAAGTATAATAATAATATATTTGTAAATATTTGTCAAAAAAATTCATATTTAAAAAAATTTAAAAAAATTGCTTCAAAATTATTTAGTTTTTTTTATTTATGTTGAAATTTAAAAAATTGAAAATTACTTTTAAAAAAAATTGTTCCTTTGTTTATATGTGTGTGTTTTTCTTTCCATACATTTACAATAAAAAAATATTTTCTTTTCTTTCTTCTGCCTATACCATTCCCATTTTCAATCCTACCCTAAACATTTACTCTTCTCTTGTTCCTTTACTCATCAACCCTCCTATTTTGTGATACTTTGTGGCACTTAACTTTTTATCTATTGATGGATAACATGTTACTCATAATTAGATGGCTAAAAAAGGGCAAACATCAAAGAATACCAATCAAGTATCATCAAATGTATGTTACTCCATATAGGTGAAGCACAATTGAATTCCATTCAAAAAATAATTAGAAGAGTGGAAGAGAATTGATGTACTGGGCTTTGAGCTTCAAGCTCCATCATTGGCTCCTTCTCTTAGACTCGAGCTTTTAGTCTGATAGAACTCTGACTTTTCTTTTATTGTTAGATTTTCTTTTTCTTCTTCTTTGATTATACAGTTTGGCTTTTATCCTCTTGGGATTGTAACTAATAATTCATAGCTTACTACTTGATGGTCTGTATCTCACTTCTTTGTCTCTAACTTATCTGCTTTTCTATTTGATGTTATTAACAAGTACCATATTCTCTTGAGGATATGTCACTCTCATCTCTCTGTCAGAGTCTTTTTGTCTATTAACTTGCCACATTTATTAGTCAGGGGAGTTTTATTGTCCTTTTCTCCTTGTTTTTTGGTCTTTAAACATTAGGAATAATGTTTAATTTAAGTGTAAGGGAAGGAGCACTTGCTTCACTACTACAGAAAGCAAAATAAATGACAGGTCTTATTAGACAATTGTAAACATAACCGTCCAATAAAGATTAATATTGGACGGTTCAAATTATAACTGTCCAATTAGACTGTTATTAAGAGAATTGTCCAATATATGTTTAATTTAAAGAAAAAACATATTGGATGATTTTATATTATAACTATCCAATAAGATCTCACTATATTGGATGATTATAAAAATAACCATCCAATATAGGCATTTTATATCAGCTCCTTTCTTCCTTTCTATCATTTGCTCTCTTGGCTAAACCCAAAAAAATAGAGTTGCTCGTGGCACGTCTCTGGACCCGCTCACCGTGGCTGCTCTCTTCTCTTCCTCTCCCATTTCTTCACCATCGGTGAGCTTTGGCTGTTGATCTGTTGTGGTTTCTTCCTCCCCCACACCTCCCTCTCGTTTATTTCCTCTCCACATGTTTCATTCGATAAGGCAACGAGCTACTCTTCTTCCTATTTGTTCCAAATTTCTTGTTTGCTTTCTAAAAGATTCAAGCTAGTTTTTGCTTTTGATTATTGTCTGAATTACA
Organism: Prosopis cineraria; assembly: GCF_029017545.1. Taxonomy (NCBI): domain Eukaryota; kingdom Viridiplantae; phylum Streptophyta; class Magnoliopsida; order Fabales; family Fabaceae; genus Prosopis; species Prosopis cineraria. The sequence continues at coordinate 42,074,918 of NW_026555337.1, forward strand.
TTAGGCTTGTTTGATTTTTGATTAGGCTTTGGTTTGTGAGATTACATTATATTGATTTTGAGTTGTTATTGGCGCACTTAAGGTGTTCAATAAAATGTTTGACAGAAAAAAAAAAACCTTTGGCAAAAACCCACATGAATTTGAAGCTATGAGTAACTTGAAAATGCATGTTAGACTAATAATATATGATTAGATGGAAGTTATATTTAGTTTTTATTTTTATCCGAATTTATGGTACATATATATATATATTTTTTTGCATTTTTTGTTTGAACAAAATTCAACTAGTTTGATTGAAAATGTTTTATTGTTTGATTCTTTAATTGATGACTGAGTTGTATATAAAGTTTTATAGTGATTAAAATTGTGTATGAGTATTTTTAACTTACTCGAAATTGTTACTTATATATAACTTTTAACTTTAAATAGCATAAGATTTTGTTGATAATGATGATGATGATGATGATGATGATGAGTTGTGATCAAAATGAGGGCAAAAGGCCCTAAAAAGTTTTATTTTTATGCTATTATGCTGCCAAAATTTTGTTTGAATTAATAGTTAGGCTTTTTAATGGCCCTTTTGTATTTAAGGTTTTTTTAATTAAAAGGGAATTTTTTATGCAAGAATTTTTTTTATTTGTTTATAATAGGAATGAAAAATTTTAATAAAAACAGTTTTTATACATTAATGATATATAATTTTTATAACAGTTGGACTTATATATTAATGTTAATATTGAAACATATGTTTTACTTGTTATTATAAGTGAAAAATGATTTTTTTATGATTGTAACCAAAATAAAATAATTCCTAATTTTTTAAAATCTCTACAAAATAAATCACTTTTTATAAAATTATTTTTTAATCTTAAATACACGGGCCCTAATGTTGTTTGGATTATATATATATATGTGTGTGTGTGTGTGTGTATTTAAATACAATGCCTAAAGAAATCAAAAAAATGAATGTTATAAATTATTTATAATTTATAAATAAAAGAATTTACTTGTTGGCAAGTTTTTGTATAAGATAAAATACTTACAATTAGTTTAATATAATTGTAAGTATTATCTTAAATTTAATTAGCTTAGAGAGGGATGATATACATATTTGTAAGCATGTGTCTCATAATTGATTGAGTCAGAAATTAATATAGTCATTAAACTAACTCTTTCAATATGATTGAGTCACTAATATCATTTCCCTCAACTATTCTTGTTAGATTGAGAGAGATCATGGACAAGAAATCTATATCTACTGTACCACTAACGATACCAGACTTAGCCTCAACTCTGGAGAGGTTCCAAAAGACCACCGTGAGGGTGGGATGAGGAATACCCACTGTACCACTAGTGGGGAATGCTGGACTTAGACCCGTGAGGGTAGTGGGTCCCAGCACGGCCAAAAGATGCTGGGAAGGCAGTTGTGAGGCCATGCTGTTACATAAAAGGTGCCTTTTATATAACAGCATTGCGTCCTCACCCCACCCCACCGGAGGTCTTTTGGACTAGACTCACCCCGCCTTCCCGAGGTCTTTTGTCCATGCTGGGCCAGTTCCCCTCACGAGGCCCAAACCGGCATTCAGCATTGGTGGTACAGTGCCTATTCCTCACCCCACCAAAGAGGTCTTTTGGAACCTTCCTAGATTCGATCCCACAACCACTACCACCTTAGTATAGTTCAGGCTGAATCTAGTACCATTGAGTCAACTTCGCTAAGGTGGTAGATATAACAGCACTACGTCCTCACCCTACCCCAACGGAGGTCTTTTGGACTGGACTCACCCCACCTTCCCGAGGTCTTTTATCTATGTTGGGCCAATTCCACTCACGAGGCCCAGACCGGCATTCAGCACTAGTGGTACAGTGCCTATTCCTCACCATATCAAAGAGGTCTTTTGGAACCTTCCCAGATTTGATCCCGCAACCTCTACCACCTTAGCGTAGTTCAGGCTGAATCTGGTACCACTGAGTCAGTTGACTCAATGGTACCAGACTTAGCCTCAACTTCATTAAGGTGGTAGAGGTTAGAGGTTCAAGTCTGGGGAGGTTCTAAAAGACCCGAGGGTGGGGTGAGGAATACGCTCAGTACCACCTGGGCTAATGCCGGCAATCATGTGGTGACATATGTGTTGTCCAGCGTTGGGAAAAGGCCCTGGAGAGGCAGTGGTGACCCAGATGGCTGTTACAACATGCGTGTCACATGATTTTGAAACAAATATAGATTAGGATGATCATATTGAAGAGATGAAAAATGCTATTGAAGAGGAACTTCAAGATTATCCAGAAATGCTTGAGAGGTTGAGAAATGATGTGGGGACACCTTTATACACTGATTGCACAGAATTTTCAAAATTAATTATTGTGCTGAGATTCTTCAACTTGAAAGCAAGAGGCGGGTTGACTGATACGATTTTCATAAAATTTCTTTCATTGATTCATGAAATGCTACCAAAAGGTAATAAGCTTCCAACCCGAACTTATGATGCAAAACAAGTGTTACAATCTGTAGGCATGAGTTATGATAAGATATCAACTTGGCTCAATGATTGTGCTTTGTTTAGCAATGAATATGCATCATTAACTGAGTATCCTAAATGTAATGCATCGCGTTATAAGAATAATGGAAAGAGTCTAGAGAAGGTGGTATGGTACTTTTCCATAATGCCTAGGTTTAAACGTTTGTATAGCAGTGTAGTAGATTCAAAAAATTTGACATGGCATGCGATCAAGAGGATTAAAGAGGGTATGCTAAAGCATGCCACTAACTTTATACAATAGGAAAAGGTTGATCGAGAGTACCCAGACTTTGCAAAAGATTTTAGAAACCTATATCTCATACTAACTACCGATGGAATGAATCCACATGGCATACAAAGCAATACCCATAGCACATAGCTAGTTATGTTAATCATTTATAATCTACCTCTATGGCTATACATGAAGCGTAGGTATTTGATGATGTCCATGTTAATTTCTAGGCCAAAACAACTAGGAAATGATATAGACATATACTTGGCTTCTTTAATTGAAGATTTAAAGCTATTGTGGGAGATAGGTGTCAAAGTGTAAGATGCGTACAAGGAGGAAACATTTAATTTTTAAGCCATATTGTTTGGCATAATCAATGACTTTCTGGTGTATGATAATTTGTCTGGGTATAGTATCAAAGGGAAACTGAATGCCCTATTCGTGAAGATAGCACACAGTCAATGAGATTAGAACATGGTGTGAAGAATGTCTATATGGGACATCGTAGATGGGTGCCTCAACAACATTATTATTGAAGATTAAGAAAATCTTTTGAAAGATAATAAAGGTACTTATCACTACTAATTTTAACAATCAATTTTAATTTTCTAATTAATTCAATAACATATTTATTGATTTTTCTATGCAGTACCCACAACAAATAGCATATAGCGAGGATTGTGGATATTATATCATGAGATTTCTTTAAGACATCATCACTCGTGGGATGACTGTAATCCCCGCTGCGGTATATATGTTATTTAGATTCAATTATATGTAATTATAAATTTTAATTTGTTAAAGTAATTAACTTTATTGTCATATTACATTATTACATATTATCCTAATTTATACTGTGAAGAATTCAAGGATCATCACATCAATGAAGTTATTAAGGAATGGTATAAGTACATTTTTCAATTGTGGGCTAAACAGAAGTGAACTACACATTTTTATTTTTGTTTTTCTCATTTAGATTTTATAATTTAGAATAATTTTGGTTTAGTATAGCAAACAACTTTATTTTACTTAGTAATATGTTGAGAAATTGTATAGGAAACAAATTTTTTTATTTTAATAAAATTATTAGTTTACTATAATTGAATTTAGTTTAGTATAATTATGGATTTGACTGAATTGAATTAGACTAATCTATATTTGTATCATATTGTTATAGGGGGCTGCAAGAAATACAACCAATATATTTAAAAAAATTAATATATTAGACAATTTTTTTCATAATAACCATCCAATATAATCAAATATTGGAAGGTTATATTCACAACCGTCCAATATTATTTAGTATATTGGACGGTTATCATAATAACTATCCAATATACCGTGTAATATTGGACGGTTATGGTAAATAACCGTCCAATATGCTCTGCCTAACACTAGTTATTCTGATAGTATATTGGACAGGTATTTGAATTGTCTAATATTTATTTTATCAATATATAACAGTGTCATATAGTACTGTACATTATAGGTAAAAAAACGGTCCTATATGCCCTTTTTTGTAGTAGTGCTTTCATATTTTTTATTTTGCTTGTCCTTAAGTCTTATTTTTTTCTTTTTCTAGTAGGAATTGATTGTACATATTTGTACATAGTTTAAAAAAATTATTAAAAAATTTGAAAATTTTGAAAATCTAATAAATATTTTGTTTTAGTCATTTTGTTTGTTTTTTTCCTTGTGAATGTGGCTAAGGTTGGATTGTTTTGAGTTTAAAAAAATTATGTTTGATTAAAAATTGGTCCTACCTTTCTAGAATTTTAGTAAATAGACAATGAATTAAGTTTGAATAATTGATTATATTTTGTCCAAAAAGGTTGTGAGAATTTTGAGCCTAAATGTTCATTTTCTTTAAGAGGGAGTAAATTTATTGTGATTCTATCTCCAAAATTTGTTTTGAATCTTTATTGATACTTGTAATAGCTATTTGCATACACAATAATGATTTATGCATTTATTTTTGAAGCTAGTTTGACCAAATAACCATCCCTTTTCACATAAATTCCTTGTTTCACCCATTTGAGCTTTATCCTTATTTTAAAATTAAAAAAAAATCATGAACCCTTTGTTAAGATTTAGTCACTCTTCTAATCCTTTTCTTCCTGTTGACCACTTTAGAAAATGCTAAGTGTTGAAATCTAAGAAAGAAAATGGAGGAATTAGGATTTAGAATTGAAATTTAAAAAAAAAAAAGAAATACAAGAGAAGAAAAGCAAGAGGATTTGGAAAAAAAAATTGTGATCAATTCGAAAGAAGAAGGAGAAGAAGGAGGAGGAGGGGGGAGAAGCAGGAGGAGGAGGAGAAGGAGAGAAAACAAAATTTGTGTGACTTTGATGGATATTGTCCATATATAGTTGTGGTGCATTTGTTATTTTGTAATAATATTTTCCTTCAATTTTCTTGATCTGTATCTAAAATGTTTAGAACTAATTAGAGGATGCATTTGTTGTCATTGAATAATTCCATTTTATTATCCTATCTAAAACATTTTAACCCTTGAAAAATCCTTTTGATTGCGTGTGCAATGGCATAATTTAGTGGAGATTGAGATGAGAAACAAGCATATAGTAGATGGGTTGCAATAGGTGGAATTGAGTTAAATACAATATTTCAACACCTTGAGCATAGAGTACAAACACTTGATTGACAAGGAACAACCTATTGGAATTTATCTTTGCTTAATTAATTACCTTGCTGCTATTATTTTTGGAAGGAAGTAAAGATTTTTAATTAAATTGAGTTATTGAAAGTTTGAATTGAAATTGACCTCAAAACATTCACAATTTCTTTTATCTTTTTTTGTATAATGATTTTCTTTTGCTTGAGGACAATCAAAAATTTAAGTGTGGGGGTTTGATGACTTTCAATATTTTAGTGAATTCATTGGTATTTTTCATGCAATTGGAAATCATTTGTTTGAATTTCTTAGCAAAAATATGATTGAGTGAATGATTATGTATGAGAATGGACATAAAAACGTGAGTAGAAATTAGTGGACCAATTCTAACATTAATTTTGGTTTTTATACATGTAGAGAAGTCCAATTTATGGGCCCAAAAATGAAAATTTTGAAGTCTAAGTCGTAAGGAAGTAAATCTGAAAGGGAATTTTGCATAAGTCTTGTTCACTGCTGCAAAAACTTGTTTCGGTGCCACGAAGCTTGATTTTAGTAAAATGCATAGTTTTGATCTTTAGCTAATTTTCAGAGCTTGGGGACCTCATTTTTTTTTTTACCATTCCTCACTTCCAGCAGCTCAGAATGTGTAGGGAGAGGAAAAAGAACTAAAGAAGGGTTGGAGAATCTTGGATTCAGTAAAAAATTAAGAGTTTCGCTCAAAATTACTCCAATAAACCTTCTCTTCTCCTTCTTCTCTTCATTTTGTTGTATATATTGCTGATTTTTGCTGTCATTAGAGTCATGTGTGGCTAATTTTCTCTTAATCTAGAGCAGTTATGAACTGATTCTTGGATTAAAGCATGTTTGAACCATTTATTTGAGCTTAATATTAATTTTGTTTACTTAATCTTGCATTTATTTATCTACTTAGTATTTGGTCAACATTGAGTGTGAATTTGGGGCCTTAAGAGAGGAAAATCTAATTAGACCATTAAATTGAGTGATGTGAGATTAAAATTTATTTTAATTTTTTAATAGGATAAGAATATACCTCTTGGACACATACGATCACATTAGAGTGAGTTTATATCTTTTGCCTCTTGGGTATTTGTGTTAGGAATAACATATTAATTTAAGAGAGGAGTGTAACTAACCAGAAGATAATTATTCTTATTACTACTCTAGATTAATAAATTAATATTAATTAAATTTATTTAAATAATTACATGCTCTATAAATTGAAGAAGGAATTAACCACCCTAAATTGCCTTGATTATTTGTGGTTGTTGGAACTTTTATTTTAATACATTCATATAATTTTAATTTCTTAATTTGCGAAATCAAATTCAAATTTTATTTCGCTCAATTTAAATGAACATGAAAAATTTATTGCCTAATCACTAATTAATTTAATTTTTTATGAGAACGATTTTAATTTATTACTTACTGTTTACTATTTTATGAATTGTACACTTCTAGAATTCATTATACATTTGTGGGCTAGGTCACTCCTATATATTATTCTATGTTCTAAATTAAAGCCTAGTGAGTCAAATATGTACACAGTCACCGACAAATTTGCAGTTTAATAGTCGAGTTTGCAGACAATTAGACTTGATTATTATTATTTTTTTTTCATTCAGTTTTTGTCAGCAACTAGAAGGTAAAAAAAAAAAAAAAATTATTATAGACACGTGTCTCTGCCGACGCAAAAACTCACAGCAAATGCTATCACACAAGTTTTCAGACAATGGTGACAGACCTCCAAAAAGGGGATTAAAAAGCAAATGTAAAGAATTCTCGCACACATCTTAATGGGAATCAATGTTATGTTGCCGTACTGATAACATGATATCATTATATGCCACAAAGACGTGAGCGATGACGTGCAAACTTTGAAACTAAAATTACATTATTTGTTTTCATTTTCAATATATATAATCTAATATTTCTATATTTCATAATTTTGTAAAAATTTCTGGAATATGTTAAAAATATTTTTAATAAAATTGAAACAATTACAAGACATATTTATCATTAAAAAACGTGTAACGAAAATTAAAGCAATAATATATTATTTCATTTTTTTTAAACGCGGGTAGAATTGGAAATTCGGGCGGGCCGGATTTATTCGGGCTCGGCCCGAATAGGCCTGGCCCGAACAAGCCCGCTTCCTCGAAAAGCCCGAATAATCAAGCCCGGCCCTGAATTCCTTTGAGCTTCGGGCGGCCCGAATACCCGAATTTAATTTTTAAAATTATTTTTAATTATTTTTTTACTTTGAAATTAATTATTTTATTTTATAAAAAATATAAAATATATTTTTTTTAATACTTAAATGATGTCTAGGACTCAAATATATGGTATTTTAGTATAAAATGATTTAAAACTTAAAGAATTAATTAATATTTATTATATTATATATATTTTTTAAAATATAATTTTTTTATTCGGGTATTCGGGCCTATTCGGGCCGGCCCGAATAGGCCCGAACATAAAAAAATACTTTTTTTCCTAAGTCCGGCCCTAAAATTTTTCGGGCCAATTCGAGCTAGCCCGTCAGGCTTGACCTGAATTATCGACTCTAAACGCCGGCTCAACACTACAACTCTAAATAGAAATTTCACCCGTCCATTATGTTATGGCTTCAGTCAGCAAAACATAGTGGAGTCTTTCTTCTTCTTCTTCTTTTTAATTTTTTTGTTTGTTTTGGCTCTTTCTCTCTCTTCTCCTATATTATAAAGAGGGAAAAGAAGTTTGCTTCCATCCCAACTTCGATGGGCTGATTTACCAAGTACCAGATAATTTTAGAGCAACAACCCCCCCCTTTTTTTTCCGGGTACAGAATAGAGCAACAACTTAGTTACTCATTTGCTCAATTTCTGATTCTGGGCTGATTCGGTTGCCCAGGCTTCTATTATCCTTTGTTCATGATACCACGGTGCAACATTTAACTTTAAAAACATTAGCTCACTTGACAGTAGGAGATTCTGTTTCTTCTTGTCAGGAAAAAGTTCTCTGTTCAACCCCCCCCCCCAAAAAAAAAAAGAAAAAAGGTTCTCTGAAATTTGCTTCGACACTGATTATAGATGCACTGTTGGTCCAAAAAAAACACAGAGATTATTGATGCACTTGCAATCTTTAGATGAGCCAAGTCTAGTTACACATGCAGGGAAAGGTCGTACACTGTAATAACGACCAACAAAACATGATACGATGAGACAGACAAAACAGGGACCAAGTACCAATCAAAAAGCAACAAACACCCCACTGAGAAAGAAAAACATGCATGTAGCATGGCCCACCAAAGTGCCGTATCATTATTATACAATTACTATTCAGAAGGTAAAGCAAATGCTTACTGGAAGATCATTTGTCTTCTATGAAGCTCTACTCAATGCCAGACCTCTTTCTCCTCTGAAGCACAAACTCATAGAACTTATGCTGATCAGGAAGAGACTGGACACACTCTCTTTCTGCATGCATCTTTTTGCCCAGGCAATGAATTTGGGGCACTCGGCCTCTATCTCAAGGTTACCAAATGTCTCATAGGCTTCAAACCAACTGTAGAATGGAACGAGTGCCACATCCACATATCCAAGGTTGTCCCCTCCAAAGTATGGCTTGTCTCCCAGCTGCTCCTCCAACAATTTCAGGCTCTCTATGAACTCCTTCTTTGCAGCTTCTTGCTCTTCTCCTTTGGTTGTCCACACTCTTTCCCACATCATGAATCTGTTTCAAATTAACATCTTAGAAAAGGTAAACTAAATTACCAGTCACTCTCACTTTTCTCCTAAAGAAACAATACAATGATCGGAAAAGAGTCAGTCGCTCACTAGTTATTCGTACTGAACTGAAAACATTTTTATATTTAAAGAAGTTAATAATTTCCCAAATCGTTTTCTTCTTCCCCTATTAAAGATTGCAAAGGCATGTAGAAAGCAGAACTTCCAAACCCGGAAGTCAACCACATGACTTGGTGAGACTCAGCAAGTATGGCTTCCCATTAACATTAAAACACGAGAAATCAAATGATTTGCAAAATCTTTAAAAAAATAAAGACAATAAAAGAGGCTCCAATATTATATAATATCCGTTTTTTAAAACAATAAACGAGGCTCCAATATTTTATATTATCCGTATTTTACTGACTAATCACCCAGTCATGCAAAAAAAGCCGAATTCATTTCTAGTATTCCGTCAAAATCGTCAACATGAAAGCTGACGGGCGAACAAGAAGCAAACCAACGAAGACATGTCATCTGTATGTCAAACAAGGGGCAGAAATTATTGCAATCTAAAAGAAGTTAAGGTAAAGAACTAGAAAAGTGGTGAAACAGAGAAACAAACCTTCTTGTCAACGAAGTCAGCCCAGAATCGAGCTTGAGCTCTGTGATAAGCATCGGAAGGAAGCAAAAGGGGATTTGTGGTTCCAGACCTCGTCAATGTACTGAACAGCGATAAGAGACTCACAGATGGGTTTGCCATTGTGAATGAGAACCGGGATCTTCTTGTGGATCGGGTTCATTTGAAGAAGCAGAGGGCTCTTGTTCCTCAAGTCCTCATTTTTATACTCGTACTAGATACATTTCTCAGCAAGTGCAATTCTAATCCTCATCCCAAAGGGGCTTGGCCAGAAATCCAACCGAACCACCTCATTCGCCATTACTGCGAGATAGAACAATCACGAAATGCTCAAGAGGAAATGACGATGGAGAGAAACGCAGGAGTGAGGAGCAGGGTCTCGGATGCCTCAATTTGCAGAGAAAAGTTCGAAACAGTCTGGAAGGTGGAAGCTAAAAGTAGAAAGGGATCAACAGCTGCCGAAAGTGAGGCGGCGGCCGGTGAGGGAATTCCAGGTCAATAAAAATAAAAATAATATATAAAAAACTCATAATTATATAATAAATAATCAAATTAAGGTGTATTATTAATTTAAATTTATATTAAGTCTTAAATTGAATTTTCTCTAATCATGTGTAAACAAATATAAGGGAAAGTCGGCAGAAAAAAATATAAGGAAAAAACTAGTATATACACAAACTTATACATCTAAGGTGATTGTTTCATATAAAATTATAACAAATATATCTTTTATAAATTATTTTTTTACGATAACTTATTATTATTAATATTATTAACTTATTAAAATTTATTTATTTTAACTTAATTAGTTAAAAGTATATTAAGTATATGAAGTTAAATATAAAATTTTACACACAAATATCATCTAAGAACTCCAATAGTGTTTTAATATTAAAAAAAAAACCTTGACACATATTTGAAAAAATATTTTGGGAGAAAAGGTGTGATTATTCTTGTACCGTTTTACAAGTCTTTGGTATAAATAATAAAGTATTCAATTTTCAATAAGTTATTATACATAATTAATAAGTAAATATTTGTTTATGAGCAAGTTAAAAAACTTACAACCATGATTTATTATTTATAGCCGAATGTTTTGTATTTTATACAAAAGAAAAACTTATAAAATGCTTCAAGGATAATTAATTTTTTTCTAAAATTTTATTTCCGAATAGGTCTTAAAGAAATGTAGTAACATTTTATATTTTAAAGGTTTTTCATTGATATTAAAATATTATACAGTCCTTAGATGATATTTCTCAATTAATGAGTATAAAAAAACGAAATCTTAGATATTTTTATGCATTTTGTGGCAAAAAGATATTTTGATGCCATTGGAATGCTTACAAACTTTTTAAAATATCTACTTGTTTTAGTCAAATATTATTTGTGCTAATTTATTTAATCATCTATTCCTATGTTATAAAAGAAGATCAACTTTTAAATGGCACGTTATCTACAAAATGGGAAAATTTTCTTCACCAATCGCATCTTAATTCTTGACGTGTTCTTCAAACTTTCATGTTCAGTTTTCTATTTTTTTTGACTGAATAACGTATTCAAAACTCACAGAAGTTTGCGAGAAGAAAGTATCACCCTCCCTCATCATCTGCCTTCTCTTGAAAAAGAAATAAGGATTGATCAAAGATATAAAAAAAAATTAAAAATTAACATGCATGTAATTTATGAAATAATTTACTTAAGAAAAAGAATCAGTGATCCAAGCGAGTCGAGCTTATTCAGGCAAAATTCAATGTGGGCCGAGTTTAAAATAACCTAACATATAAAAAAGGCTTAATCCTAATTTGTCAAGTTTTCAGGCTTATTTGGATTGATAAGGTTGAGCAAAACCATTATATCAAACCAATCCGGTCAAAATCAGTGATTAGTAAGGTTTGATTTGGTTTTATAAATTAAAAAACTAAATAGGTTGGTTCAAGTTTCATTTTTTTTTTGAAACCTTAAGCAAACCTGAATCATTTTTTTTATATTTTTAAGTGTATTTTTTATAATTAATATTAGATTATTTAGTGTTTGTTATTTTTAATTTTTAATATCAACTGAAGTCCAATCCAAGATCAAAATACTTTAATAGAATTTCTAACTTTACTTTATCAATTTTGCCAGTTGCTTTTAGAGTAAAAGATAATCAAAAATAAGGAGAGGTGTATTGTTGTTGCCAAGTAAGGAGAGTTAAATACTTCACTATATATTGTTAAAATATGTTTCTCTTTTATTGATTTAAAACAAATTTATTTTCATTATAGACATTAAAATCATTTGTAATCAAATTTAACTCGTGTCAACATTACTTATAATGCATATAATCTGATGTTTATTAACAACAAAATTTGAATATTTTTATTTTTGATATGATACTTATTTCCATTCATAAATAATAAAGTTGAGAATGTGACTTGATTTTGGGATATGAAAGGAAAAAAAGAGTAAAAAAATACTAAAACTTGATCTATGTATAAATCAAATTGCTAAACAACTAAACCAAACCAACTTTAATAAAAAAAAAAAAACCAATCAAGCATCGTTCTTTATGCAAACTGATTGGTTTGGTGTGGTTTATGTTTTAATCAAAACCGAACCAAATCACACCTTTAATCACCCTTATGGGTTGACTAATATTTAAATTATTAAATATTATTTTTCTTTATTTTTATTTTTTATTTAATTTCAATTTTTATTTTTAAAAAATTAAATTTTTATCTTATTTTATCAATAATAAAAAAGAATTTGTGCATTTGGGTTAAGTTGATTTGGACTCAAGCTTTATTCAATTTTTTCCAAATTCATTCGGATGGCCTAAATAAATTTAAAATAAAGAAAATTATATAAACTTTTAAATCTGACCCTAAATTTTTTTAAATTTGTTGATGTTATCTCATGAAGCTTGGTCTGACTTACAGCTTGGTCTAGGAAGTCAGCATAGGTAATTTTCCTTTCCACACCTAATTTGTATTGGTGTCATAGCTTCCGTCAGCAGATTCTGGTGTTTTTGCTTTCATTGCTTTCTTTTGATTTTTTTTCTCACTTTTGTTTTTTACTCGTAGAAAAAGAGTTTTCTTCTTCACTCAAAAAAAAAAAAAAAAATGAAAAATGAAAAATAAAATAAAAATAAAACATACACACACAATTTACTTCTTCGTCTAGTTTTATTCACGTATACACGTACAGGATTAGAATTTTTTTTATAATAATATTTTTTTTATACACTATTGTATAATTTATAATTAATATTATGAATGATTGGTTTAAGTAAAACCTTATATTACACACACACATTGCATATAGATTATTATACTTCTAATAGGTTGCATGAAGGACTAGATAAGACTAAACTTTAACCTAACCTAAAATCTAATTTCTTTTACTGAAAGGGCTAGATTAGCAAACCCAAAGTTCGGTTGATCCAATTAAAAATTAAAAATTAATAGAATTAGACTTAATCCATAGGAATAGAAGATTGATTCTAATAGTTTAGTACTCACTTAGCTTTTCTTTTTATGTTTTTCCTATATGAGAAGTAACAATTCATTTCATCATGATAAACTCAATTAAAATAATAAAAATATTGATAATCATAAAAAATCCATAACAATATCTAAAAACAACAACAACAAATATTTTACTTACAATTTAAATGATTTAAATTTATAACTTCAACAATAACAATAACAACATTCAGAAAATTTCAGCAATATGTCTAATATATATTACAACAAGTTAACAACAATTTAGTAGCAAAGTAAAGTGAAATTATATTAAATAGAATATGAATGAAGAAAATGCTAAGTTCAAAGTTCAAACTATTCAAATATATTAAAAATAATTAAAATTATATTAAAATAATTTTATAGGACCAGATCAGATCAAGTGGTTTGAAAGCTTGGTCTCCTATTCTATTTAGTCATTTGAACCAATTATTTTATTGAATTGGATTAGATTAGCTGTTCAAGTTGAATTGGGTTAGACAGAAAAATCAAACTTTTGCACAACCGTACTCTCTAGTTGGCTCAGTTAAAGTACTCTATACAATGATTATACTATATACATATTGATTCTTTGTCAATTTAATTACTTCATACATCCATACGCTTCAAAATGTTCTACTTCTAAAGTAGTGCATTTGTATAATTTATACTCGCTCAATTATCCCAAAATAACTGCTATATATCATGGTTTGTTTTTTTTTAATTTCAAAATAATTGTGTTATTTTATGTTTATAAAAAAGTATTAATTATTTTTGTAATTATAAGATACATTTGCTTTAAGACATTATAATTTTTGTCTTGGCCATAAAGACATTATAATTAAGGATGTTTTGGTAATATTATTATATTTTGTCAAAATTTAAGGTATTTATATACTTTCTCAATATGTGCACACAATTTAAAGCATCAATAATGTTAGAACGGAAGGAGTTTTAATCTAAAAAGTGATAAACAAATAATCTATACTGTAACAAAAAATAGGCTATTAAAGCAAATAATCCACATTTTGTTTTGCCTTATTTTTGTCATGAATAGCAGATACATAGAAGTTGATGAGCAAAACAGAGCCAATTTTATTAATATCGAAAAATGGGTTTCACTAATTAATAAGAAAAGCAATAAAAAAATAAACAAATAAATAAAGCAACAAACAACACCCCAAAAAAAAAAAAAAACAACAACAACAACAGAATCAGCAATGCTCAGCCGATTTCCTTTTTTCTTCTTAGACTCAACATTGCTGCTACTCAAATCCCTGGCCAAAACAAAAACTAGAAGAGATTGTGGCTCAAAGAGCCATCCTTGCGGTACCATACCACTCATAACACCAGCTACAATCCAGTCTGTGGCAGCATTGCCCTTACGAGCGACCAAACTCACAGAACAAGCACCATCGAATCTGAAAAGCTCAATACATTCTTGCACCACAACAGAAAGCCACCACCATTCACACCCCTTCACTTCCAAAGACTTCATACGCAAAGCCTTACGATCCCACCTCATTGCTCTATCCACACCTTGAGAGTTTACTACTTCTTTCTTTTGCCTGACTAAATTCTATTGCCACTCTTCTACTATACTTAATGCCCTGCACAAGCACCAATCCGCATTAATATGCACACGTTCAAAAACAAAGCTACATCTAGATTTCCAAATTGACCAACAAAGTGCAGCTAAAGTAGCAGCCACAGAATCATTAGATCTTTTATCAGACAAAAAACCAAGATTCCAGCCAATTATCAAATCTTGTAACATTTCATCTGCCAACCCTTAAAGACAAAGAAGAGCCAGACCAACACAAAAAAAAACAGATGCTCAACAGTTTCAACATGATCATTACACAGTAAACATACAGGACTACTTGCACATTTTCTCTTAAAAAGAGCCTCTTGTGTAGCTAAAGCTCCATTAGCTGCCCCCCATAAGAAGTGAACAACTTTAGAAGGCAACTTAATGCTCCAAATAGCATCCCACAATTTACCAGAAGGCTTATAAGAGTTAATGCTCCAAATAGCATACCACAACTTTAAGCAGTTCAGATTTCAAGTTCTTCAACGCCACCTTGTACCCAAATTTGACAGATTAATCACCATCTCTACTACGTACCCATCCAAATATATCTGTCATCCTTACCTGAAATTGGAATCCAAACCTTGGAAGTTGATATACTTAATTTATATGTTTCCTTTCATAACCAGGTAATTGCTCTTAGGTTATTTGGTTATTCTCAAACATGTTTGCTTTTGTCTTTCTTTTGGGCCAACTTGCATTATATATCTAAATTTGATGTAATGACAAGAAGATCATATGGTCAAATGCCTCACTGTATTGATCACTGGTGCAATGATCAATTTCATTGCCCCTTGTTTTGAAGATTTATCAGATTCTGTTGTTCATATTCAGTGTTGATGTTTACTTTGTCCTACGAGAACAATATAATTACGAAGGGTAATATTATAATTTTAGAACCTGTTCGGTTCTCATTTTTTAATTTGTTTGTAAAACAGTTCTCATATATTGTTTTTAAAAAACTGTTTTACAAAACAAAATGATTTTTTTTAATAATGTTGATTTAAAAACAGTTTTAAAATGAAAAAAATTGGCTGACAATGATGACGATCATTAGTAGTTAATAGTGGTGATTTATGATTGTAATTAGTCATGATAACTGTAATTTTTAATAATCAAATATTATGTATTTTACAAATAAAAATTAATAAAACGAAAATAGCTTGAAGATGTTTCTATTTTTTTTTTTTTTTAAATAAGACTATT
Source organism: Prosopis cineraria (assembly GCF_029017545.1). Classification (NCBI taxonomy): domain Eukaryota; kingdom Viridiplantae; phylum Streptophyta; class Magnoliopsida; order Fabales; family Fabaceae; genus Prosopis; species Prosopis cineraria. The sequence continues at coordinate 42,090,948 of NW_026555337.1, forward strand.
AAATTCAAAACATTTATTCAAATGAATTTTTAATTTTTAATTTTTTTAAAAAGATATTTTTTAAAAACATAAAACAAACCTGCCCTTATTCATTTAACTTTTGTTGCTTTCAATAATATCTTCTTCATCTTCTTGTTGTGTTGCCACTAAGAAGTCCACCAAAGATACTTCAGAGTTAAGAGGCGTATAGAGATGCAAAGTGGGAGGAATGAACACGATGCTACCATTTTTAATCTCAAAGAGATTAATTGTAAGCTTAGTTAAATGGAACCACCAAGAACCCGCGGTTGCTACTCTCAAAAAATGAGGAATCTGTAAGCTAAAAGATTCTGCGCAAACATGCAGTGTTTTTTCCTTTCCAAAACATGGTTGAATATATTTTGATGGTTTGTAAAATATATGTCACAATGCCTTTTTAATGAAACCACCATAATTTATTGCAACATCTTCATATATCATAAAATAATGTTAAATCGCGGTTTGATAAATTTCGATTAGGATATCACACGATGTTTTCACAAAAAATGGCTACTCTAGAGGTGTTATCTTCCATGTAAAATTTAAGGTCTGTTTGTTTAAAATTAAAAATAAGTGATTTTTAGGTAGTTTAGAAATTTTATAAAAAGAAAACATTATTTTATGTTTGGTTACAATAATAAAAAGTGATTATTAACTAGTTATTTTTAAATTTTTTGATATCTTTCTTAATTTTTATTTCATAAAAATAATTTATTATTATACTATTTTAAAATTTTATGATATTTTTGTGTATCCCACCTCTTTAAAAGACTCTCTCTCATCTATTGTATTAGATTATTTTTAGAACTTACTCAAAGTAACTTCTTAATTGCTTTTTTTATTATTCTAATTATTATCAAAGTTTAAATAAACATCACAAAAACTCACAAAATAGATTTTTTGTGATTTTTTTAATAAAATAAGCTAAAACAAATGGGTCCTTACTCTTTTTCTTAAATATCAATTGGGGAAATCGCACTGTAGGGTAGGGTCTAAAAAAGCAAAAAATTGCACTATAAGCTCAAGGGCCTTTGTTGCTTTTTTTTAGAGTGAAAGTATAATTTTACCTTTGTGTGATTTGAAAACTCAAATCATGTACAACACAATGTTTATGGATGCATACATTACATTAAGAATTTATAAATATTATGTTGTACTTCGTGGATGAGAGTTTTACACAGCTTGAGTTTTCAAATCACATAAAGACAAAATTGAACTTTTGCTCTCAAAAAAAATTGCAACAAGGACTCTTGAGCCAATAGTGCAATATCAGAATATATTAGACCAAAAGTATAATTTTTTGCTTTTTTAGGGCATGCAGTGCAATTCTCCCATATCAAGTTGTGTTTCCATGAAATATGAAGAAATATAAATTACATTATATATGTTAAACTTATTTTTTAAGATATAATAATAAGTTTTTATGAAAACAAATGTTTCCCCACGAAGATCTTGGAGGGCTGCACATTTTTCCCAACAATTGATCCATGTTTTCATAGAATTTGATGAAAGAGTCTATATTACAAATGGAAAACATGGTTTTTCAGGATATGTGAAAGCATTTTCATGAAAAGTAATGTACTACACGTTTTATCTTTTAAGGATATATATATATATATATATATTTTGAATATCTATTTATGATTTCATGAAAAATGAGAAATCAAATGCTACATTTCATGTGTGAAAGAATTTGCATCCCCTCAAAGAATTGTGCATATTAGGAAAGAATAGTTGCATCTACTTGAGTCTTGCACCCAAGGAGAACTTGCAGCCTAATGAAAAAGGTTTTCATTTAACAGAAGAACTCTTGTATATGTAGAATAAATTTGTGCATTTTGGGATGTTTATGCATTTCACCAAAGGAAGGTGCATATGATAGAAGAAAATTTGCACGAACAAAATAAACTTCTATACAATGAAAAAAAATGTTGCATGTGCCTACAAATTAAAAAAAGTTGCATTGGCTAGTTGAAGATGCCTTGCATCGAACAATAATTTGCACGTCAAAATTTTGCATTTCGCAAAAGAAGTCTGGCGTACATGAAAGAAATTTGCATCTCATAAGCGATTTTTGCATCTCATAGAAGGAAGTTGCATATGACGAAAGAAAATTTTCACAAAATTAAAGAAAGATAGATAGGCTCTTGTATATGATTGAAGTATGCTGCTAAAAAGTTTCATCCAGTAGAAGATCCCTTGCACTCAACAAGAACTTGCACCTAATGATAAGTTTTCCATGATAGGAGCCTTTTGCATCTTGTGGAAGGAAGTTGCATATAAAAGAAGAAAGTTTACACGAATAGAAGAAACTTACATATGATAAAAGAATGTTGCATATGCATCCAAAAAGTTACATATGGCTGAATAGCAAGCCGATATTTTGCAATTAAACTTTATTCCCCTCAAGGACCTAAGTCCTTGTACAAATTCTAGGTACTTTGGCCAACTAAATTTTCAATGGGTGATTTTTTTCAACAATTTTTTTCCTCATATAAAAGTAGTGTATATAAATTCAAAACATTTAGTTTGGTAAATAATGTATATTATCATAGGAAAATATAGCTATATTACTACTGAAGAATAAAATTATAAAAATACCTAACAATTTATTAGAATCCATCTTAAATGATAATCAATTTAAAATAAAATTAAGAAGGGTTAAATGATAATTTAACCCCTAAATTATATGTTCATTAGCATTTGAGACCCTAACCTCATTTTTAATATAAATATTACTTTTCAACTTTTGAAAACAATATAATGTCACTCTTACTATTAATAAAAGTTAATTTTAACTGTTAATTAATTAGAAAATTATTTCAAAAATTTTCTTGATTCTTTTATATAATTTTGAGGTCCTTTTTTCTAATTTTTTAGTTAATTAATGGTCAAAGTTAACTTTGGTTAATAGTAAGGATGAAATTGTACCATTTTCATTATAAGGTTCTAGACACTTTTGCACCTGTAATTTAAGGGCTAAATTGCCTTTTAAATGAATTAAAAAATTTTAAGAGATTCACTTATGGGAAGATCATGAAGATCTAATTTAGAGCCTTGAGCTCAAGTTCTCGCACAAGAAGAAAGATTAAGAATGGGAGAGCAATCTAATTATAGTAATATAATTAATTAGAAATCCCTTTTCAACTTTGATTAAATTGGGTTGGATGGAACAAAAGAAAGAAGGCATTCAGTGCAAATTAAATGATGATAAAGTAGCCGCAAAAGGCTCGTATTTGAAGCCTAAAGTTTTGGAAGGTGGAGTTATGATGAAGGGCCAAGATTTAGAGGAATAAAGATTGAAATCAACGTCACAAAATCACTGGGTTTGAAATCATCATTTAATTTCACCAAGGTTGAAACTTGAAACAACGATCCAGTTTTAAGGGGTGCTTAGAATTATAATATTGAAACAGATGGCTTGGAGATTATATATTCTATTCAAAGCAGAGTGCAAAAATGGTTTATAGTTTTGAATCTGTTTTTATACTAAAATTCCAATGTCTCAAAACTATATATAGAATAAATCTGCACTTCATGACCCTTTTATGCATTTGGCAAAACACGTTGTGGCACCAAACTGCTCTAACAAGCGTATAATTTAAAACTCCATGATGAGTCTAAAACCGGCTTAGAAGATAAGTAGATAACTATTGAAAGCTTAGATTTATTTAAACATATTACTTTGTTAGGTGTAAATGAAATCCCACGTATATATATATATATATATATATATATAATGGAAGAATAACAAGTACTTTTCCAAGCTTGATACATATGCATTTTTCAAAATAATGCAATTTTAGGCTATTCACGTCATTATTAATTAACAAAAATATTTTTTTTAAAAAATATCAACTTCATCTCTAAAACAAACAAAATCTGCTTCCCCCTATCGCAAAATATTCTCTCCCATAATATCAATTTTTAACTATAACTTCTCAATTAACTCACAGTTTTTAATGTTAATTTAAAAAATCTTTGAAAAAATTTTAGTATCATGACCTCCTCATTCCATATCCTATTTGTAAAATTAACTTAAATTCTTACTTATAATTTAAATGTTCAATTTGAATATTTAGATATATTGATGATTTAGTTTTTAAATTTATAATATGAAAGCTACTATGATCAACTTTTCCTTATTCCTAAATATTCTCACTATTTTTTCCCAAAACAAATAAATATTCTCACCATTTCTATTATCTTATCCATTAACATAACTTCTCAATTAATTAAAAATTTAAATTTAAATTTTAAAAATCTTAAAAAAAATTCAAGCATAAAAGCCTCCCTCACATCTTAATCCTGTTTAGGAAATTAATTTTAATTCTTAATTATAATTTAATTATGAAATGTGGGGTTTCACCCACACATCCCCATATAAGAATTTCAAGCATAATAATCTCCCCACTTCTCAACTATCTTTGTTTTATTTTATACATGTATTTTATACGGAACATGGAGAAGTTGGCCTAATTTGCGCCTTTGTAACTCCTCCTTGTCAAGGAGTTGAGTGAATAACTATCATTTATAACTCTAAACACACAAATCCATGAACGGAGGTGATGGGCAGTTGCAAGAATTTGTCTGCTTTTTTGTCAATACATATTTGGGAAGGATGACCATATTTATTGAGAATTCAAAAGGGGAAAAGCAATGAACATATCATAGAAGAAGAGGTAATATTCTATTAATGGGTCACTTTCAGCAGGTAACTTGCTAGAAGGAATCTAATTTGTGATTCAAAATTTGTTGTTTTGAATATTCTAATCTCAATTGTAATTAGAAACTAATAAATATGTTCAAACCTCTCAAATGTCAGGGACTTAGTTTTTTTTCCATTTTTTTGTTCTTCTATGAAAGAATGCAAGCCAGTGAAATCTTTTATCATGTAAATATTACATATCTAGGTCAATCCAACACATGCTTATAATGCTTTGAGATGGTTTCTCCCACAACTTGGACGCCTCAAGTGTTTTCTCAAATAGGTTTTTGTATTATCATTTGAACATTCAGGTTTGAGTTTCTTATCTTATATTGTCATTGTTGTTTTTAATTCCAATTACTTACTATAAATTCCAAGCCTTGTCCAAATTCATTTCTCTCTCTATATATTTATGCTATAATGTATAATTTATAATGTTTTTCAACCTAGATATTCAATGACAAAAAGACAATAAATAAAAGCATGTGATTCAAGATCTCTACCTTCAAAAGTAATTATGGGTAGTTTTCACATTTCATCCATCTTATTAATATCTTTACTTATCTTCAATATTTGAATCACGAAATGTGTTTGAGAGTAAGATATTGTTATTAATTTTTACTTTAGAATTTTGGTTTCTTCCTTTTAAAATTAAAATAATAATGCCCCTAGCATTGCTTAACAACAACACTTCATATTACATGGGAAAGTTATTTCAAGCAGGAAAGGTAAATTTAGATATGAATTTAACTTAATTTTTAGGTGCATATTCTCTTACACATTGTTTTAATTTAATTCTCGTAAGTTTTGAAGTGTTCTTTTTCATCTCCTAACATTATTTCAAGTGATTACAGAAAATTTTAGATGGTTATTTTCATTGTTTAGCACATGAATATTTTATCATCTTCCATGGTTTGGCTTGTATGTGAAGTTGTATAGAATTCTATTTACAAAATTATTTGCAATTGATGAATATAATTTATTTTTATTTCTTTATTCTAGTAACTTCATACTCCATGATCTAATAACCTCTTAACTCCATAATCCTTTTTTAGATGAAGTTAGTTATTTAGAGTATTCTACTATATCTATATCTAACTACCTATACATACACAGGATACACACCCAAACATATATATATATATATATATATTATCTAATTAACTAATATCATTTTGTAAACATTTTGTTAATTAATTCACCACCCGTGCTATGCACGGGCATATGCTAGTTCATCTTAAAATCACAATTTGGAACATCTCGTGTTTTCAAATAATAGATGTCAATGAAGTCCGGCCCAAGACATCGCCATAATGAAAAGAGACGAAGTAGGGCCACAAAAAGCATACCAAAAGTAGCCCATGAATACTCATTGCAACTAATACTATTCAAAGGCTTGTGAAGGCTCAGCCTTTTCATAATTATTGATATTTTTATTCTTGTTACCTATCTCTTCTCAATAACCTATCCGCAAATTTTATTCAATGATAAAATAACATTTATTTAATACTCTCTTTGTCTTAAATTATAAAACATTTTTAGATAAAATTTCACATATCAATAAACCTCATTAAATACACTTAACAACCTTATCTTTTTAAAACAAAAATATAAATTTTTAAAAATACCCATCATTTAATATATTGAAAAGAAAAGGAACACAAATTAAATATAGAAAGAGAAAGGATAATATTAAAATTAGTATATTTAATGAAACTTTAATTCATTCAAAGTGTCTTATATTTTGAGACAAAAAAACTCCTTCAAAAGTGCTTTATAATTTGAGATGAAAAGATGATGCACAGAAAAACTGAAGGGACACCATAAATGTTTGGATCGCAATTGTAGTTAATGGTAAATCAAGGTTAATTTTATAAAAAATTAAGTAAATTGACAAATAGGTATTAAATTTTCACTTTCATTCAAGTTAAGCAAGTGATTTATGGTGACAAGTGATTGACATTAAAAATAAAAAAAATGTAAAGTAGGTGACTAAGATTTTGAAGAACTCTAATTAAAATCAAGAAACAATTAGGAAAGTATTTTAGAGTTTTAATCTCTCATTTGCTCCATTGTATTCAACTTATCGATTAAATTAATTTTAATTTTAGTTTTAAGGGTTGGGACACTAGAATTAATCTTGAATATCCTCTAATTACCTAAAATCTTACTTAATTCTAATCTAACAATTCCTTGCCAAAATTAAATTAAGAGTATTAAGCTTAAATTCCTTCTAACCACGTAGGTCCTTTAGATACATTCCTATCTTAAGACAAATCAACTATAGTTAATCTTAAGCATTCAATTCTAATGGTCCAAATAAAAATTCCTTTTCCAAGTTCATTCTATTCCTCCAAATTATCACTTAATGGTGGCCAATCATAAAGTAATTGATAAATCAAGATACAATCAGAGCAAATGAGTTCACATAGGACTCTAGAGCATTAAGGTTTAGCCACACATAACTAAATACAACCTCAAAACAATAGAATAATTGGACAAAATCAGATACATAAGAGAAAGAAGGAGAAAAGTGAAGGAAAACTCAATGAAAACATAGATGGTGATGAATTATCTTGCTTTCAAACTCCAAAATTATTCCAAGCTCTCTAAAATCGCCTCTGGACCTTCAGAGAACTTCAAAAATGAAGCCTCCTTCAGAAAAACCTTAGTTTCTCTCTTTTATTAGAAAGAAAAACTAAAAATGTGCATTTTGGTGTGAAATCCACTGTAGCGTCTGCTATAACGGGCTTTGTTTTTGGTTCAGAATTTACCTTATAATACTGACTTACTATAGCGGCTGATGTAGTGGGTGATTATAGCAATTCAATTCTTCATTAAATTCATTAAATTTTCCTTCTCCACCTCTTCCAAGCTCTTTTGTTGAGTTTCCTAAAATTCAAAATGACTCAAATTAACAAAAGAAAATATTCTAAGACAAAATCAAAACATAATATTTACAAGACAATCTAACTAACACTAAAATAAACACTAAATACAAGACAAATAAACAAAAATAATTAGATGACTCTCTAAAAGATCAATAAAACTCCTCCAAATATATAAAAATATAGAGTTACCATACCCCCACACTTGAATCAAATCTTGTCCTCAAGATTTTTAAGTTCAAATGCCACAAAAACCATAAGAAAAACAAAAGAAACAAAAGGTGTTGCAAATATTGTAAAGCTGAATACAATTTCAAACCTTCAAGAATTCCTCTTTCAAAGAAATCTTTCCCACCTTTCAAAAGTTTCAGTAAAGCAACTAATTAGGCAAGATAAATTACCAAAGATTATCCCTCACTAGTTAAGTGTTTCCATTCTACTCTCAAGGTATTTTAAAGCTTGTATATCACTCAATTCCACTTATTGATACTCATCTACTATAAACTTGTCTCTTACCTCAATCTCCACTATGCTGTCCCAATGCATACATAAATCAATGGACTTGTTATAGGGTTATAATGCATAAGGTAGGATAATGGAATGACATGGGTAAAGGACAAAGGAAACCAACTTCAATTAGTGCTAAGTATTATCAAATATATCCCAAGGAATATGAGTTACCATCTAAGAGATTGATTAACTAATCCATTATTCTTCTTATACTTATTATTTATCATCAATTTTTTTTATGCATCCACTGTTTGCTAAGACTTTTCTTCTTTCTTTCTTTTTCTTTTCTTCTTCAACATTTTTCTTCTTTCTTTTTCAACTTTTACAAAGAATTTGCATAGTTGTTACTTTTTTTTAAAGCAAACATAGACTCCCTTTCTTCTCATTTTCATAATTTTTTTTCTTCACTAGTTATGATACTTGGCACGAACTAAAGTGATTAAAATGATAAAACATAAAAAGATATTTTGATTCAAACAAAGGGCTATGAAATTATTATTATTATTTCTTAAGAAATGGCTAAGGCTCAAAGGGTAAACAAGGGATTGAATGTGAATAGGTACAACATTTGGCCAAAATGGTTATGAAAGAGAAGGCCTAAATCATCTTTGTGCATGCAAAAAGGCATTTTAAGCCTTAACAGAGATTCAAGACAAGTTCTTGAGATATAATTTCAATAAATATATTTTCTCTCAGCAAGAAGAACATTTAGACTCAAATTCCTCACAAGTTTTATGAATTCCCTTAAGTTAATTATCTAAGCTCAATTCCTTGTTCATTTACTAAAATCATAAAAAGGTAAGACTAATTCCTCATCAAGCTTAATCCTATCAAGCTTAAGTCAATACAATCTTAACAATATTCACAAACTAAAAACAAAACCAACAAGATTTTTATATAATTTTTCAAGGTTTTCGACATATATTTTTCAATTGTCAAATTTTTTTAAGCAAACAAAACAAAAGACAACAAAATGAAAAATATTTACAAATTAACACAAACTAAAGAACAAAAAGTAATGATAACCTCTCCCACACCTAAACATAACATTGTCCCCAATGTTATCAATAAGAAAGAGAGAGAGAGACATAGAAACTCCCCTAATAAGAGCTGAATGGAGAATATAGAAGGAATAATGAAGATCATCTAGACATAACCTATATTTATCACCATAAATGAATAGAACACGTAGTCATATACAAAATAGCTATGTAATGATTCGAGTAGTACAGTAATCTAAGACACAACAGATAGGGAGTAAATGGAGGAGCAATCATAAAAATAGTAACCTTAAAAATCACCAAAAAGACTAATTAAGCAAAAAAAACTAAAATGAAACGAAAGACTAATGAAAAACCACTAAGAGAGGTCAGATGGTCCTGAGGCATTAGGGTGAGCAAGTAATAGGATCATAGGACTTTGGTAAGCAGGTGGTATAAGGGGTGGAGGAGATAGTGGCCCATAGAAAACATCAAGTAATTTCTGTAGTTATTCTATGATGTGGCTTACTTGACTCTTTACTTCAGTCAATTAATTGTGTAAATGAGTGATCTCGATTATCACCCAACCTTCAAACTCATATTGAGGTGGTGCATTAGTGTGTGCTTATCGCCTTTGAACTCGTTCATCACCCATATAAAGCTCTTGCTTCTTAATGTTATCATAAATAAACACCTTAGGCTATTTTTGTGTATTAGCCTTAAGGACAGGGATACCATGACTAGTCAGGATATCTGTCAACATGTGAGGAAATTCTAACAGCTTGGTACTATGCCCAATGACATGCCTCATGTTGTGATAAATATGCTTGGCAAAATCTACCTTTTTATACGTCACGATACAATATGTCATTATTGCATGAGTCTTGCTCATGTTAGAAGAATGAGTAGTTGTAAGGATGTTGTGAGAGATAAATGTGTTTCAAAAGACAGTCTTCTTAGATAAGCATTCATACTTCAAGAAACCATCAAACCAAATAGGTTCTTCTCCCTCTTTCGTAACATAATCAAGAATGTCCTTCCATTGGGGAAGATTAACATCCTTCACTATGTGGTCCACATTAAGCTTGGTCTCATATTCACACTCCCCTTTAAATTCTACTAACCCATAGTGTTCTTGGATGGTATCCACTATGATCTTAACCAATTTACCTCACACATAGTAATTTTCCCTCTTAGTTGCAATAGCATTTGCATAGAATTCCTTCATTAGTAAGGGAATACGAACACCCAGATTTGTGTGAAACTTAGGAGCCAATTTATGCCAATAGAAAGCTTCATGAGCCAAATATTATGCTTGCACCAAATAGCATCATTCCTCAACGCATTTCTTATCAATAAGAGTATCATCGAAGAGCCTTTGAGTTGCAAGAGAGTGAAATTGAAAGCTATCAAAAGGTGCACTAAAAGTGTCCCTTTCTTCTGCTTTTTCTTTAGAGGCATGTTATAGCTGCAAGAAACAACACTGGCATAAAATAGAGAAATAAAAATGCATAAAACATGACAAAGAAAGTGGAAGAAGAACAGCAATCCACTTCATTCAATTAGATAAACATAGCCAATATAAAACTTGAGCAATAATTGAAAGCACAAGAGGGAGAGAAAAATTGAAACTATGCATTCTGGTGCAAAATCTTTTGTAGTGCCTATTGTAGCAGGCTCTGTTTCTGGTTCAAAATTTGCCTTATAATATTGACTTGATGTAGTGGCTGATGTGGCAGGTGATCATAATAATTCAATTTTTTCATTAAATTTGTTAAATTTTCCTTCTCCACCTCTTTCAAGCTCTTCTAGAGTTTTTTAAAATTCACAATGACTCAAATTAATAAAAGAAAATACTCTAAAATAAAATCAAAACACAATATTTACAAGACAAGCTAACTAACACCAAAATAAATACTAAACATAAGACAAATAAATAAAAATAACTAGATGACTCTCTAAAAGATCAATAAAACTCTTCAAAATATATAAAAATATAGAGAATCATCAAGGGAGTAATAAAATAAAAGTGCACATAGAACATACTTGTGGCGAAAACAATTTTTGATCTTGGCTTTAATAGGAGATGGATTTGAATGCATTAGCTGAAATAATAGGAATCTTGGAAGTTGTGAAACTTTAATTTGCTCGAGCCAAGAAATCAAAATCGTTATCTTGGGGATAGTGACTCCATGAAAGCTCTTTATCCCTCCTTGAAAACATTAATGATCCATATTTTTAGTACGAGCAAAATAAAAAGTGTACATACCATATATCTCCTATGCTTGACTGCATGAACTTCATAATTAATATATAATGTCTAACATGTGTATATAACAAGCCTAATGCTCCTCTATATGTATCTCTCTTTCATCTTGCATTTGATCCTATAGTCTCTTTGTTTGGAAAAATAAATAAATAAAAAGTATACATAATATATTTCTGTAAGGAAGTGCAACAACTAAATAATCCAAAATCCTTTAATTCATGGGATTTTGACTGTAATCCATGCGTGAAGCGATGCAGCCTTTGAGCAAGACAGCAAGTGATGACACAACCGCGAAAGGCACTTGACTGTGGTCAACTGTATGGTGAAAATTATTATTTCAATGTTAATATATTACACAATTAATAATGTAGTAATTCATATCTCATTTTTTTCTCCCTTTTCAACAACTTGAATCCTACTTAATTCACTGCCTCAAAATTTTCACGAGTAATCGAAAATCAATTCATTCTGTGCCAATATAAACTATAGGGAAAGAAATAATTATTGTCAGACTGTAGAGTAATAGCTATATGTTTCATGTAACAAGAAAATACACCATGTATTTAAGTAATATCTATCACTCATATAAATAATGCAAAAGATATGATTGCTGATTCAGTTTTATATTTGTTGCAGCAGTAAAAAAAAGTAAATAAAGTTCACCAAAAAAAAAAAAACAAGCGTGATAAAAAAGAGTCTGCCAAAAATAAAATCAAATAGTAAACAGTAGAAAGTAACTATATGTTATTTGATTCTAGTTTAAAAATAAGAAAAACTCACACCCAAATCAAACTGATTTTTTTTTTTTTGGGATGGAAAGGGAATGTTGCTGAGTTTGGTGGATACATGTCATTTATAATGTAGAATACGTTAAAGGGAACACGAATCATATGTTAGAAAGGACCAAGTGTTGAGTGGCAAAAGGGTACGTAATAGGCACGTAGGTACGTAGCTACCTTAACACTTTCCTTCTTGCTTATGTATGCATGTCTACGCAACACTCGGGAAACTTAGCTCAGGTTACCTTCTGTATGGGAACTCTTGTGTTGATTTTATCTTCTCCAAACTTACTCTGCGCGTCCACACAGCACATACAAGCTCACATCTAAATTAATTAAATCACATACACGAAATGTGACCTTTTCATAAGTCCCAAAAGCCAAAGGGCATGTCCAACATTTAAGGATTCAAAACCTTTTGGAGATACACTTGGCCTTTCGCAGGTTGATCGCCAGCATCGTCGTCTTCTGTGATTTTCCGGGCAATTGCTCCCCCTTTAATATATATAATAACTCATTATTAATTAATATATCTGCCTTAAGTTCCATATTCACAGCTATATACACCCCTAGGCTATGTTCATTGCATATATAACTAAGTGGGTCCGTGGAGCTTCATGTCACTGGGTGTGTTTTAATTACAGCATACAAACATCTCCAAAAGAGGGAATATGTCATGCTTGCTAGAACCGATCCATCGTGTTGTGCCATGCATTCATTCTAGTTGACACGTAAATGCTCTTACTTTGTTCTCCCTCTCTAACTCCCAAATCCTAATTAATTCATTTCTCAATCTATACTACATTCTTCAGTTTTATTTATAAATTATTTTTAATTTTACCTTCATTAAATATATATATATATATATATATGTATATTAATTTAATAACGTAATTTCTCTCATCAACATTTAATTAAAATAAAAAGAAAAATTTATGATAACGATTTAATGATATAATTTATAAATAGAATTAGAGGAAACATATATTATCATTTGAAAATTTAGCTAAGTAATGGAAAAAGAGTGTTATTATTATTATTATTATTATTATTATTTGGAAAAATGGGAAGAATATAATTGACACTGGCACACTTCCATGAATGGGGGTCCCCATCAGAGGGTAATGTTGCATGTGCAAAGGAGCGAGTGATGGTTTCGGACGTTTCGATGGATACAATAAGAGGGCATCGATTGGTCAATCTATATTAGTGGGGCTTGCAATTTCATTTAGAGTTTTCCATCCAAATAAATAGGTCCCATTCCGCTCTTTCAAAAGGGAGAGGCCACCTTTTATATATATATATATATATATATATATATATAAAGCAAGGCGCAAAAGTAGAAATTCCAAAAACAAATGTTTCTAATAGATGTTTCATCTGTGGTTGTTTTATTATAATAATCTATTAACAATTTTATATAAATTAAGAAATTTAATTAAAATAAGTTAATGCTTTTAAAATCTCATAATTATTATCAATGAAGTTTGTTAATTAGGGAATAATATCACAACAGGAAATTCAATAAATAAGTGTTTTAGAAAATGTATATTAAGAATTATATATGGAGAATGTCTTTTCACATGAAACTGGTGTTTTGTACGTAGAGAAGAGAAAAATGTGGAGATCGGCCGAGGAGGAGTGGGATCATTAAGCATCGTTAATGGAAGATAGAGTGACCAAATGGATGCCTGAAAAAAATGTTCCATCATTTGTGGATTTTGATTCATAATGATACCAATTTGCCTTGAGTGAGAGTTACAGCCCCATGTGGCTCAGCTTTCTCTCATACCAGATTTTGACAATATATACACAACATAAAATACCTCCTCACAATTTTCATTTTCAACTCAATTCACAAGAAGATGTATTACGCATTCTAATTAAGAGTGTCATGATATTTGTACTCTAGTTGATTTTAAATAATATATTAATGTCTTTACTAAGATCATTGTTTTCTACTTCTATTTAAGAAAAGCACACAGATTATCACAGGACATACCTCTCCATAGCATATAATAACCTAATAAAATGAAAACCTTAAATTAAAGACTGCATATTGCTGGCAATCCGCTACAAGTTTCAGGTATATATATCTTTACTAAAATTAAAGAATATTATACATTAATTATACATTAATATGAATTTGGTGCGTGAAAGTTGAGTCCTGGTATACAGTCCCTTTGAACCATAATATATATATATATATATATAGGTGATTAGATAGTTTTTATATTTTTCCAACTATTACCTTAACTTCATATATTATTCTTTTAAAAAATAATGCATTGTTAAGATATTTATATAGAATTTAATAAGAATAAAATTATAAAATATAAAATTTGTTAGAAGATCATGATTTCACTTTTTTTTTTTGAAAATCGTGAAATAATTATCCATATTTTATACTGTGATTTAAGAAGAGTAAATTAGATAAAGCATGCCGGTTTGGGATGTTGCACTTTAATCTGTTTGATTTGAGTTCAGATAATGAAGCTCTCGTGAATTTAAGAGTCACACTTCCCACGCTAATAATCGCGCGCTTTTGTCGTATAGTGTGCCTCCATGATATTCCAACAGGCCCCCATCGTGCGGGCGTGTGTCATCCGTGGATGTATGTGTATCCGCCGCACCAACGCAAAGGAATTTTCACCCTTACACTTTTGGAAGAATGACACTAAGAGCTTTAAAAAATAAAAATTTTATAAATAAAATTTAAAAGAATTTAAAATTATTTTGAGAGTCTAAAAGTTTTATTTATAATTATATTTTTTAATAAAATGATCAATTTATTCCTCCCATAACTAGTTGTTGAGTGATAATTTCTTTTTCTTCTTCTCCTCTTCTTCCCCCTCTTCCTTCTCTCTCTTCCTCTTTCAACACTGATGTAATAACCAAATTCATCTTCCTTTCCATCATGCTTCTCTATTCCCTCTCTTCTTCTTCCTCCTTCTTCCTTCTTTCTCTCATTTGAAGCTTTTTCGTTCAACAGGTATGAGTAGGCGATTTACTTTTATCCAGATGGGTATGGAGAAAATGATCAAGCATTCATCCGATTATATTTCTCTCACACCAACCAGCTTCTTGGAATGATCCACCATAGTGTGGAAAGAATGGATCAAGTTGCTGCATCTGCCATTATCAGTTTTATTTTGTCAAAAAAGAATATAGAGAGAGTTTGAGTCATATCAGTTTTATCTAGTCATAATGTATGTGTTCACATTCATTTAACGAAAAAAAGTTATTATTTATGGACTTTTTGTTGTTTTTGATACATATTTTTCTGTAATTGATAATGTTTTGGTGTATATGTTATTCATGAAATTTATATTGTTATTTATGGAGTCTACGTTGTACAAACTTTGCAATTAACTTGCACGGATATTTATGTGTATCATATCGACAAACCTTGTGTTGTAAATATATGGACATTGTGTTATTAGCAAATAGATATTTTTATATTATATACGAACATTTTGTTCTTCATAAACTTGAGAAACTTTTTTAAATGTTCAATTTAATTACATAAATCATGTGAAATAGATGGTATTATATTGTTAATAAATGGACCTTGTCATGTTATATACAGACTTTTTATTATTCATAAACTTAAGAAACTTTTTATTAAGCTTAGTCAACTGATAAACTAGAAACATATGGATTTTCAATTTAGAATATATGAAGATTGTGTTGTGTATAGTGAAAATTGTGTTGTGCATTATTTTCTTACTTGTGCATTTTGTCAAGCCTAGCCTACTGATAAAGTAGAATTGTATGGACTTTTGGTTAAAAATATATGAACCTTGTGTTGTTCATAGTGGATATTGTGTTGTGCATTGTTTGCTTACTTGTGCATTTTGTCAAGCCTAACCTACTGATAAAGTAGAATCGTATGGACTTTTAGTTGAGAATATATGAACATTACGTTATGCATAGTGGATATTGTGTTATGCATTGTTTGCTTACTTGTGCATTTTGTCAAGCCTAGCCTACTGATAAAATAGAATCTTATAGACTTTTAGTTGAGAATAAATGAACCTTATATTATGCATAGTGGATATTGTGTTATACATTGTTTGCTTATTTGTGCATTTTGTCAAGCCTAACCTACTGATAAAGTAAAATCGTATGGATTTTTAGTTGAAAATATATAAATCTTATGTTGTGCATAATGGATATTGTGTTGTGCATTGTTTGCTTATTTGTGCATTTTGTTAAGTCTATCATACTGATAAAGTAGAATTGTATGCATGAGAATAAATGAACTTATATTGTGCATAATGGATATTATGTTATACATTATTTGCCTAACTTCAGTATTTTGTTAAGCCTAGCATAATGATAAATTGGAATCACATGAACTTTCAAGTGAGAATATATCACAAACCTTCTTTTCTTGCAACCATATTTAACTAGCCATCCTCCTAAGAGGCCACGAACAAGGAGGATAGATTCTTCTAAAATAAGAAGATTTTTCATTGTTCAAGATGTAGAGAGGCCGGACACAGTCGCAAGACATGCAAGAATCCTAACCCAGCATGAAAGTAATTACATTGTACTTCTTTGGTGTACATAAGTAAGTATAATTATGTATATAGAAGCATTCTCAAGTAATTTTTTTTGGTAATTAGGAATCACAAATATTTTTTGTTTGTATATAGAGAAGCGATTGTTAGATATTTTAGATATAGTAGCTAACTTTTTGTAAATATCAGACTTAAAATATTATGTCAAATTTCATGTGGGTACTTCTTTTAATACCTAGGCTAATACTAACATGAAATTATTCATATCTGATGTAATTGTCCTTCTTAATATTGAAAATGTATAGACTTTCTGTTGAGCATGCGTGGATATCATCTTGTGCATAGTGGATATTGTATTGTATATAGTCTACCTAATGTCATTTTGTTATAGCCTGAGCCAGTGAAATACTGAAAATATTGCATGAATTTTTTGTTGAACACACATAGATATCGTCTAGTGCATAATGAATGTTGTGTTGTGCATGGTCTGCCTAGTCATTTTTGTCAAAGCTAAAGCTAATGAAATACTTGAAATGCATGGACATCGTTTTATGCATAGTAGATTTTGTGTCGTACATGGTCTATTTTGTTGTTTTGAGGGTTCATACAAGTTTTGAATTCAAATCAAACAAAGAAAAAAAATCATACTCTTGGTCTCAAGAAAATTGGCAATAAGAACCTCAACGCCTGCAGAGTAATATCAGATTTATTTAGGCCCAAATTGCAATAAAGTCTGTTTTTAGGACCTTTAATGCCATTCCTCCTATACTTTTCTGATTCTATTTATAAATTATTTTTAATATATTTTATCAATATTAAAAAAACTTTAAAATTTATTAAATTTATTTTAAAATTTAATAAGTTCTCGATTTTGTCCCCATTAAATATACATACTTTAATAATATATTTTCTCTCCAACATTTAATGAAGGATAAAAGAAAAATTTTATGATGAAAATTTAATGGCATAACTTATAAATAAGACCAAAAAATTATTTTCTCTCTGCCTTATAAATAGGACCAGAGAGAGTATAATTAAGTCCTATCATATATGATTAAATAAATAAAAAATACATGTCTTAGTTTTGGTGAGTTTTTGGATCTCAATTCATATAATTTTTTCCTATAAAAAAAATTCACTCACAATCAATATATCCTAACAAAAATAAATGTGTTAAAGTGGGAAGGAATGTGAATGAGCTTCTGTACGAAATTGAACTGGGATTCAATAATTGGATTTGAGTTGAATTTATAGGCTAAGGGATTTGGGTATTATGGAATGATCATTACTTTATTGTTCAATGTGAATTCTCCTCTACTCAATTCATTCATCGAAAGGTTACTAAGATTCAGTCTAATAAATTTTTCTGGGTTATTGGAATTTATGCTCAATCTAATCCTTAGACTCGTACAAACCTTTAGGAGGATTTAATTAGGGTGAGTTAGTTGGTGAGAGGAGCTTGGATGGCTGTGAGTGATTTTAATTCTTATTTATAGCCTGAGGATAAATGTGGTGGATCAAAACCAAACCTTAAATCTATGAAATAATTTAATAATTGCGTTCATTTGTCTATGCTTCAGATTGTAGAGTGTGTTAGGGAAAAATACACCTGCGAACATAATCTACTCAAAGAAAGGATTGATTGGGCACCTGTTAATTCTTCTTAACTTATTTCCTTGCACACTAGTACATCTTTTGAAATTTGTCTCGGACCACAGGTCTCTACTTGTTTGTAAAGATTAGGCATCTCCTTATGGTCAGAAGAATTATCTATTCTGTGGCCAAGCTGCCTGAATGCTTGAAGAGGGCTTTATGGATATGATCAAAGATGCTTGGTCTGTAGGAATTGGAATGATAAAATTAACATCTTTACTGCCAAAGCAAAAGAGTGAGATCAGTATAAAGTTGGAAATATTATGGCTAAAAAGAAAGTGACACTTAATAGAATTAAAGGGGTTGAAAGGGCTTGAAGTAACTGTGACAATTAGTTTTTAGTGGACCTAAAAAAGGAGTTATGGGCTAAATATAATATGATTTTAACCTAAGAAGAACTTATTTAGTTCCAAAGGTGTCAATGTAATTGGCTCAAATAGGAAGACAAGAACAGTAATCTTTTTCACGCTTCAACCTTGTCTAGAAGAAGATGAAATAGGATTGAAGGTTTGAAAAATGAAAATAGAAAGTGGATCTTTGACCAAGAATAATTGCAATGCATGGTTGTCAATTTCTATAAGTCTCTTTTTGAAGGTAGTATTACTCAAGCTCCTCTTTTAAGAACAAGACATCAGTTTCCTAAACTAAGTGGTAAGGAGTTAGAGGAATTGCATTGTGAGGTTAATAATATAGAGATTAAGGAAGAAACACTTGATTTGGGAGCTTTAAAGGCTTTAGGATTGAATGGTATTCAAGCCTTCTTCTATCAAGGCTTTTAGCATATAATTGATGAAGACACTTGCGGTTTAATGAAACAATTATTTGCTAATCCCTCTGACATGGAGAACCTTAATTTAACTTGAAGTTCTTGAGATGATGAAAGACTTCAGATCTATCTCATTATGCAATGTGAGTTATAAAATCCTTCTGTAACAGCACGGCCTCACAACTGCCTCTCCAACGTCTTTTGGCAGTGCTGGGACCCACCACCCTCGCGGGCCCAAGTCCAGCATTCCCCACTGGTGGTACAGTGGGTATTCCTCACCCCACTAAGGTCTTTTGGAACCTTTCCAGATTCGATCCTCCAACCTCTACCACCTTAACGAAGTTGATTAAGCTCAGTGGTACCAGATTCAGCCTAAACTTCATTAAGGTGGTAGAGGTTGGAGGATCGAATCTGGAAAGGTTCCAAAAGACCTCTTTGGTGGGGTGAGGAATACCCACTGTACCACCAGTGGGGAATACTGGACTTGGGCTCGCAAGGGTGGTGGGTCCCAGCTTATAAGGAGATTAGCCTCGAGCCGTAGCCCTCACTCGGTGCTAAATTATCCGGCCAAAAGTAGATTAGCCCGAGCCCTTACAAGCCACCTATTGAGCTCTAATAGGGGCGTACCATGTGGCATATAAATACAACAACAATAGCAAGTCTCCCAACACCTCCCACAATAATCAAACAAATTCATAATAATATTGCACAATTTTATAATATTACAAAATTCATAATTTTCTCAATAATCACCCAATTAACATGAAGTAACACTAATCACAAATTAAAAGCATGGTTACCTCGTGGCTTTTTCAATAAATTATTCCTTATAATTTCTCTCCCATCACAATATTCACCAACAACACAATCTACAAATAACATATTATTTATAAATATTAGTTTCAATTATTGAAACTAATAAAATAATTCTAATAATAGAATTAAAAATATAACATAATTCCTAATCTCAATCTTAATACAAATCTAGAATTAATACTATTAAGTAAAATTTTTAACTCCTCTTTTACTCATCAATAAACATTAAAAATCTAAAAATCAAATTTTAAACTAATTTCTATTATCAAAATTTTCTTTTTATTTCATAAATTTGCACCTAAAATACTTAAAAATTAAAAATTGAGTCTCAAGCTTAGAATCATAATCCTATAGCCATAATAATTCATTTCTCATCCCAAATAATCATCTAAATCTCAATAAATCAATATATATTTTCAGATTTAATAAAAATCTAGTCTAGGATTTGATCTTTAAGCCACAAATTCAAAGATCATCAACAAATTTATACTCTAGAATATTTATTATACTACTAACAACCTCAAAAACCATATTGATTCAATATAAATTCATCCCTCTTCCAAATCCTAAATTTTCTACTACCACAAACTCAGAAACTAAAGAGGAAAGATCACTAAGAAAAATTTTTAGAACACATACTTAATTTTGAAAAGCTTGAAATCACACCCTAAATGTCCTATTAAAAACTCTTACCTTAAAAACTCAGATCTCCCGTACCGACGACTCACGCTCACTCTGCCTCAGCTCACGCACGAAGGATAGAAATGAAGAAACGAAGAAAACAGGTGAGTTTTTATAAAAATTCGGTGGGTCTCACATTTTTTTTATTATTTCTTCTTTCCTCTCTCTTCTTCTTCTTTTTTTTATTATTATATAGGCATGATTGTTGCATGTGGCGGCCGAAAGCACTTTCTTTTTCTTCTTTCTTTCCTTCCTCTTTCTCTTACCTTTTCTTCTCTTTTTTTAATAATAATAATAATTTAATTTAATTAATTTTTTTAATTAATTAATTTTTAATTAATCTTTTTATTTTAATTTAGAATTATATCTAAGTTAGATTTAATAATCATCTCCTACTAATTTGATTACCTTTAAATATTTTTTAAAATTTCTATTAACCCAAATTAACTATTAAAATTTAAATTGGGATGTTACAATTCTCCCCTCCTTTTAAAAATTTTGTCCTTAAAATTTGAAGTTAGTAACTATTAACTACTTACTTAATCAAAAAGACGAGGATAATCACATCGCATACTACCCTCAATCTCCCACGTAGCATCACCTGGAGTTGTGCCCTTCTAGATTACTTTAACCAATCTAATGGTCTTGTTTCTTAATTGCTTGTCCTTATAATCCATAATCTCTTTCGGTTCAGCTCTGAATGTCAAATTCTCCCTGAGTTCAATCTCCTCAGGTTCAATTATATGGGATGGATCTGGTTGATACTTCTTCAATTGTGACACAAGGAATATATTGTGTATACCAGCAATTTGGGTGGTAATGCTACTTGGTACGTTATTGGTCCAACTCATTTTAAGATCTCAAAAGGTCCCATAAACCTTGGTGTCAACTTCTTAGCCTTAATAGCTCTTCCAATACCAGTTACTGGAGAGATTTTCAAAAATACATGGTCACCTACTTTAAACTCAAGCGGTCTTTTCCTCTTATCTGCATAACTCTTTTGTCTACTTTGAGCTGTGAGTAATTTTTGCTTGATTAAAGCAATCTTTTAGGTAGTCTCATCAACAATGTTTGGCCCCAAAACAGTTCTCTCACTTAATTTTGTCCAACACAGTGGTGATCTACATTTTCTTCCATATAATGCCTCATAAGGTGCCATCTGAATGCTAGAATGAAAACTATTATTGTAGGCAAATTCAGCTAATGGCAAGTGACTATCCCAATTACCTCTAAGCTCAATGGCACAAGCCCTTAACATATCTTCAAGAATCTGTATGGTTTGTTCTGTCTACCCATCGGTCTGGGGGTGATAAGCGATGCTAAAACTCAGACGAATACCCATAGCTTTTTGTAATGACTTCCAAAAGTTTGATGTGAATCTCAGATCACGATTAGATATGATATTTGTCGGCACTCCATGCAATCTCACCATTTCTCTTATGTAGATTTCAGTTAATTTTTCAAGAGAATACGTGATATTGGTAGCAAGAAAATGAGCTGATTTGGTGAGTTGATCTACGATTACCCATATAGTGTCATGAACAGAAGATGTTCTAGGCAATCCTGTAATGAAATCCATAGAAATGCTATCCCATTTCCACTCTGGAATATCAAGAGACCGTAGCATTCCAGCTGGTCTCTGATGCTCAATTTTGACTTTCTGGCAAGTCAAACAATGAGTTACATGTTCAGTTACATCTCTTTTCATCCTTGGCCACCACTAACCATGTCTTAAGTCATGATACATCTTAGTTGCTCCTGGGTGAATGGTATATCTACTCTGATGAGCCTCCTCAAGTAGGATATTTTTCAATCGAGCATCATTAGGCACACACACTCTACCTTTATATCTTACGACATCATCATCAGTCACATTAAAATGTTTAGCCTTTCTAGCCCCAATCTCTACCCTAATCTTATTAAATGATCGTCCTTCTGTTGTGCAATTCTAATTTCTTCCCAAAAATTATTCTCAAATTCAGTAATGTGTAGAGTAGCTAAATGATTCTCGACTACTTCTATATTTATTGCATGAAAACTACTCTATAATTCATGTTCTCTGACTATCATGTGAGAAGTATTACAAGCTTCCTGCTCAGAGCGTCGGTGACTACATTAGCTTTCCTGGATGATACTTCAACTCAAAATCATAATCCTTCAAAAACTCAATCCATCTACGTTGTCTCATGTTGAGTTCCTTTTGATCAAACAAATATTTTAAACTTTTATGATCACTGAAGACTTTAAAGGAAGAATTATAAAGATAGTGCCTCCAAATTTTCAAGGCAAACACCACAGCAGCAAGCTCCAAGTCATGAGTAGGGTAATTTTCGTCATAAGGCCTCAATTGTTGAGAGGCATAAGCCACTACTCGATCCTCTTGCATCAATACACAACCTAAACTTTTCTTAAAAGTATCAGTATATAAGGTATAAGGAGCAGTTGGAACAGGTAAGGTGAGACCCGGTGTGGTAGTCAACCTCTTTTTTAGCTCCTGAAAGGCAACTTCATACTCGTTCATCCAAATAAATGGAGCATCTTTCCTAGTCAACTTAGTCAAGGGCATTGCAATTTATGAAAAACCCTTAATAAAACGACGATAGTAGCTGCAAGACCCAAGAAACTCCTAATCTTTGTCACACTTCGAGGTTGTTCCCATTTCATCACTGTATCTATCTTACTGAGGTCCACCGCTACCCCTTCTTTTGAAACAACATGGCTTAAGAACTTAACTTCTTTAAGCCAAAAGTCACATTTGCTCAGCTTGGCATAGAGCTTGTGCTCTTTTAATTTCTCCAAAATAATTTTAAGATGTCCAGCATGGTCCACCTCATCCCGAGAATAAATAAGTATGTCATCAATAAAGACTACAATAAATTTATCGAGATAAGGCTTGAAGATTCGATTCATATAATTCATAAAAACAGCTGGGGCATTTGTTAACTCGAACGGCATCACTAGGAACTCGTAGTGCCCATATCTAGTCCTAAAAACAGTTTTAGGGATATCCTCTGCTCTAACCCTCAATTGATGATATCCTGATCTTAGATCAATCTTAGAAAACACCACTGAATTGACTAATTGGTCTAACAAATCATCAATTCGAGGTAAGGGGTACTTGTTCTTAATGGTTACCTTATTCAATTGTCTATAATCAATACACAATCTAAGGCTTCCATCTTTCTTTTTCACAAACAATACAGTGACCCCCATGGCGATACACTTGGTCTAATAAACCCCTTCTCTAACAACTCTTTAATTTGTCTCTTCAACTCAGCTAACTCTGACAAGGACATCCTATAAGATGCCTTAGAAATAGGCCCCGTACTAGGTACGAGCTCAATCGAGAACTTAACCTCTCGTTCTAGAGAAAAACCGATCACTTCAGTAAGAAAGACGTCAGGGAATTCTCTCACTACTAGAATTTGATCTACACCTTCTTCAATCTCTGCGTTGATTGAGAAGAAAATCATAAAAGCTTGACAGCCCTTTTTTATATGCTGTTCTACTTGAGCGGCAGACAATAACATAGGACTTTGGGACTCTACAGGGGTTACAGTAAGAGCTGAGAGTGACACACTCTTTTTTTGACAATCAAGTACAGATCCATTTACAGACAATCAATCCATCCCCATAATAATATCAATCCTTGATAAAGACAAACAAATGGGGTCTATGGTGGTCTTTTGACCCTCATACTCAACCTCTACATTTAGACATGTCTTAGCAGTCCTTACAGTCAAACCAGCAGGAGTAGAAATCTTCACATCAAAAGGTAAGGTACACACAGGTAATTTACATCTTTTCATACATTCATCAGACACAAAAAAGTGTGTAGCACCCAAATTAAACAAAGCACAAACATCATTATTAAGTATTCAGATTATACCTCGGATAGCATTAGGGTTGTTAGCAGTCTCCAGCCCAGAGAGAGCATACACTCGTGCTGGCACTGTAGGTCTCTGATCATTACCCCTATTTTGATTTTGATAGCAGAATCGAGCAATATGACCAGGCTTCTGGCATATGTAACAAACCCAATAATCACCAAAATGAAACTTTCCACACTTACTGCATGCTTGATTACTAGCAGTACCAGAAGTAGGAGTAGAGGTAGCTGGGCTCCTATAGGACCCCTGACTCCCACTCTGATTCCCTCTGTAGCTCTGGCCCTTATGGTAGTAACCCTTCTTCTTTTGATTTCTAAAGCCTCCAAAAACTTAGTTGCTCCTCTTCTCTACTTCAAAGTGACTCAATGGTACCAGACTTAGCCTCAACTTCGTTAAGGTAGTAGAGGTTGGAGGTTCGAGTCTAGGGAGGTTCCAAAAGACCCCCGTGAGGGTGGGGTGAGGAATAACCACTGTACCATTAGTGGGAAAGCGGGCAATCATGTGGTGACATATGTGTTGTCCAGCACTGGGAAAAGACCCTGGAGAGGCAGTGGTGACCCAGAGGGCTATTACACTTCTAAGGTGTTGAGTAGAAGGCTTAAAAAATTATGGATACTCTTGTGGGAAAATATCAATGTAGCTTTATTGTAGGGTGACAGGGCAGTGATAACATTATTATTTCCTAAAAGATTATACACACTATGAAGCTAGCAAAAAAGAAGAAAAGGAAGAATAACAGTGAATGTTGATCTTGAGAAAGCTTATGATCACTTGGAATGGAACTTTATCCATAATACACTTTGAAGTATAGGCATAAATTTGAGCTTTGAGGGGTTTTTATGGCTTGCATCAAAAGTTCAAACTTTTAGGTGTTATGGAATGGGAACCCTTTTGAGAGCTTCAAACCCTCAGGGGAGTCTGAGAAAGGGATCCCATATCTCCTTATATTTTCACACTACATATGGAAAGGTTGAATCATGTGATTGAGGATGCTGTAGAGGATCGTTGGCAGTAACCGATCCTAATTATCCTAAGGGATCCTAAAATTTCTCACTTGTTCTTTACTGATAACTTAATTCTTTTTATGAAGCTTCCTCTAGTCAAGTGGATACTATCTTAGCTTGCATTGCTAAGTTTTGTGATGTTTCTAGATAAAAGTTAAATAAATCTAAAACAAAATTATGATTCTCAAACTCAATTCATTTTTCTAAAGCTTTTGAATTGAGCTAGAAATTAGGTGTGGGTCTAACTGGAGACTTAGGCAAGTATTTAGACATCCCTCTTATTCACAAAAGGGCATCTTATCTTTTATTCACCTCGATTCTTAATAAAATGCAGAAGAGGTTGTCTAGCTAGAAGGGTTACTTTCTTAACATGGTAGGGAGAGCTACTCTGATTAAAGCCGTACTATTTGTGCTACCAACATACCATATGCAAACAATGTTGCTTCTAAAGAGGCTAATAAATGAGCTAGAAAAGACGAAGAGCAGAAGTTTCTTGTGGGGAGAAGATGATAGTAATAGGAAGTTGCACTTAATGTCCTAGGATAATGTCGCTAAGGACAAGGTAGGGGGTGGGCTTTATGTTAAAGATTTAAAGAGGCAGAATGAGGCCTTTATGATGAAGCTCTATTGGAATCTTTGTAATAATAAGGATGTATTGTAGTTTTGGGTTTTGAAAGCAAAACATAAATGTGGTAATGACTATGTGCCTAATATTGTTAGAAGGAGGAACTCTTTGTACACTTAAAAAAGGGATTTGTGAAGTATGAGACAAATTTAAAGAAGGACTAAGGAAGAAAATTGGAAATGGAAGAAACATGTCATTCTAGTTTGAGAACTAATCTATATGCTCAATTTGCTTCTAATAGACCTTATGGTTGGTAGGGAGAGGCTCGTGAATAGAAATGAAAGAGTGGTGGACTATATTGATAGTATGGGGCAATGGGATTTGTAAAAGTTGAATGCTTGTCTCTAATCGAACTCAGTTGCCTATTTAACTCGTGCTCGTCCACCTAGTGAGGAGAGAGAAGAGGATAAATAATTTTGGAAACCATTCTCTGATGGTTATTTTACTATGGAATCTGCATATTATTTTCTATCTGTAGGTACTAGGAGGAACTCAGATAATGTTTAGAAGCGGATTTAGAGGTGGCTTGTTCCATAGAAAATCAAATCTTTTATTAGCTCTTTTTCTCATGGACGTGCACATACAATTTATTTGAGATAGAAAAGGGGGCGAACAAGTGAGCAAAATTGCTCATTTGGTTGTGTAATGTTAGAGGACTCCATGTATTTGATTTGAGATTGCCTATATGCTGAAGCTAGATAGAAAGTTATAATCAAGGGAAGATTACTTGAACACTTTTAGTAACGTAATTGGAGTGGATTGGGTAAACTGGAACCTTTCTCAAGAAGTTAGTGAGAGCTTCACGAGTAAGGTAAACTGGAGTACCCTCTTTAGCTATCTTTGCTGGGACATTTAGGTTGATAAATGTAAAAAAAGTGTTTGATGATGTCAATAATACTCCTTATTCAACACTCACTACTTTCTTCAAAGTGTGTTCAGATATTGATTTGGCTAGACTAGCTAGCGCCTTTCCTTACTTATGATCACATGAGGCTTGGGTCCATTAAACAATATAGAAATAATGTTTTTAGACTTGAAGTGGATGGATCTATTAAAGCAAACTGTAGTAGTGGCTATGGTGGTATTATTTGGGATAACAATGGTAATTGGGTCAAGAGTTTTAGTTGCAAACTCATTAATATACCCTCTGCAATTATGAAAATTCTTGCCATCATACAAGGACTTCAAATGTGCTACACATATGGACTCAAGGAAGTTGATATTTATTGTGAATGTATTAAAGTGATCCAACTGATTTAGAAAGGTTGTGTGAATAATAATCCCTTTAAGGATATTATTGATGTTAGGTTGTTGTATCATAAAGACTGGAATCTAACTCTCCATCATCTCTCTAAGAACCATAACTCTTTTGCTAATAGTTTAGCTAGAATGTTTCATAGCTTGGATAACAACTTTTGTATCTTTGAATAACCCCCACCTCTCACATAGGAGGTAGCAGTTGATGAGAGAGATCCACTTATATGGATCATGTTATGCATAAACTCTGACTTTATGATTGCACTTTTCAATAAAAAGAAAGAAATTGAAAACTATAAAAATAGAATTTGTTCAAATGTGTGTGATTATTTTCTTTGTCGCCCCCTTGTTGCACTTTCATTACTCTTTCCTGCCCAGGCTAGTTGGACAGTTTCACTCACTCATGTCCAATCTCTAATATGTATTTAACTAGTATTTTTACATTTTTATTATATTTTATTAAGCTGTAGCACTGCCAATAATCTTAAATAACAAATACGCATTCAGATTCAAAAAATAATTAGTTTAAAAACATACACACACTAATAAAGTTCTCATTCTCATAAAAATATATTTTATTATATTTTTATTATAAGATACTTTCAATCATTTTACACATTTTAAGAAAAAGTAAATTTTTATATAATAAAAAAATGATATATACTTCCATTTTTTATCTTTGATTTTAAATAATAATACAGCTATATTAAATACTTTTACGCTAATCAAGAAAGGATAAAATTGAATAAAAAGTTTAATTATTATAAAGTGTCATATATTTTGAACAAAAAATTATTTCTAGATGGTGCTCTACAAATAAGATCGGAGGAATTGTATTGTTTTTCTTTTTAACTTAGTCCCAATTATCAATACATTTTATGATGAGTTAGAGAAAAATTGATACATTTATTTAGGTTAATAAAATCAAGGGGTAAAATAGGAGAAAAGTTTTAACATGTACTAAGTTTTAATATTTTGAATCAAAATTAATTGAAAGAAAATACTTATATTTTGAATTAAAGAGAGTATAATGAAATGAAGTGGTCGTGTGTCAACAAATTAAAGCTATAATTGGAAGACAAAATTGTACAGCTATTGAGCCTTTGTCTGTTCCACATGGACGAATTGGGAAATTGCATATTTGATTTATGCACCCAAGGCCAAGATTCTTTAATAACAAAACTCTATAATGCACATATTTCTTCATTAAATTTAGTGGTTTACCTAGACTTGGTATTCTGTCTGCCAAGGTGATCGATTGTCAAACAAACTACACACACACACACACACACAATTCAGGGCAATGATGCCTTCCACTGTTTTTCATGACATATTTTTTGCGACTGATCAATTATTATCCGTAGCAAACATTAAATCCAAATTTGTTCAGCCAAATTAAATTAATGGCATAATTGAGCTGGTCACTAGGCATTGAAGATGAGAGAATCCAAACATGAATTTTGGCAGGCAAATGAAGCATTGTCTCCTATGTAACCATGCCCCTTTTGGTTAATTAAAGGAAATAATTTCGTGTTAAATTATAGAACTGTTGGATTATTCTCTTTTAGGTGGGTAAGTTGAGTGCAGAAACATGTAGGAAATGAAGAATGAATCGGCCACTAAAGAAAGGATAAGGAAGCACTTCAATGTTGAAAAAGGACCATGCATATATATAGCCATACTAGGATGAGCGAAAATGGACATTCTCATCAACATAAAAACAAAAAAGGACATGACTGATCCTGCACTAAGGAAGCCCCACAATTAAAAGACTCAAGCTAAGCTCTATATTAACAACTAGCTGGACAAACTCGATTAATGCCCCATCACACACACTCACACAAGATGCTTGATGTGATGGGGAAAAGCTAAGGCCGGCTAAGGCTTCATTCTTGATGAGATGATTATATATTTTTACTCTCTATTTTGTAGGATATGGGATGGGCCCTCCGAGCACCTAGCTTGTTTCCCACACCTTGACCTTAATTCCCTCAATAATTGAGTCTCCCATAGATTAGCAGCATTGTCCTTGTGTTTGTCAACTTGTTTTTTATTTCCACCACCTACCAATCAAACTCTCACAAATTTCATCACTTTTTGCTCATTGATCATTTTCCCTCAGCATCAATACATAGTGTTAAACACTTCACTATACACTCTGCAAATATCAAGAGTTGACTTTGGATATGGTAGCTCTTTATAATCATGTTATTGTATTTGACATTTGTTACACAGTAATTGCCATGTGACACCTATCTGAGTCTACGTTTCAAATATTGTTCGGGTTGGGTGTTCTAGATGCTGCACCAACCTCTTGCTAATATGTTCTCTCCTGATTGGATCCCTCTTAATATATTATTAACATGTGCTGGTCCATCAACACACCTCAAACTGATAAGGACTTAGCTTGCTCTTTCTCATATACTATACTTTATAGATTATTCTACCTTTAAAGTTCATGTTTAAACACTCCTTTTTTCTTTAAAGCCGATATATTAGAATAATCCTTTTTCTTAAGAATAAGTGTTGGCAGGCTAGCTAGAGGGTGGTTCTTTTGTTAGAAAAATAACTATATATGAAGAAATATTTTGATGCAAAATAAAACTTCAAATTTTTTTTAAAAAGAGTAACTGCATGTGTACTAAAGATTACAGCAAGGTTTTTCTAAAATACAACAAATAATATTTTTAAATAGGTTTTATTACAGCCACTAAAGTGATTGGTTTTTGTTTTTCTAATGATCAATGTTTGTTTTCAAATTAACAGGTTAAAATAATTTGAACTTTAATAATTAAAACTAGACGAATGAAATGATTTATTTCATTTTATTAAAAGTCTAAATTAAAGCCCAATAAAAATCCAATTCAAATGTTAATTATTTGCAGATCAATTTATTTAAAAACAATAAATAAGTTTTCCATATATAAATTTAAATATCTCACAAAACCTCTTTTGGGGTCTCTTTTGACGCCTTGCTTCTTATTATAGGCCATACCATGCCAAAAAAGAATAGTGAATTCTGTCTGATTCTGATTAAAAAGGAGGTGATAGGTACAGGAAGTAAAATATTGTTGTACATTTACATACGTGTCATGAAGATGGTAAACACAGAGTACATCAAATTCTATATTATAGTTTTCCTAGTGAAAGAATAAGCCGAAACCAGCAGAGCTCCATTGCTAACTACACCAAGAAAACTACTCGCTGGTCTCCAAGACCTCTCAATTCAATCAGATCCCAACCCACAAAATGAATGAAAAAGTTATGGAGGAAGAGATTCCGGGGTCATATCTATATCTGCAACCATCCCTCTGATGCATCTCCTCCGCTATACTTGATGAATTAGTCTCAGGCCTGCTTCTGCAAATCCTTTGAATGGATGAATGTTCCGTGGAAACCATATGGAACTCTGGAGGGCAGCTTAATGGAAGCCTCTAATTTCAAATTCGTGGCATTCACAATTCGCAGCTGTGATGTCCGCTCCTTCTCGTCGTGCACAAATGTTAGGATATACCCATCATCTTCTCTTTCTGAATTTTCGTCTCTGGGAAGAAACAGCGGCTCCCCTCCGAATCTTTCGTCCCCATAGAAATACTTCTTAATATCTCCAGTTAAAAGGTCCACTTTGACAAACCCCGAGACTTTGGGCCACGGCTCCGCAAGTGCCAAATACGCAAACCTCGTCTTCCTCCCAAGCTTGTTCCTATTCACCATTCCGGCTTCTAGATTCACCTGCTCTGTTTCAGAAATAATGGGTCGGCGCGTCGACTTCCCTGTCTTCAAGTTCAATCGGATTTCGCAGAGAACACTCTTCAAGCTCTCGTCGCATTCATTGAAAATGGAGTCCGCTGGTGTCATGCAAGACCCAATCACCACAACCTCGTCACTCTCTGGTTCTTCCCATGCATTCCAGAGATGAAAACAGAAGCAATCAGGTGCCTTAACCCATCTCACCCCAGAGGCATCGCTCGCATTCTTGTCCAAAATCCCAAACCGGGACATCTTTTTCTTATCATATATCACCGGAGAGCCACCCCGAATCATCTCAGAAAGCTTGAACACCACCTGCTGATCCGGGATTACCACGAACCTCTCTGTTATAGCGAAATCGTGCATCATAGTGGGCTCAGAGAGATTAATAGGAACGTCAGGGGATTTTTCACCATCCGGGGAGACGCGGAAGTACTTCAAGTATGGTTTCCTGACGACATCATAGCTCAGAGCGAAGAGATCTCCAGTGACAGGGTCCACTTTTGGATGCGCAATCATTGTCGATTTTAACTGCCCATCGAAATCATAACGACCAACGGTCTTAAGGTCTCCACTGGGGGTGACTCGGACATGGTAAGGCAAATCATCCTCAGACATAGCAAGAAGATGATTGTTGAAATACACCAATCCGGCGTTAGCCACGCCCATTCCACGCTCTCCATCGACTAGGCCGAAGAGTCCACGAGCATAGAACAGAAGCAGACGAGCGATGCCAGAGTGACCATGAAGCTCACCAATTGCTTTGGGGAACACTGGGCGACCCAAAGCTTTTTCCTGAACTAGACGGTGCGTCTCGGTGAATCTGCAGGCATAGCTGGCAGACCCGTCTTTGAATTGAACGGCGTGGACCATGCCGTCGCCGTCAAAGAAGTGGTGACCGGCTACTGGTTGGTGAAGGGGATTGGCTCCATTACGGAGGTAAACTCCACGAATGCAAGAGGGAATAGAGCCGGCGACGGGGAGGGAGTGGTGGACCGGGTTCTCTGGCACCGGAGCGAAGTTGCCTGCGATTTGGACAGCGGGGTCAGCAGTTTTGGGAAGAGGGTGAAGACGGTCGCGGGAAAGCAAGGCAGATTCGACGGCGTCGAACGCGAGAGACGCTGCCTTCTGAAGAAAGTTCCATTTTGGTGGCAGAGGAGGGGAGGGTTGATGTTGATGGTAGTGGTTGGGGAATTGGAGGGCTTGGAGGGAGCAAGAAGAGAGAGAGGAATGAGGAGAGGGAGAGTGTTTAGGGAGTTTAGCTGGAGAAGAAGAGGGAGCTGCGAGAGAAGCAGGCATGGCGAAGAATAAGGAATTGAAATGGGAGACTGTGAGTGGGAATGAAGAGAGTGGGGAGCGAGAGGAGGTATATATAGGGGATGGAAGCCGAACCCCCACATATGGGAGAAGACCACTTGTAAGTCTACTGAAATGGCAGGATTACTCACTGCTTGCTAAGGATGAGAGAGAGAGAGAGAAAGTGATGCAAGGGCTGGTGAAAAGGGGCTTTGGATTTTCTGCTTCAAAACAATTATGCATGGGGACATGACTTATTTCAGAAGTGAGGAAGACTCCTCCAAATCGTAAACTCCCAAAGCATGCAATAGTTTCCTTTTTCATCTTCAATTCAACTAGGGATCACCTTGTTTTCATGCAATGCCTTATTTGTCTGCGACAATGTTAGATAAATTTTTATCAAATAGAAAAATAATAATTTTGTCACATGAAATATGATAGTGACAATGAGATTTGAAGGGGCTTTTTTGAGATTAAATTTTTATATAAAATTACCTTAGTACCCGTTTGCAATTAATTTTATATGATTTATAAGTTTGATATAAATATTTATAAGTTTAATTTCACTAATGACTAAAACAATTTAAGAAGTAATAACTTTCTTTTAGCAATTTTCTTCATTTAGGAAAGTTCAACTTGTTTTATATAATTCACAAGTTTAGTTCAATCAATAACTAAAGCGATTTAGAAAAACACAATTTTCTATTAACAAAGTCCAACTAATTTTATATCATTTATAAGTTTGTTATAAGTATTAGTAAGCACTACCAAAGAAGATCACTATATTTGATGGTTATTTTTTTCAATACTTGGAGTTTTAACCGTCAAGTAAGGGGACGCCATATAGAACAGGCCACCTTATTTGATGGTTAAAAACCGTCAAGTATTTAGGGTATTACTTGAAATATTTGGAAATAATCGTCGAGTATGGGCTTCTTGGTTTGGCTTTTGGTCAGTTTTGAAAGTTTATACTTGAAATAAGTATCAAGTAATATCCCAAATAGTTGATGGTTATCTTAAAATAATTGTCAAATATTTATGGTAAAAATTAGGTCCATCAAGTTTATCAATACTCAATAATTATAATGAAATAACTGTCAAGTGGTATTTTTTTTAAATAGGGGGCTACTTTTAAATTTATACAAAATGCAATCAAAATAGCTAGCTACCAATAAGAATCAATACAATTAATATTTCTATTAAAATTACAATCCAAATATATTAAAATTTATATACCCTACACCATAAAAAATATGTAGTCATAGCTAATTTGCAAACTAAATTTTAAAAACTAAGTGGCCTAAGATATAAAATTGACTGAAAAATGTAATGTGTAAGTGCATATACCTAACTAATTATTGGGCTGGCCTAACCACTAATGCTACCCACATATTGAACATGACTTGGGCACTTCTTTAAAGATTTGGTCTACACATGTAGCTATTTATTGAACATAGTAGACATCTTGTATACCAAACATAGTAGACATCCTATATATTGAATCCAGTAGATGTCCTCAAAGTATTGTATGCAAATAGTTATAAGAAATTTAAGTTAATAGATGGCTATCTAAAGTTGGTTAAAATTTATAATTTAAGTGTAATTATATTTAGTATATACCTTGCTAGATAATATGGCAAGGCATGGGTGATAATGTCATTCAAGAATCTCATCAGGAAATAACCACAATTATTGCTCTGATCTGGCTAGAGTGAACATTATAAAAAAAAATGTTAATAAAATGGTATAACATGCCATGATTTGTTGACTAAAAACTTGGTCAGTTATATGAAGACTTTAACAATGACCCATTTCTTAGAAGAGTTGAATGCTCTCATATTAAGGGATATACTCTTGTTAGTCACAGTGTGATACAATACCACAACTTTAAGAAAAAAAGTTTGGAATAAGTGCAAGAAATTTTGTGTGTGTGTGTTTGTATGGAAATTAAAATAACAAGAAATAACAAGCAAAAAGGAGTGTTAATAGCATTAATACTATTAATCTGGTGTAGTTCACTATGTGGATGGTGCCTTCATTACAGCGCAATATATAGTTGGGGATTGCTATAGCGAATTATGTTATTAGCTGTGGCGAGAAAGAATGTTGGCCATAGCGAATGACGTTTTGTATGCTGAAAAATAACTTTTAAATGTTATTTTCAAGGATCTTTGTTCATTAAGTGATAATATGCTTCCGCAAGTTTGTGCATACTGTCGCATATTTTTAGTTAAACCATCAACTATTTGATGGGTTTTCTTTTCAAAGCTTTAAGTTGAAATTTCTAAATGATAAACTCAATTCTTTAAACTATAGTAGACCTTTTGATTAGGTCTTTTCTGTTCTATTATGGTTAGCTTTTTATTAACTACAATTAATTCTTTTTTGCTATGATAAGAATACTAAGGTAGTTAATCCCTAACTACTATAGTAGTGTACAAAATTATGATTAATTTCATGGAGTAAATTAGGCATTTTATATTGGTAGTGGGTTCTTTAATGGCTTTGGCAGTGCCATTATTACAAAGTAGCTAGGCCATGCAACAAAGCTCTTTAATGCATCTCCTACTGTTTGCGACTCTTTAGTAGGATACGGTAATAGATACTTGTACAACAAGTAGAGCAACCTTCATGCGATCAAGAAAGAGGGGAAAGTTATGATTGTGTTCCCAGCAATGTTGCACACATGCCTCATTGCAACCACTTGCATGAAGGATTGTCTCCCAAATAGTTGCAATCATTCTCCCTTTAAACAAACAATGCTAATTTCTAAGATAAAATAAAAAAATTAAGTAAATTCAATAGATAAAACATATTGCCTTGAGTACATATATATACAATTAATAAAAAGCAACAAATTTCAATAATAAAAAATTCTTGTTAGTACATATGTATATACACAATCAATAAAAGGCACCAAAATTTCAATTTAAGAAATGCTAATGCCTTGAATTAGGCAAAAAAACATTTCAATCCTCCTATTTTACCAAAGGTTGTAACAAGGGAGGAATTCAGGCTACAAATTCAACATTAAGATCTTTCAACTATTTCTATATGATGAAATATTTGAATGATCATAGTGCCTTCCCAACCTTTTAAAGGACAAAATCTTCTTGCTCTTGTCAATTTCAAATCCTGATTGCAAAATAAATTAAACATGTTAGGTGCTTGAATTTAAAAAATAAAAGTATAATAAAATATAACTTAGTAAAATACAACTTAAAGTTATGGTCTCCTAAACAACATTCTTTGTGGTGCGATCAACTTTGTGCTATGATTTCATTGTGATATGCATAGTAATATTTGCTACCACCCTAATGAAACTTATGAATTTTGAAGATTTAATGGCTTTTCCTTTCTTGTTCCATTGCATAGCAATTTTTTTCTTGTAGCTTTTGCTTTTGTAACCTCTTCTATTATAATTAGGCCCCACTAGATGTTATTGTAAGGTTTTCCTTGCCAATTTACAATTAACTCTAAAAACTAAGGAATCTTGATTAACTAAGTATATTACCAACTTTGTAAAATCATACATATGATATCCCAAGTTTTTAAACCCTTAAAACACTCTATACATTTTTCATAGCCTAAAAATTAGAGTAAAATACATATACGAAAGCATGAAATACCAAATTATATCAAAACATATGCATATACATTAAAACAATAAATAAGTGTAAAATACCGGAGATGCGTTATGGCATGTTCCTTATGTGCTATGGCACACTACATACTATTCCATGCACTACAGTGCATTACATAGGATGATAGCTTTTGCTGCTGTCATTTGATAGTAATAGGGGTAAGCTTCCAAAATGCCCCATTTCTCTATCCAATGTTTGATTAAGGTAATCTAAGTATCTATAGAAAGATTTTTCTAAGATCTAGCTAATGGCATTGGTTTCACATTCAAATCATTTTTCAATTAAAAGATGAACACCCATTTCCAAAATCACTCATCTTACAATCAAAACACAATTTGGGTGCTCAAATTTCAATCCAAGTGCCCAAAAGCCAAAATTTAACCCCAGATCACACTTAATAAACTAAGGGACACCTGTGCAATACACCACATATATATATATATATATAGCACATTTATAGCATTTTTAATGCTAAACTCCTTCATAATAGAAACAAAAAGGAGAGTCTCAATTGCATTAAATATGATGTAATTCATCATCAATCACAAAGTTGTTTTTTCTCACTTGAACTAATGTTTTGGCCTTTTCTAAATATCACATTTATCACATATAATCTACAGCCCAAAATACACAACGGAGCTTAAGAATAAAATTGTATAAGTAAGCAAAAACATGTAGTATCCTAGTTGGCAATATCATAATAATTTATACACATCAATTCTTAAAAAATTGAGGCCTACAAATTGAGGATATAAATCCTCTCATCATGTTTCCTTTGGTCCCATCCTGATGAGCTAGAAATTGTAATATTGAAGAGAAAGCAATGAATATAGCTACTTGGTAATCAAAGTACCTTTAACATAAGTTAATGCATGTCAATTAATTTCAAAATGCACGTGGCATAACTTTATCACACAAATATTAATTTACCATTTATAAGGCTTATTTCACATTTCACATGGCTACTAATATGAATTTGTATGATTTTATCACAAGGGTCATAATATAGATGAGCATATGCCCTTAATAACAATATGCATAATCACACCTATCTTGTAACCTCCTTATGCCGTTAATATGAAACTGTGGGCTATTACACTATAGGCTTGTTCATGTGATGAGACTACCTTAGCATTTTACGCTTGAGATGTTACTCAACCAATGTTACTTAACTCACTTTTGAGTCACATTTTCCCCCCAAATCAAGGTGTCATTCTTCCTAAATTAGCTTCCTTATCAAATAAACTATAGAATAATCCCTCATCGAACAAGTGAGACAGATTATACAATTATATTGAGACGAGCCATTGAACTCCGAATGATAGCTATACCATATGAATTTTTAACTCACTAATCCACTTTTTAGGTAAACCCTCGGCTCACTTGATCATACAATGCACAAGTGCAACATTTCATAGCATGCATAAGTTTTTTTCTAATATAGGCATGCTTAACATCATTATTGTACTTGTATCATTTTTGTAATAATCAAATCACACTATATCTTTGAACTTCATAATATCATATACTCACACATTTCCACATCATTATAAAACTCCTCAATCTAACATTTCTCTCATTATTCTTAACTCATATGCATATATATAGCATTTCACAAATTGCAAATTTATCGTAGCAACAAATTATTTGTTGTGTAATATTAACTAACTACATATCACATGCTTGATCCATGCAATCAATTCTTGGAAAAATTCATAAGCTAATATCATCATATGACTATTCAAAGTTCACATGCCATACTTGCATCGAACAATTTCACACATTTAAAATGGTTATAAAACTTTGTAACTAATTGATGTACAAAAGTATAAGAAAGACTTCTCTCAATTAACTCAAACCTTTGAGAGGTTAAATGTTTACCTCTCAATAACACACATCTAAAGCTTCACAAACCTTGAATGGTATCAGTATGAAAATTAATCTACCAATTATCATAGCACAATCATCAATATTATGATTTAACAATTCATACTTCTCAACTCAACACTTTAAAACTCCTAAAATAATAATTTCTTCACTTTTAAACATACCTATTGGGTTAATGAACTCCCATTAGGTTACATTAGCTTTATTGATCTCTCAACCAACTAATAATAACATTAATAACTTTCAACTACTTTATTTATAAGGATTTTTTGTCTAATAATAGCTTTCCAACCACCAAAACCCATAAAACTATAACTGCTAGGTTTAAATAACCTAAACAGCTACCACTAACTCTATTTGAGTTAATAAATTTGGATCTATAGCCCCATAAATTTGAAAATTAACTTCTTTGGAAAACCCTAATTTCAAAATTCAAGAAAAATATAGGAGGGAGAGGGATTAAGGCTTAGGGCTTAGGGCTTAGGAAAGTTACAATGAGAGGTTGGAGGCTTCAAATAACTCCTAAAGGTTGCCCCAATTCATGCCTTAACGAGGCTTTACTTGTGCTTCCTTTCTCTATTGCTCAACTATCTCTATGTCCTTCTATTTCTATTTTAGATTGTGTTTAACCATTTTAAATTTTAGGCCATATACTATGGTGTAAGCTGGCCACATCATGGTGTGTGGCACAAAGCATGTTGGTCTTGTGAAAAAAGGTATTATACACTACAAGCACTCAAGGGCCAATCTCAATCTGGCCTGAGGAAACCTTTCCACGCCTCCATTAACTTTTAAGAGGCCTACGCCCTATAAAAACTATCTACTTGAGACTGTCCCTTGGCCTGTAGGTCCTAGCACAAGGTTAGAATTCTAGCTCTTTCAAAATGATATCTCACTGATGGCTCAAGCCCCCCAAAAGCAAGCCTTCTTCACCCTTTAAAAACTTGATTCTCACAATTATGTAACAAATTTTGCACGTGTACGGGTCGTAAAAATAATACTTGATAAATCAAGATTAACCCCACAAAGTATCACGTTAATTGGTAATTAGGTAATAAATTTTTCATTTTCATTTACGTCAAGCAAAAAAAAATTTTCTAATCCAAGAATTATTTCATAGCTACACTAAATTAAGAGAAAATCAGTCAGATATGGCTTTCATGACAACAAAATCAACAATATATATAGAAAAGTAAAGAGAAGAAGGAGAAGAAAAGTTTAATCGAAGCAATCTTGAGTGAAACCCTTGATTTTTCACTAAATCCAAGCTTCTCCAATCCTTCTTTAGCTCCTTTTGCTCTTCCTGGACATTCTACAACTGCTAGAGGTGCTTAAGCCCTGAAAATTTGCTGACAATCAAAACTATGTATTTTACTAAAATCGAGCTTCGCTGTAGCGAACATGACCTGTTCAAATTTTATTTTTAGATTTAATTCCTTTGACCTGGGCTCTAAAATTTTCTTCTTTAGGCCCCTAAATTAGGCCTCCTACATGCATAAAATCCAAAATAAATGATAGAATTGGTCCACTAACTTCTAACATATTTTTAAGCCCATTTTCACACATATTCATCCACTTAATCATATTTTTGCTAGCAAAATTCACATAAATGACTTCCAATTACATTAAAAAAACCAATAAATTTAACAAAATATTGGAATTCATCAGTGCACAGTTCCTTGTCCACAGCATGTGGCATATGGGGCTTCCATCACTGATTATGGCACTTGCACCACAGCACATGACACAGAGACCTCCTTCGTCATATTTTCTTTTCCTTTTAGGGCCTAAGTGACCTGTTATTATTTTGGACCTAATCCTAAGACTATAATCACAATTCAAAAGGCCCATAAGCTCTTTTAAAAGGTTGATATTAAATTAAATCCTCTAAAATTAATATATGCAAATTTCAATGAAGTTTGTCTTTTAAAAAAATAAAAAAAATTGAGAAAACATAACTTTAGATCCTTATACTTTTCTCGTATTCTGCTATTGGTCCTTGCACTTTTTTTTAGTGTTCCTTAGACTTTTGTTTTTTAATATTTTAGATCTTTCATGAACAAAGTGTAAGGACCTTAAAAGGACCTACAACATTCAAAATAAAAATGTAAGGACCTAAAACATAAAAAAAAAGTATAGGGATCAATAGCAAAATACGAGTAAAGTATAAGGACCCAAAGTTATGTTTTTTCAAAAATATTTTATATTTTATAAAATATAATAAAATAGTGAAAATATTAAAAAAAGGAAAACTTCACAAAAATTCATACATAATAGAGGATTTAAATCCAATTGGTATTAGATATTTAGATTTAGATCTTAATTCAAAAACTTAAAAAAAACAATAATTTTGCATGTTGGTTCAAATTTTCTTAATCATCAAATTGTGGAGATAAATAATATACAAAATTATAAAAAGAAGACTAGCTGTCGTAATTATGGAATTGTCCCACACTAGTGTTTTCCAGGTTGTTTAATTTCTCCCCATTGTAAGGAAACACTTCGCACCAATAGAATATGGAGGTAGTGTGGGAGTGATGAGGAGCGATATTCTGCCATTGCCAATAAATTAATAATAATAATAATAATAATTTTGCTTATACCTAAGCAAGCATTAATCGATTCTATCAAAAGTTCAATTAAAAAATAAGCATAGAATTTAAATCTTTCTATAACATAAACAACAATTCAGTGAAAAAATTAAAAAAAATAAAGCAAAAACAAAAATGAAAACTTGTAGGCAAGAATCCATATCTACAATTACCCAACTACTACAAGTTTCAGAAATCAATAAAAAAATAGGGGGAAAAACAATGAAACTTGGAATCTGCGGAGGAAGAAAATGGAACTCAAAATCCAGCAACTCCAAGTCTCCAACAACGGAAAAAGAAGGAACAAAAATCAGCCATGGACAATGTGAAGCACCAAATTAGGAGAAAATGTTGAAGAAGAAGAATCTACCAACAATGGAAGAAGAAAGGAAGAAGGAAGAACAAGACAACACAAGCAGCACTAGGTGACAAAAAAAAAAAACAATATGGCATGGTAGAAACATAACAACGACAACAAAAAAATGGCACTAAGACAATAACCTTGTTGGCTGTATGGTGGTAAACTGAGAACTAAGCTGCTTGAGTTGTGCCAAAAGACACTGTCCTTAAAAACTATTCTGACACATAGGGATGATGGACCAGCAGTTCTCCAAGATTAAATGAGGACTTCCTGCACAAACAAGGCACCAGAACAATAGCACTAATAGGAAATAAACTCAGGCAAAGAACAAGAACACATGAGGAGGAGAGAAATGCCTCGAAAGCTCAAGAGGCTGGTGATCAGTTCAGTCTGCATGCATGCCTATATATAGGCCAAGATCTTGGACGAACATTGGGCAGCATTTACTAGATTAATTCACTGGTTACACAAAGACGAACAGCATTTACTGGATTAATTCGCCAGTTACACAAACACAAAATTTATTTAAACATTTTCCTAAAGATGTTGGGGGGACAAACATGTTTAAGGAATTTATTCATCCATTTCAAGAATCTGTTCAAAAGCCAAAAGACATTTATGGTTTGAATTCAAACTCTAGACAACTAAAAAAAGAGGTTTTTCGGTAAGCTCAAAAAATAAATAATTATATATTTTTTTGTAAAAATAATTCGATAAAAGGAACCCAATGCCTCTTAAACTCATGTGTAGGGAAGCGAATCAGCTTATTTCAATTACAATTGCCCTGAGTTGGCCTGTTTTGTGTGCGCAAGCCTATTTTTTCTCCAAGCCCATTTTACTAACCCATTTCATTTCTTATTATTTATACACTAGGAGTTTTCTTTATTTAGGTAATCTGAGACTTTTAACATACACACTATTCTGCAACAAACCCTAGCTATGACGATGGTGGACTTGGCAAAGGTGGAAGCTTTTATGGTTTGGGGGTGGGAGAGAGTTGAAAGGAAAAGGAAAATGAAATTTTTTTGGGAGGGGGGGTTAGAGGGAGTCAAAGAGGCAGATTAGGTTGAATGGAAAGCCAAATCAATTTTTTAGAAAAACGATGAGGTTTTAATATTGCACGTCGGTTAACATGCTATCCAAAAAGTGGAATATAGGTCCCATTTTTTTAACATGCTAACTGACAAGTGTGTTTTTAAAAGAATTATAAGGGTCAGGCTTAAAAGCCCTTTTTATTTTGTACAAAAAATTTCTATTTTTTTAAGTCCAACTCTAAAAAATTATAGAGTTTAAATGGGTAGTTCTAAGAGCCCAACCCTTATTAGCTGCTATAGTGAATAGTAATTACTCCAGCTCATATATAAATAAATCACATTGAAATTAAACATTGATTAGGCTAATAAACTTGATGCCTGTTTTCTTGTATTCCATCTATATATTTTGACACTCAATTGTGGTAATTCATTTCTGATTAATTTATGCATTCCAAAATAAGGAATATTGGATATTCATTCCATCTATATATTGGATGTGAATGTTGCTGTCCTTTCAGCAATGTGTTATTGTTATCATTCTCATTTTTATTCTCCCAATACATCAATTATCTTTCCAACTTTTAATTAATAGAATTATAACTGTTAAAATACATGAAATTCTTGTTTTATTTTTCTTGAGAGATGTTTGTTTAATATTCATGTTTTGATAATTAAAAAAACCAGAGAGAAAAAAAAGAAGTTTTGTTGGGTTTAATGATCAAATGACAAGACAATCCAATTGAATGAATACAAGAAGATGATAAAAATTAAAGTTATTAGGCTTAGATTTTCTTGGTATCTCACGTAAACGAGCATAGCAAGTTTTCACTTAATCATATAAAAACTTAGTTTTTAAGAGATTTTAATAAAAGACGTTAACACTTTACCCATTTCATAAAAGTTGGACAAAATTTTGAAGTGATAGATTTTCCTTGAAAGACTTGTTTTTGACATGTCAATATCAATTATTGTGCTTTAACAAATGAAACTTTAAATTGATTCTAATATGTCAATCTCAATAACAGCTTGTTAAAATGAGTTTGTTAAATTAAGTTATCTCTGAAAATTCTAATGTTTGAACCTGGAGTTAAACTTGAAAAGTTTGTTTCTTTTCTCAAAATTTTGACATTAATTTCAGTTTTATTGTGTTAATTGTGCTTTCAAGATCAATTTGAGCTTGACCTTGCCAATATTTTAACGCATCAACATCTAAAGTTAACGTGTTTACAAAAACTTCTGGAAAAATTTGACTTTGGTTTCTTGAGAATTTTAACGTGTTGATTCTTCATCTGGAAACTTGTTCTTAATTTCCATTATCAAAATTCTAACGCATTAATATAATACATACATACATACATGCATACATACATACATACATACATACATACATATATATATATATATATATATTTCAGTTTTAACGTGTCAATGAGCTGGTTTATAAAAACGATTTTCATCCTTGAAATTTAACATGTTAACATCAATTTTAACTTTAGCTGGAGACATTAAAATTGCCTATAACACCACTTGCAATATGTTC
This sequence comes from Prosopis cineraria, assembly GCF_029017545.1. Classification (NCBI taxonomy): domain Eukaryota; kingdom Viridiplantae; phylum Streptophyta; class Magnoliopsida; order Fabales; family Fabaceae; genus Prosopis; species Prosopis cineraria. Next base: position 42,134,421 of record NW_026555337.1, read on the forward strand.
ATGTTTGGGAAGCAAATCAACCAAACAATTGAAATACCATGTGTACTAGAGACGCTGAGTCTCAAATAATTTGGATTTCAAGGCTCCCTTACCTTAGTTTACCCAGACTCAAAGATGCAAGTTGAGATAGAATGAAACAAGTCTGATTAAAATATTGTACGTGAGCATGAGCATGAATTACAATGTGTAAATTGATAAGCTAGACTAAACTAGAAGATAAACTAAAGGTAAAAGCTAATGATTGATAGAGGTCCTAAGACATTATAGGTGTGTATTTTGCCCCCTCTTCTTTGCTACTATTCTTATATTTATAGCATGTGCAAGTTGTGTTGGCCATTTGTAACTGCCAGCTCATGTGCCTCAAATGTTCGTGGGTGACGGTCATGATCTTGTGAGATTTGGGGCTCATTGAGATCATGGTCTCTTGTAATGCAATGATCTGGTTAGTAATTCCAAATCTTAAGGATTCAAGGACCCGTACTTACTTGGTTAAGGCATTTTACCATGATATGGACAAGATTTGCCATTGTTGGATCTCTTGGTAGGCCTGATGTTTCATTTACTCGACCCAATTCTTGCTATAGCTATTGCAACCTTTTAGATAGGCATCATTTTAGTGTTAGCCCAAATAATGTCCCTACGTGTTTGTGGCTGGTAACTATAAGCCATATGTATGGTTGGGCAATCATTTTGCCATCACTCCATTTCTCTATGCCTTCTTGAAAATATAAATTTCACCCTCTCCCTCTTGTTAGTTCATCCTATTCATTTTACCTTTTCTTGACCCTTAAGCTGTTGTCCTTCCTTACCTTTCTTTCTTTGTTTCAACAATGGCCTCTTCTTTTATTGCTACCTCTACTTATGCTACTACTACTACTTTTGATGTTGCTCAAACTAATGTTCCTATTGCTTCTTTGCCTAAATGTCTAGCTATGGTCCAAAATCCCATAAGCTATTTAGGAGTATCCATATGGTGAGTACTCTATCTTGTACTTGTTCTTCCTTGGTTCATGCTTTTGGTATAACATTTCTCCTTTTTTAGGAAGCTTCATCGTCCCATAAATGCATTAATAAGTCAAATTTCCAATTTGTGGGTTGATGTTGATTGAGTTTTGCCTTTTCTCTCTAGTATTTCTCAATGGAGTTTTCGGTTAGCCAATCCAAGCGGCGTGGGCTATTTGTCCATAACCAAGGAGCTATTAGAAGTAGAGGATCCTACTTAATCAAACCCGTGGCCTTTGACCTTAGTTTAGGATATCATACTAACCTAGGATACCTTACACTTCACTAAGTCCTTAGGAAGCTCCTTATGCCTTACCTTTAATTGAGTCCAATGCTTGAAACCTGTCCACAAGGAAAAGTGGAAGGGTTTGGGACTATATAACCTAATTCAAATTTCATAGATTGATGTCAATATTTTGGTAAATCTGTTTAAAGCCCTATTAAGCTTCTGGGCCCTAGTTGTAACTCCTTATTTAATTTGAGCCCCACAATTATCACTTTTACAAATTTATGTTCTTAGGGTTGCCAATCACCAAGAAGACTTTTATACTATTCTTAGGAACTATGAGTTATACACCACTCTGCCTTCCAAGCTCGATTCTAAAATTAAAGGTGCCACTCAAATCATAAAGCTACTTTTAAAGAAGTTTGATAATGAACTTATGACTCATAGAACACCTAGTCTTCCTCTACATTCTACTAAGCCAGTGAGCCCTAGGGGGAGGAAAGCTTATACAGCTTCATCTGAGTATTATCTAAGCTCTGCTTTATGATAATTGACTTGCTTTGAGCACTATGTTCCTTTATCACCTTTATAATTGGATGAGGGAGTCTATACAAAAGAAACCCTTTAGCAACTTCTATAAGCTCGTTGGTTTCTGAGGTTATAGGCCATGGCTTACTTTCTAAAGCTTCGTCGGGAACCTTCCTCTGAGACTTAAGGGTCTCTCATCCTTTCATTTACCTTTTGGGTATACATTCCCTGAATGAATAATTAGGCTTCTTTAAATTCTTTTGCCATCAAAGTTGGTCTTTGCGGTGATCTTTAAAGGCCTTTGACATTCTAGACTATTGCCTACCCACCTAGTATAAATGGTGGAGATGAAGAATAAATTTCCCTCTTAGTTGAGAGACGAAATCTTCATCTCTACTGTCACACCCAAGATGTGGTTCTCTTATACTAGTTCCTCCTCCAAGGCCTTGAAGGTGTTCATAGAGTCATATCATCCTTAATTAATGGCGGGCTAATTTAGGCTTAGTTAGTGCATTTTGCATAATTTATCTCATCGAGTTCGCTTGGAGCTGATGGATAAGGAAACTATTGCTTGGATGACTATTTCCCATGACATTCGAGCATAGTGTAAGGTGGTGATAGTAGACCGGGATGCCTGTCTTTACTTCAACAAGTGGTAGCCCAAGAGGTTTAGTCATATTATGAAGACCCATACTAATAAGCATTACTTTGACCTTTGCTCTTCCTTTCTTTTGCTTTCTTGTTTATTTGATATATTTTTTAATATGTCTAGATTAAGATTAGGCATAATCTCCTATATTGGTGACACTGTTAAGGGGAAATATTGATGCTCTTGCTATCTTTAAGACTAAGACGTTCCCTTCTCTCGAGGCTAAGGTCTAGGGGATTGAGGGGGATGATGAAGTCTTTTTACAGGCCATTATTCCCTAAAAGGTGAATTGTAAAAAGCCGTCCCTAGGGCAATGTGAAAAAAGGAGGCTAATATTGGTAAAAGGAAACAAGCTCTAACTTCTTCAGCTATCCCTAGTTAGTGGGTTAAGCCTAAGAAGAGGAAGCAAATTCCATCACCCTTATTAGTCCCTAAGCAGCTTCCTTCTCCATTTATTCTATTAAGGTCAGTTTTAAAAGGAAGGCTATTTAGCCTAAACACTCTCGCCAATTGATCTTACAAGAGGAATCAAAAGATGACGGGCCAAGTCCTATTCGAGCCAGTAACCTGGAGGCTCTGGGAGCTTAGGTGGCTTTAGAGGAACTTTAAATAACTATTTCTATTATGGCCTTAGAGGCTTTGCAACTTATGGCTTAGGCGGAAGTAGTCATGTCAATTAATACTAAGCAACTTATCTTTATCCCATTCATTTCTAGTAAGACTAGGGTGGCAGGTATTGAGCCTTCACTAAAGGTACTCTCATAAGTGCTCTTAGTCATTGGCCTTAATATATAGGTGACTAAATCAACTATTCCTGAGATCAAGGTCAATAAGGTTGTAGGCCTTGAGTGTTCCCTTCAATTAATAGATAAGGGCAAGGCTATGGCTTGTCATAATAGGCCAATCTAGCATGTATTTGATTTAGTTAGGATGACACACTATGTACACAACTGAATTTATTATACAATGTCTTAACTTGGTTCAAGCACAATATAAGGTAAAACATGATTTCTCGACAGGGGAGTATCGGGCCTCTATTGGGGGTAAGATATCTACGGAGATAATAGATCACCTGCTAATGTCCCACTTCTATAGTTTGGGCCAACATACATCCTATGGATGTGTTAATGATTGCTAAGTATAATATAAAGGGAAAATTTTCCTTCGGGACCACCAAGACCAAGGGTCTTGTCAAGTACTCCTTGATCTTGTCAAAGGCTTCATGATGGCAGTCATTCTATATAAATTCCTCAGCATGATTTAAGAGTTCTAAGAACTCTTCCATTTTTCCTACCAGTGGGATGAATCGTTTAAGACAGTTGACCTACTCCAAGAACCTTTAAAGCTATGTTTTTTTACTGGGTGCCTTTGCTTTCTGGATAGCCTATGCCTTATTTTAGTCTACTTTTATGCCCCATTTGTGGACAAAGAAACATAAGAAGTTTCCTACAAGGTTGTATGAATTTAGCTCGGAGGAGGCACTTGATCTCCTTCTTCACTTGAAGTTCTACATCCGTGGACATTTGACATGCTAGGAGCTGATAAGTTTTGAAATTTAGCTTAATAGGAAGCCTATGTTTGACTTGTTGTTTTGATAGTCTGCACATCTGGTCATAGTAAACTCTTATAAAACATGTGATATGGTCTCCTTTATTTTTGTGTTCAATAGTGAACTAATGTAGTTATTCTTGGCTCCTATAAGGATCTAAAATTTATGTCAGCTAGTGGGTCCTGAACCTCAGGGACTATATCTTTGAATTTTTAAAAGGTGAGTTCTGGTTCTATTATTCAAGTATTATCTATTGTCTCATCCTTGAATACAACCTTGGCCCTAAAGGTTTTGAGTTTGAGATCTTCATTGCATTTAAAATTGTATGTAGCCAATACTTTTGGATGGTCGCTATTACTATGGCCTATCTCTTCTCTAAGCTAATCATCTATCAGATCCAAAATGGGTTCACACCTCCTAGTTGTTTAAGTCAAGATGTCGTTGGGCTCCATTGGTGAAGGTCTCTTTGTTTCTTCTTGAAATCTAGGTATCATGTTTGTATCATAATACCTTATGTCTATATAGTCTATTAGTATGGTGAATAGTTTGTTATTTGACCAAACTACCTTTACTTCTTCACTCTTTAAAATTAGTAGCATTTGATGTAGTAATGAAGGTACATATTCATTAGCATATATCCAATTAAGGCCAAGGAAAGCTTAATACTAAGCTGTAGAGCTCACTATAAAGAATGTTGCTAGTAATGACTTAGTCCTTACATTGATTGGTAATGGTAACACCTTCAGGGCCTGTGAGGTGGCCCTTGTGAATCCTACCACTGTTATCTCTATAGGGATCAAGTCTTTCATCAACTTGCCTATTTCTACATCATTCAAGCTGGCAGGATGTTGACAGTAAATTCATTATAGACTAACACCCTTATCATAGGTCTTTTATCAAAATGAGCCTTAATATAGAGTGACATGAGGTGCCACATCATCTTGCTCTTAGCTTATCTAGTACTACCCTCTTAGTTTGCCCTGGCACGGCTTGTAGTGTCACTTGGCACATGGCCTAATTTTAGGATTAACTTAAGGTATTTGTTGATATGACTCCTGGCCCTTTAGGGGTATAGGTAGATACACCTCCTCTTTAGGTTCTGATGAATCATATATTTTATATATTTTATCCCACCTTTTCCATGCATTTTAATGATGATTTTGGGCTAATTTGGGTTTATTAAATAATATTTGGATTATTAGCCAATTTTGAGAAATATTTTATTTTTAGATTAATTATGGGAATTTTGAGCTCAATTGTTAATATTATTTTTCCTATTTAAACATGGGTTAATTTTTCAATCATTAATTGAGCTTGATTTGAATTATTATGCATTATTTGAGTTTGTGACCTTTGTGAGAAAAATTAAAATTGCTAAAAAATTAATTTGGAAATATTTTATGAGACATGGAATTTATTTTGGATATAATCTACATTAATGGGTGCCTTTGATTTTTTAGGCCATGGAGATAAAATTAATGAAGTTCAATGGTGAAAATTGAATCTTGAAAATTGAAAGAGCATCCATGGGCAATGAAGAAGCAAGATAAGAAAGGAATTATCAAGGTTCATTAAGGGCACAATGGGCACTTTCAATCAAGGAAATTAGAGGACTTTTACACTATCTTTTTTTCTTATTGGCTCCTTTTGAATTTAATGATTGGCATTTTTCTTAAATTCTCTACCCTTTATTCTAACCATTGGATCATTTTCTTCTCAATCCTCTCTTCCTCTCATTAATACACTCTCAGCCACTACCTGATGGAGCTTGTTCTCTCGGATTTTTTTTTTCATTTTCAACGTGAATCATCTCATCATCTCCAGCATCTCTCTTTCTCAGTTTTCAATCATCTCTTCTTTCCTTCACAATCATTCACAACACACACCATTCTTCACTCCCATAATCTCATATGATCGTGGCTGAGTTGGAGCTTGGAAGAAGAGCAAAATCCATGGGAGCTTAAGCTAGCTTGGGAGACAACTTAGGACAACATAAAGAAAGCTAGAGCCTAGAATTTGCACTTGAAGACAATTGGGGAGTGATTTTTCATTTATCTTTTTAATTCAAGAGCTTAGGATTATTTAGTTTTAAATGATCTTAAATTTTTATATTGGAAGACAATCTAGTCTTAGGTTATAAATATTTTAAATCTTGGAATGGATTGATATTTGGATTGAATTTGTGTTGAATGAATTCTAAAATTTATGTTTATACACCCTTGCTTTGCCAATTAAATTACTTACTGAGGTTTCATTATTGATTTAATTATCATTGTGGTGTTTGTTATAAATTTGGATTGTTCCTTTTACCTCTTGATTGTTCAATTGAGTTGGTAACTTGTCTAATTGTTTAATTAGATAATTTAAATATATTCTCCAAATTTATTTTATATTAATGATTATTGGTTTTAATATATTTAATTTGCCTAATTCATAGCCATAGCATTTGGTTCATTATGAGTTCTCTAGTGGATTAAGTATTAAATTTTTGTGCTTGTGGGTTCCTTTTGTTTTAATTAAGTAATTGAATTTATTAATTCTACTCTCCTATCATTTCCCTTTGGTCTAACTAATTGAATTGGGCTAGAAAAGTTAACTCCATATGATCTCCTAAGTTGTCCCCTTTACCACATTTGAATCAAACTTTTCTTAATTTTTGGTCAATTATTCCTTTTTATCATTTAATTAATTTCTTTATCTTTCATTTTATTTTTTTCTTGAAACAAAACCCCCCCAAATCATAATTTAGTACTCATGCATTGCATAATAGGATTTAGTTGTTGGGCTTTAGCATTAACATCCATTTAGGTAGTTTTAGTAGAATAAATTGCATTTTCTCATTTGCATTTTTAGAGTAGAAATCTAGCATTTTGTTTTAGATTTTTTTAGTAATTAAGTACCTAGAATCAACTTAAGATAACCCTAAATTGGTCCTTAAAAAATGACCTAGAATTAGCCTATACTATATTAAGTTAATCTTAGTTTAATTGAGTGCCAACAAAACTTAGGCATTCATCAGGTTCCATTGGGCAATAAATGTAAGGTCCTTTTGGTCTACCTTCTACATCTGTCTCGACATGTGTCTACTACCTCCACAAGCTCTGCCTGAGATTCTTTAGTTTCTGCCCCCATTTTTGTTTATAGTGTGCTTTACAGCTCATGGGCCAACTAAAGTAGTATAGAAGGGTTAGGAAAACCATACATCATATATTTAACGAGATCTCCCTTATGTAAATCCTTTGAGTACTTGGATGCTCTAGGTCTCCTTCATTATCTTCTTGATCTCTGTGGTCATTTTATGGACTATCCCTTTAATTTGTTGCTTTTTTGATGGGTAGAGCTCATGGGTGTTTCAAGAGTCTATTCTTCCATACACCTTTAGGAAACCTTTTTCCTTGGCAATCATCTTTTTTGATAGCATGTTGTCAGAATTGGAAACTTCTTGTGGCAGATCAACCTCCATTATCTAAGTGGCACTTTGCTAAGAGAAGTAACAAACTAATCCTATCATTGGTTAATCTTTGGTGTTGAAGGGGGCTCCTTAATATTTCTTGGTTCTATCTCTAGGCCAACATCTTATCTTGTAGGCTTTCCCATAAATGGTTTTCCTACATGTAGAGGGGCCGATACTTGAAGAAGTAATTGTATTTGCCCCAAGGCTTCCTAAAACGGTCCCACACAGACCTTAGCTACTTAGTCTTCATAGACTCACAATTTAGCATCTTCTAAATGTGCAGGGACTCATTTACCCTAGCTAGTGTTCTTTATATCCTAGCCTTAAGGTTGTCTTCTTAGTCCCTTAGGCCCCTTTGCTTAAAACAGTCTCTTCATGTCCATCTTGCTTGTCCCACATTTATTTTTGTAAATAGAGGGAAAGGGTCTTTGTCCATTGTCATGGCCTCTTCTTTCCTTGGGAATTTCAACACCCAATTATTGAGTCTGTCTTGTAGAATGTTTTTGAATGCCCAACATTTATTGGTAGAGTGGTTCCTTAAGTGGTGTTATTTGCAGTTCTCTTTACCTTTCCTTTCTTCTTGAGATAGTATCTTGTGATCCTCTAACAAGGAGATGAACTTTTCCTTTGGCAAGAAATCAAATATCTCCTTTGTTTTAGTGGTGTCAAACGTGTATTGTACTAATTTTGGTCTCTTTGGACTCTTGGAGATGGCCTTTTGTTTCAAGATTAGGCAAGTGACATCACTTATGGTCTTGAGCTCGGCCATCGCAACATTTGTCTCACTAAAATAGGTGCCCATTGAAGTACATTTGTGATAAAGCTCTTCCTACAATAGCTCTTTGTATCCATACACCTTTGTTGAGAGTGCATAAAAATCCCTAAATTCAATTCCCTGGAATTTCTTGCACAGCTCAATGTCAAGCTCATTTTCTGCTAATTTTACAAACTATATCTTTGGTAGTAGCACGTTGCATTAGCCAGGAGCTTCTTAAACCTTGCCAGGAATTGATCTACAGATTCCCCAACTCATTGAGATAATTTACACAGCTCGACAATGCTCACTTTAGGCTACTTTCCAATGGCTATAAACTTTGTTTGTTTCTAAAGATTATATATCTCTACTAAATCTATAAATACCAACTCATTGATAATGATTGGTAAATAATTAAGTGCTGAATTGTTTTGAAATCATTTTTGCATTTAAAACTTCTCTCATGCTATGCTTTTAATGTAGTGCTTCATTGTTTATATACGCTCCTTTGGATAAATTTAGGCATTTACTACTCCCCTATTTGAGAGGAATACTCAAGGTGAGGTATCCTTAAGTGTGATTATATTAATTCTCGGCATACAATCTATAAGGGTTATGAAAGAGTGTTCAAGACTAGATATTGTGTGGTTGTAAGTATGTGATTGAGACTTGCGAGAGTTTGTTAAAAAACTCAAGTGGTCTATCTAAAGACTAATCAATGTTCTATCTATTAATCTCTTTATAAAGATATCCAATTCACCTCCTTCCTTGAATGCCGGCAATTCCTACAGCTAGTGTTTTTAAAATGATAGTATGTTCGATCCATTTTATACCTGATAAGCAATCAATATGAATAATATAACCTTAATTCTACGGAAGAACAAAATGGCATAACAGTACTCAATTTCATTTCATTAATAACCATCCCACTTCATATTGTGCGAAGATAACAAGCACCAAAGAGATTTTTATTCTTGGGTTTGTTGGTAGAGGAGTGAGGAGATGAGACGTCGTGTCATGTTGCCATTCACAATCGCACGTACCCGATCGCTCCTTTAGATATTCAACGCACTTATCTTTGGGCCAAAAATAGTGTTACTTCTGGTTTAAAACTAAGGACATGGTGCAACCTATTTCCTCTCACATTTCTTCCTTTCTATTCTCAGTTAATATCTATTGGCCAATATCCGAATACTTTCTTGCTATATGTATATAGTAACCCACCTAAAGTTTTCATAACGTTGTCAGAACTCCATTTGCAAGCATATCAACTAAAGAGTATATAGGCATCATTATATTATGTTTGTATAAACTCTTAAGCCACCCAAACAAAATATAAATCCTAGCCTACCATGCGATATCGACAAGCTAGAAATCTTTCTGTATTTAATACATCAGAGCCGACTCATAATAAGTAGTTAGAGAGCAAATATATATGGAAGCCAAAGATTAATTGTTTTCCTCAAGTAATTAAAACAATATTATAACTATAAAGTTTATATATTTTTCTCTTGGGATGAAGGAGCTCGTTCATATTTCTGCTTGACTTACAATAACTGTGATCACCCTCGGCATATGATCTATGGACACACAAAAAAGGGGACAAAACCATATGTGCACCTTCCTTTTTTATCTGTGGTGCATGCATCACACACATTCCATCTTCTCAATTTCTTGTTACTTACTTTATTAATTCTTATTAATTAATGAACTAATTCTAATTAATTTCTGATAAATCATATATATATCACTCCTAAGTGGTCAACAAAGCTCGGGGGAACGTAACTACCATGCATGTGCACCCTCTACAACTTTATATATTACCTTTTCTCTTCCTTCACGTTACAACTCTAATTTGAAAACTCGCCTAACACAGACTTTTATAATTAATTAGATTCTTCACCTTGGTCAATTCATGACATGATCATTAAAATATTGACCTAGCTACGAACTAGCTGCAATACATGCATTTTCTAAGTTACATATGCATGCTATTATTTCATTAGAATGAATAATGATAAGTCATCCCCTTTAATTGCCAATACTCGTATTTTCTATTATTCCAATCAAAATTAATCGGAAAGATTATAAATCAGCAAAAGAAAAAGTACGTAGACCTAACCCATTGAATCAGAACTATATCAACTATTCTGATATTCAAATTCAATAGAGAGGAAATTAGAACAGTGGATCTTTTTTTATTTCATTTTTTATATTTGTTTGATTTGGACTCTACAAGAATCTATCGATATTTCCGATTAAATCTTCTTGTTCCTAGAGGTTCTATAGGAAAAAATTGCTATTCCCTTCCTCCACGAAGAAAGGTTTATTCCAAGTGTGCTGGGTGTGAAATGAACCTTATTAGTTATACCATACTACATAAATATATGTTTAAAGATCAAAATATGTGTTCAGATTACAGAGCCGCATATAGTAATATTAATATTCATGGTTAGGAGTGAAGGACTGCTTAGTAACTGTTTGCATCTAAATTGTGAACTTAAAAACCCTAACTCAACTCAATGTAATTGGACTTAAAATAATTAAAATGAATATTCATGCCTCAGCCACTAAGTTAAGATTGGACCTAGGCCATTATCTCCACACTTCACCCATGATGCTTGAATTATGGAAGTGGAGAAAGTGGCCACGATGGAAGAAGTATTCCCTAAATTCAAGAAAAATGGTGATTATAGGGCTTATGTACCAAGCCAAAATCATTTATAAATGGAGGAGCTCTCTCTCTCATAATAGAAACAATTATTATTATTAACAAACTACCAACCAAATTTCTAGACACTGAGTTTGCTACCTTATTTTTACTTTTATCATGTAGTTTTAGTCTTTTTTTTTTTTATATATATACTGTATGGTTGGCATAGCTTGTCACATCTTTCTTTAATTAATGTATCTTTGCTTCTCTACATTTACATAACACCCTTTTTTTGGCTCAACAGCAACATAATAATATACTCAATCAAATATTTGATTTGCTGGAAATCGCACACTTCCGCCTTACGTAATCGTTTCCGCGTATGTCTCAACCAGTCGCAAGTCAACACTAGTTCACATATGTAGTGAGATTCTTACTCATGATGATTTCAAATTCCTACGTACTCACTCCTCGCCAAACCCACCCACTTTGGCTGCTTCAATATATTATCTCATAAATCCACTAAAAACCCTAATGGAGCCCATATACAAGTTTTTATATATATTCAACTTACAAATTACAATTCTTTGGTAAAAAAAAATTACAAATTACAATTTCTCCTGTCCTGTTGATGTGTAGAGTCAGTCAAACAAGCGTGCAGGTACATATGAATTCTTTGGAATTCTTTTTAAGGGTTAATTTTTTTATAAAAATTAAAAATAAAATAACACAGAGAATAATGAAAATTATTTAAAAAATTTATTCCTTTTTTGCAAAAATAAATTGCAAGAACTTAACAATTATCAGCTGTGAGTAGTGTTCAAACAAGTGGGGCTGATATGCACACACAACACTAATGTAGACCATATTGATTAGAAATTTAATTTAACCTATATTCAATAAATTATATTAAATCAAGTAGATATATGTATAATTTAAGCTAGCGCGTAAGGTTATACAATGAAGAAAGAGAGAATAGGATAAGTTCGTTTTTAATATTAATAGCACCTGGACATGAAATGAGCTATTATTGATGTGCTTAATCAAAATTACGACAACAAAAGAAACATTGATGTGTTTTTGAAGATTTTGAGTATAGTGGAAAAGAGAATCCACTGAATCACTGATTGAAGACGAAAGGCTATAAATGTTGTTATATATATATATATTGCGAATCAGATCAAAGTAAACATTTCAAGGAAGGCATATATTATGGGCCAAGCCGCGAGTTAAATCACTTTAATTGTGATCCTTTTTATCCCACGGGATCGGGTCGACTCACACATAAGGAGGGGAGGGACCATGCATGCATTTAGAATTATCATTTTGCGTTTGGCAATTATACCAATATCATATTATAAAATTTCCATGTGTTCACTTGGTATAGAACTTTCTTAACACTTTTGTTTTTCGCCCTTCGCCCACCAACAATATTCATCTCTAAAATGATTGATGAAAGAGAGACATGTACTTGATATTAGTTCATGGCACTGAAAATTAATGAATTCATTGTAAGCTAGAAGCGCTCCAGTTATTATGTAAGCATAGTTGCGTTCCAAGAATAAGAGACCCTATTCAGTGAATAGTAGCTAGCCAGACGAAATTAAATTTCACAAGCACGCGCATGCACACAGAAATTAAGCTAATAATATATAAAAACTAATGTCAACTTAACTGTTGGATTTTGTAAGTAATAGTTTATGAAAGAGACCGATCAGAAATAGTAGGTGATACTATAAAGGCAAGAGAAATAGGATTATTTATGGTGTCATTTCTTTTTTGAAATCACTGTTTAATTTCTTTAAGCACATGATGAGTACATGACTATATTAACTGTATGATTAATTTGAAATGAATGATGTAATTTGGAAAGACAAGAGTTTTGGATGGTGAAAATGGTGTGTGTAGCTCTTCAAGTCAATGCGTAAGCGCGCTCCATGTGCTCTTGTTAGATTGGTTGTCCGGGAAGAAAGTGGACCATTATATATCAGTATGCCAAGTTATATCATTTGAATAATTTTAAATTCAGGTTTTTTCATGGACTAAAAAAAAAAAAAAAAAAACCTGATGTTAATGCTAGGTCATTTCTTTTTTATATCATTATTTATGGTGTCATTTCTTTTTTTTTTTTTTTTTTTTCATGGACTAAACTCCGCCTATGTTTATAGCCGGTCCCAAGCCCGGGTAAAGGAGGAGGGTTGTGTTAGGCCATCAACAGCCAATGTAAAAATTTGTTGAATCTATCATGAACATGGACAATAGACGTTATAATGTTAATGCTAGGTCGTTGCCCGTAAGTAACGCGCTGCATGGCTCGAGTACAGTGATAAGTGAGTTAGAGCCGCTGCATCGGCGCCCGGATGTAGTGTTAAATGAGCAAGGGCTACCGCGTCATTCTGGACGCACGCGGCTAAAGAAGTTAGTCCATAAGAGCAAAATTAGATTTGGTACTTGGAATGTTGGGACATTAAATTGTAAATCTGTAGAGGTTGTAGGGGTTATGATTCAAAGGAAAATCAATATCCTTTGCTTGCAAGAAACAAAATGGCGTGGAGAAGAAGCTAAGGATATTCAAGGTTTCAAACTTTGGTATACAGGAAAAGTAAGTGCACGCAATGGAGTAGGCATCATTATAGATAAGGAGTGGAAGAAGAACGTTGTAGAAGTTAGCAGAATTGGAGACAGAATTATTTCTTTAAAAATGATAATTGGACGTGAGACTGTTAATATTGTTAGCGCTTATGCGCCGCAAGTCGGGACAGAAGCCAGTCTTAAGGAATTATTTTGGGAGGATCTGGAGGGGTTGATTCGACACATACCACAGAGTGAAAAGATTTTTATTGGAGGAGACTTTAATGGGCATGTCGGGAGGGAAGCTGGTCAGTATGCGAGGGTGCATGGTGGTTTTGGTTTTGGAGAGCTAAACAATGAAGGGCAAACTCTTCTTGATTTCTCATTGGCGTATGATTTTAAGATTGCCAACACTTGTTTCAAGAAGAGAGATGAGCATCTCATCACCTACAAAAGTGGAGCCTCAAGGTCGCAGATTGATTTTCTTTTGGTTAGGAACACAGATAGAAAACTTTGTAAAAATTGTAAGGTGATCCCTGGAGATGCTGTAACGACACAACATAGGGTCCTAGTCCTTGATGTGTGTATTATGAGTAAAATCCAAAAACGTCGACAAGTAGTAACACCAAGGATTAGGTGGTGGCAATTAAAAGGTGAGAAGCAAGATATTTTCAAGCGAAATCTTTTGGATAAAGGAATTTGGGATTCTCAGGGAAGTGCTAACATCATATGGGAGGATATGGCTAAAAAGATACGGGAGGTTGCAAAAGTAGTTTTGGGAGAATCGAAAGGTCCTGGTCCGAGAGATAAGGAGTCTTGGTGGTGGAATAATAGTGTACAGGACAAAATCAAGTATAAGAAGAACTGTTTTAAAGCCATACATTTGTGTAACAATGAGGAAAATTGGGAGAGGTACCGTATGGCTAAGAAGGAAACTAAGAGAGCTGTGGGTGAAGCTCGTTCTAAAGCTTTTGAAGAATTTTATAAGAACCTTGAGACGAAGGAAGGAGAGCAAAATATTTATAAGATTGCCAAGAGTAGGGAAAGAAAATCAAGAGATCTAGAACAGGTAAGGTGTATTAAGGATGAAGAGGGAAGAATTTTAGTTACAGATGATGAAATTAAAAATAGATGGGAGATTTATTTTTCTAAACTTTTCAATGATGGAGAGGATTCATCTAGTAACTTGGAGGATTTAGTAACTGGTGAAGGAGAACAAAATTTGTCATTCTATCGAAAAATACGTGATAAGGAGGTAAAGGAAGCTCTTAAGAAAATGGCAAATGGTAGAGCTAACGGACCTGATTGTATATCTATCGAAGCGTGGAAATGTTTAGGTGAAGAAGGGGTGAGATGGTTAACTAAGTTATTTAATGTGATTTTACGGTCCAAGAAAATGCCTGATGAGTGGAGGAGAAGTACATTAATTCCTATTTATAAAAATAAAGGAGATATTCAGAATTGTACTAACTATAGAGGGATTAAACTCATGAGCCACACAATGAAATTGTGGGAGAAAGTAATTGAGCACAGGTTGAGATTGGAGACAAGTATTTCTGAGAATCAATTTGGTTTTATGCCAGGTAGATCAACTACAGAGGCGATTTATCTACTAAGGGGATTAATGGAAAAGTATCGTTGTAAAGATAAAGATCTACACATGGTTTTTATTGATTTGGAAAAAGCTTATGACCGTATACCAAGAGAAGTGCTTTGGAAAGCGTTGGAAAAAAAGGGAGTACGGATTGCTTATATTAAAGCCATACAAGATATGTATGAGGGGGTAAAAACTAGTATAAGAACGCCTAGTGGTCAAACAAAGGATTTTCCTATAAAGATTGGGCTACATCAGGGATCATCTCTGAGTCCTTATTTGTTCAACTTGATTTTAAATGTTTTGACGGAACATATTCAAGAGGAAATCCCGAAATGTATGCTCTTCGCGGATGATATAGTTCTTATAGCAGAGACAAGAGAAGAGGTTAATTGCAAACTTGAGTTATGGAGGAGGACATTGGAGTCGAAAGGTTTTCGTCTGAGTAGAAGTAAGACGGAATATTTATATTGTAAATTTGATAAAGGACTATTCGAAAATAATTTGGAAGTGAAATTGGGAGATCAAATTATACCTCAAGTGGAAAAGTTTAGATATTTGGGAGCCATTATCCAAAATGATGGCGAAATCAGTGGAGATATTTCACATAGAATTCAAGCTGGGTGGTTTAATTGGAGAAAAGCTAAAGGAGTTATTTGTGACCGTAAGGTGCCTAATAAACTTAAAGGAAAGTTTTATCGTACTGCTATCAAACCGGCAATGTTATATAGTAGTGAATGCTGGGCTCTAACGGGACAGCAAGAGCATAAAGTTGGAGTAGCAGAGATGAGAATGTTACGATGGATGTGCGGACATACACGTAAAGATAAAATTCGAAATGAGCACATACGTGAAAAAGTGAGGGTGGCACCTATTGAGGAAAAAATGGTAGAAAATCGGTTGAGATGGTTTGGGCATGTACAAAGAAGACCAAGGGAGGCACCAGTGAGAAGAGTGGAACATATAACTTTGAGTCCGATTAAGAGAGGTAGAGGAAGGCCTAAGAGAACACTCTTGGAAGTTGTTGAACGTGATCTCTTAATTAATAATATTTCTAAAAGCTTAATAAATGATAGAGCACAATGGCGTCTTGCAATCCATGTAGCCGACCCCACCTAGTGGGATAAAGGCTTGTTGTTGTTGTTGTTGTTGTTGTTGTTTTTTCATGGACTAGATTTAGTCCTATAATTAAATAATGTCTCCAAACATATATTATATTATATTCTTAGTGGGATGATGATAAATCATTTCGTCTATGTATAATTTGGATACTCATCAAAATTAGCTATATATCCCGAGGACCTCCGGAGATATTTCAGGATTCATTGGTCCTTTTTTTTTTGGTAAAAAATACTATATACTGCACACACAAATGACTCTATCTCTGTTTCTATGTGGGTGTGACAATCATTTCACATAATTATAAAAAAGCAATTAATAGCAAAGGCTTAATCCCCACCAATATCATCATAACATTCATTCATTTAATTAGTAACAGTGTTCGGACTAAACATGTCTGATGATTAGTACTACTCTTCAAACCAAGTTTCTCTCACATCTTGCAATGGTTTCCATTTCAGTACTGCTACTCAATAGTCACACGCGCAACTAAACATAAATTATATAAAGATATGATAGCTTAGTATAAGTACAAAAATAGGATACAAAAGCTAGGGTAACATATAAAAACATGATATATAGTGGCAACACAAAGTGATCTACGCCTTAGATTAACTATTTTTGTTTAATAAATACACGTATCATCTTCTGCTTGAAAGCAGATAACATTGTACGTATGCGAATAATTTTTTTCTCCACTTGTGAGGAAGAATTAAATATTTTGAGGAAATAATTGACTGGGTCATTGATGAAATCATATATTAATTGCAGTTCCCAAAGGCAACCGACTTTACCGGGGGGGAAAAAAAAACTGCCAACGGTCCTAGGCCAACTAACTTGTTTGTGACAAATCAACTTGGATCGTTATTAGTATTTATAAATTTTAGAGGATGATGCCGGTTTCCATGTCTAGACCACACGTTCAAAGCAGAAACTTTTCGTCATCTGACATCCTGGGTAAGCATTTCCCCGGACAGTTAAAATATTGATATTTCTACATAATTAAAGAACAATAAACCACCAAGCGCTTGGATTAACTGGCTAAAGAGTTTATCCAGTTTAATTACTAGTAGTCTTGAATTAAAGCCCTACGTATATAGCAGCAACTAGATTCTTGATGGGAGGTATGCCCCCAAAGAGGTTCTTGCACATTGTTAACCAGATTAGTTTGGCTCAGAGACTTGGGATATAGGAACGAAAACAAAGAAGAACAATAATATTATCATTATATATAGAGAGAGGTGGGGGGATTGAAGCATGCATATATAGCAGACATATAGAAGGGCACATGATGAGCACAATGGAGGAAAGTGGGTCTACTCAATCGTGTATTTGTATAACATAAGGGGAAAAATAATAATACAAGCTTATAGAACGTGGCTGGTGTCTCTTTTGTTTGTTAATTAGTATTGGATGAATATGGAGCCTGTCTGATTCAGACAAATAAATATATGATAGAGATGAAGTTGAGGTGGACACCTGATGGACTATGTGATTTAAGTTGTGTGTGAATTATGATGAATTACTACTTTTAAGCCAAAATAAGAAAAATTGATGATGAGGTCCACTGAAATATAACGCCTACTGTACCACATGCTCAAGATTCCTTTCCTGGCGAATGTTGTGTTATGGACCGACTATACGTCCAAAAACATCATCCTCTCGAACGGGTATCCTTTTCCAAATTTTATTACATTAATTGATAGTTGTTCAAATCTCAATCTTTTAATTATCAGATGCTGGCTATATACATAATGATAAGTTCACTTTCTTTGTTTCTTTGTAATTTTTTTTTTTTTGGCCAGCACTTTCATCATATATGTCGAGTATATACGTACGCACATGCCAAAGCAAATCAAAGCGATCGAACTGTTGAGAATCAAAAGAAACAAGGATGTTGTAATTAGAATGACGATGCGATACACCCACAAGTGAACATCTAGCTATCTGCCGGGGACCAGTTGTATCTTTCTAGTTTTTTCCCAAAAATGAAATGAATATTTTTGGATTATTAATGTCCCCACAAAGCATATTATAAATAAATATACATACCAGCACCATATCATGCATCTCTTAGCTTCTTGCATGAGCCACCCAAAATGCCCCACTACTAGCTGCTAATTCATGCATCTTCATCATGCATGCATGCATGTTGGGATTAATATTTCTTAGCTAGGCTACTTGCTTCATGTTTTTAACTCAAATGAAGAAGGAGATCCTGGTTGTGTGTGTGTGTGTGTGTGTGTGTGTGTGTGAGGCTTCAATATATTCCTTCCAACTACTACTGCTTATGAAATTAAACCGAGAGAGAAGAGGATGCACGACACGACGAGTAATAATATGAAGAGATAATAAAACTTTCAATTTCTCAAGTTTATCATAATGATTGATTTCTTGTCTCATTTAAGTTTCATTGATTTGATCTCTTACATGTTTATCGTTTTTAACTTTTAAAACACAAATTAATCAATCTAAATTAATTTAGTATGTGAAGTATGTTGATGATGACATGACATATATATATATATATACACACAACCTTTTTTTTGCCCAAAAACATGAGAATAAATTAGCTCACAAATCAATTTAATTTTTATCAATTTAGTTTTTTTATGCTGTGTTCTGTTCTTTTTTTTTTTAATTTATGAGGATTTTTTTCTTACATAAATAATTATACTAATTTTTTCATGAAATCTACATGACTGTTAATATTTCTTTATCTATGTTACCAAATTTCAACAGCGTTACCCTCCTCTTTAAACTTTACAAGGACTAAATCAATGATTATTGATGCAAAATTCAAAAAACTAAAAATCGATAAAAGTTAAACTTTTTAGAATCAAGTGGTAATTGAGATAAATTCAAGGAAACGTAACTAAAAGTTTTATTATCCCTAATATGAATTAATGATGAGTATGGAATAATTTTTCTCACCATATTACATTCCCCCTATATATGTTCGCTCTTCTATTCTTACCGTATATGCATCACAAAACCTCATTCTTAAAAAAAAAAACTTGAAAAGATTCAAATTCATAAATCGTAATAAACCTGAAAATGCCGTTGTTCCAATCGTTTCTATCCTCTTTTTTATATATGTGGATCTAACTCATGCATGCATTCTCCCAACCTTTGCCACCGGTCAATCCTTACTCTTCTTCCATAACCATACCACCAAACAATATTGCGGGTCCCTCTATGTCCATCTTTCGTTTTCTGCCGGTTATATTTTAGCCATTTTTAAAAATTTTCTTTAATAAAAGCCACACATTTGATTGAGAAATTGTAGAAAGTCCAAGGGCATTTATAATTAACTAAGGCAAATTAAAGCATGTCAAGTGTATAAAAATAAGCTTACAAGTTAATGCGGCCTACCGTCACATTTTTTACCCACATGTGATATAATATTGAAGTTTTCTGGGAAGAGAAAATATTAATAAAAAATTAATTTTTTTTTTGTAGGACATTTGATTTGAAACCCAGTACTATAATTAAATAATTACTCCATACAAAACTAAAATTAAATGGGCTAAAGTATAAATCTATCCTCAAATATTTTTAAAAGAATGCAATTGATATCCTAATATTTTAAAACATGCCACGTGGTCCTCACTTTTTTAAGAATCGTACAATCTTGCCCTGACTAATAGAAAGGTTTAACGATGTTAATTTAGTCAGATAAGTCCCCCTTGTTGATGCTACATGCACAGGAGAATTTTTTACTTTTGCCATGCAAGTTGCTTCTTCTTCATTCGTCTTCCTCCTCACGCCCGTACCCTCGACGAAAGCTTTGCACCCATCCCCTGCACACATTCCAGAAAAAGGAGATGAGAACCAGTGATGAGTGGTGAACGGCGATAGGAGATGAGAACCAGAAAAATTTTCTGTGACAAATTGAGAAGAGAGGCGAAATGCACTAGTGATGAGTTGGACTAATGAAGAGAACAAATAAATAAGAGAAGAAAAATGAAAAATGTGGGGTTTTGGTTGCCAATATAAAAAAATTGGAGATTTGGTCAGACGATGAAGAATCAAATTAAAGTTTCATTCATCAAGGAGGGTCTCTTTCCCCGAGTTTTCAAATGGCCTCGGAGGGTAAAATCTTTAGAATTGAAAAAAGGGAAAAACTTTTAATAAAGAATTCTTGACCAAAATTATTTAAATTTAAAGTCCTTAAATTTCTAAAATTTTACTACAATCTAAAGGTACTGATTTAATATTAAATTTTTGAGAGAAATAATAAAATGGCCCCTCCTTTAAATTAATATCAAAACTTTCCTACTTCACTTATTAATTGTCCTCCCTCATTTGTTCATTTCTTACAAAATGTTATTACTAATTGCTCTACTTAACTTATTTATTTCCTTGAAATAAAATCAAGTGAAAGTTTGATAATAAACAAGTAAAGTATGGAAATTAACAATAATCTGTAAATAAATGAACAACATACAATATATAAATCAACACATTATCTTAAGATGATTTAAATATATAAAATAAAAATAAGTAAAGTAAGGCAATTAATAATATTCTGTAAATAAATGAATAAGTGAAGTATGACAGCCTTGATATTAATTTAAATGAAAGATAATTTTGTTATTTTTCTTAAAAATTTAATATCAAATTAATATCTTTAGACTGTATTGTGTGTGTGTGGGTGTGAGTTTGCTCTTTTTTCCTTCTTCATTTACAACTTCATATGATTTTTCCAACGAATGATCGGAGCTGTATTGGTACTGTTGAAGTCAATAAATTAGAGCATTGAGTGCTGATGGAGTGCCAATTCTTCAGTTTGCAGAATTTTTGTGCTCTTCCTCTGCATCTTGGAAGCTTGCTTCTCTATCAGTCTGGCTTGGAGAATGATCATTATCTTTGTCGAAGTCAGAGATTTCTGAATCTTCAAACTGTGAGAGCCGCTCACATTTGCAGCTTGGGATCAAAGAGTGGAGGATTAGAATATCTGAAAGATTGGATCGCAGGATTGGAGATATTAGGTGGAGATAGCATGAGGACTGGTCTGGGGAGATCAAGGAAGGAGAAGAAGAACATACGCGACGCCATTTGATCTACACATGTGGCCTCAATGTGTGGGACCCATAGAGTGTGTCAAAATGACAAGTTATACATTGCTCACACAAGAGAAGCTTTATAAGTACAAGTACTAAAGAGTGAAAGTTTCTTGGAGGAGAAGTGAGCTTGCTCACACAAGATAGGCCAACACAATTGCAGTTGATTTGCCCCTTATGTGAATTAAGGCAGTATTGGGACACTTCTTACTGATTATTTTTGCAAACCTCATCCATTTTTGGGGCTTTAAGTATATTTTCTTCAATGGATTTCATTCAAGAAAATTATCTTCCAAATGGCTCTAGACAAGTGCCTAGCAATAGTTTATGTACTTGTAACTGGTGTTTAATGGTGGTTTAATCTAGCGTTTTTACTCCCAATGTTCATGTCTAGGGTTGCGATCTATATATAGGATTGCATGCAGACAGAACAAACTTGCTTAGCCATTAAGCTTTCAAGTTGATTCTCTCCTCCTCCTTAGATGTTATGTTTTATTGTATGAATTAGTTCTTGTTAGTTTCTACTATTTTGTTGCCTTGCCTATTTTGCAAGACGAACTTGTTTAATATTGAAGAGTTACCATGCGAGAATACTAGTATGCTGGAATAGCTCTTAAAGATAATGTCTTTTAGCATGACTCAGGCTTCAATTTGGTACCTACTGCCAACACATTCAACCAAATTAATACCACTAAGCCATCTGTTCAGGGCAAGATTGTGTGATTTTTCAAAAATGTGGTGGTGATATTATGTCTTTTAAAAATGCTAGGATACCAATTGTATATTTTTAAAATGTTTAGAGTAAATTTGTATTTTAACCCAAATTAAATTCCAATGATATGATTCAATGGCTTCCAAGCCCTTAATCTAAGAGTTTCACTACTTACTATGATTTGAGTAGGAAACTAATAAAGAACAACCATATATATCATCCAGAAATCTTCATTTAAAATTTATCCAGAAAAAACATAACTTTGAGTTCTTGCACTTTGATCGAATTTTGTTATAAATTCCTATACTTTTTTTTTATGTTTCAGATCGCTACACTTTTATTTTTTGGTGTTCTAAGTCCCTCCATGAGCATTGTTATAGGGACCTAAAATACTAAAAAATACAAGTGTTGGAACCTGTAACAGCCAAAAAATGTGAGAATCTATAATAAAACTCAACCAAAATGGAAGGACCCAAAGATATTTTTTTCATTTACCTATTAATTTATGTAGAAAATTTAATCTACTTAAATATTCTATACACATAAATTTTAATTATTCAATCACTCCTAAAAAATGACTTTTGGCGGTGACTTTTGGCGATAACATCGTGTCGTTACTAAAAGTTGCCACCAAAAGTCAATTTTTAGCGGCGACACTAATTGTTGCCGCTAAAAATCACTTTTCATGGCAACAAACTATCACCGCCAAAATATTTTTTTTATAAAAAATAATTTTTATAATTACTTTTAGTGACGACAAACTGTCATTGTCAAAAGTATTTTTATAAAAAAATTAAAAAATAAAAAATTGTACTTACTTTTAGCAGCGATAAACCTTCGTCGCCAAAAGTATTTTCATAAAAATAATAATAAATCAAAAATAAATTTATAATTACTTTTAGCGGTGACAAACTGTCACAACCAAAAGTATTTTTATAAAAAATAATTAAAAAATTAAAAATAATTTTTATAATTACTTTTAACAGTGACAAACCTTTGCCACCAAAAGTATTTTTATAAAAATAATTAAAAAATTAAAAAAAATTTATAATTACTTTTAGTGACAATAAACCTTCACTGTCAAAAGTATTTTTATAAAAAAAATTATTAAAAAGTTAAAAATAATTTATGTGATTACTTTTTAGTGGCAATAAATTGTTGCCGCCAAAAGTTTTTTTACAAAAAATAATTAAAAAATTAAAAATAATTTATGTAATGGCTTTTAGCAGTGACATTTTATCACCACTAAAAGTATTATCATAAAAAATAATTAAAAATTAAAAATAATTTATGCAATTACTTTTTTAATTTTCAATTGATAAAAAATTAAAAAACTAATAAATATTTTATAAATACTTTTAGTGGTAAAATTTGTTGCCACTAAAGGTATTTATATGTAAAATGAGAAATAATTAACATTGAAATGTTAAAGTTATACATAAATATTAAAATATTAAAGTTATATAGATGTTGTAAGATGCAAATGGCATTGCAGACTACTTGGCACATTACGCAGTTGATAATTGGCTTTGTATGCAAATAGTGTCTACTTCATTTATTCAGCTTTACTTTTTACTACCATAGGATTATTTAAATAAGATGCTCCATGTTTGATGGTTATTTAAAATACGCAACAAATAAAATAGGTTGAGAATACTTAATGGTTTTTTGCATTATGCATGAAATTATGTGTAAACTTATTAAAATTTTTTTATTTTAAATTGTAAAGTTGTTGGAAAGTATTCCCTATTAATTTTAGATTGACTCTGTTAAAGAGACTTTAATGAAAGTCTAAACTAATTTAAATCGAGACAAGACAAGATTCATTCTATTTTAATTATGAAATATCTACTTAGATTTTTAACTTGAAGTTTTTTGTGTTTAGCATCTACTTTGAGTTTATCACATTCACCCATTTCCTATCTCAAAGATAATAAAAAATAATTATTCAAAATGACTATTAACAAAATTTATATGATTAACATAAATTTTTTATTAAAATATTTTTAAGATAATTGAAAAATTGTAGGTAAAATTTATTTTTAATAAAAGAAGGGGAAGCATTTAACTTGGAACAAGATAAAAGTTTAATAATTTATTTATTGATTTTTGAGAAAAATATGGAAAAAAGTAAAAGACATTTAATGTAAACTAATATAATACATACTTATAGATAAATTATATACTTAATTATTTTCATTAAGAAGGTAAAAATAAAATTTAAAAATTGGTAAAAATGTTTATAAGAAAATTATTTAATATTTAAAAATTATTTCATTTTAAGTTCATTTTCCTAACAAAAATCATATTTTATTAAAAAATATAATATATGTATACACTCATAGAAATTATTTTAACATATTAATAAATGAAAATAAAATAAAATAATGTGTGTGTGTATTTTTTTTAATAATGTATTATTTGATATATGTATATGTAGTTAAATAATATATATTTAATTTTACATATAATAATTGCAAGTGCATTTTAACTCAACTGGTAACAAAGGAAAATTTAAGGCTTGGGAGGTAGAGGTCAAAAGCTCAAATCCTAACTTAGGCATATTTCACAATGAATATGTGATATGCCACGAGGAGGTATACACGGGGCAGGAGGAGGTATACACGAGGTAGGTGATGTGGCATAAAGTATTAGAGGACATGGCATAAAGAGGCGCTAACGTGACATGAGATGAATTTTTTATTTTTTTTAAAAGAAGTTGACTTTTGGCTTTAGTGGTGACTTTTCACCACCAAAAGGTCGCAACCAAAAGTCTTGTCACTAATAGTTTTTGACGGTGATCATGTTTGTTACCGCTATAAACTATTAGCTATAAGACTTTTGGTGGTAATCTTTTAGTGGAAAAACTGCTAAAAACCTTAAGCGACAACTTTTGAACTTTTGGTGACAACACAAAAGTCTTTTTTTTTTTTTGTAGTGAATGAAAAACAAGACAATTTACATAATTTTGCTTTCTATCAAAAAACTAATATTGAATTGAAAATGACAAGAGAGCAACATTACATTCAGCAGTCCAAATCAAAAGGCATGTTTAATTAAGCCCAATGATACATAAACGAGACTTTGTATTGAAAATGAATAAAAAAAACATAATAAAATTAAATAGATAAAATTATAGGTTTTTAGGATAAAAATATATATATAATAATTTTAAAGTAAAAATTTTCCATTTTGGTGACTTCCATGATTATTGTCATCTCAAAATTAATTTCCATGATATGCTTATAATGGAGATTGGCAAATAAAAAATGAAAGTCAAATGAGGGCCATAAAAATAGTTTAATTCAGTAGGATTATAATTTGATTAAGCCATTAATGAGCGAAAACCCTAGTTGTGTTTGTAAAAGGAAGACAAAGAGGCCAAAAAAAATCTTGGGGGGAGACGACAGAGCATATTGGTGAAATTTTGAGAGTGATCTTTCTTATACTACTTTCATACTTCTTTCAGTTTGGGTGCAGATTGGTCCGAAAGTAGAGAACGGCTTCCTCAGGTTAGGGTGATACACTTTTGAGTTCATGAATGGTATTTTTGTCCTCGCTAAGTGTTTTAACAACGGCCATATACTTGAACACCAAAAGCTCTGATCTTGATATGACTTTTTTTGGCTTTACGTTATAGGCTTCTTACATTTGCTTCCTTTATCAAAATAATTACATGTTTGCCTATTGTGTATTTATCGTGCTTCATATTTTGTTCACTTGATTTGGCTACACGTCCATGTATGTGATGCTTTGACACATTGGGAGCGCTTGTCTTATTTTATTGATTCATCGTTCTAGAAGCAATGTTATGATGTTTGGCTCAACACAATTTTTCTTTATAATCAATACCCACTTGACATCCTATGTTTTAATTTCATGTCCCCTATAATTTTAAAAGTTGATGCATAATACTAAATTACCATGAATGTTTTTATGCATGAGTGATGATAAATCACTATGATTGCCAGCCAAAAAAAAGCCCCTTTGTGCATTATT
Organism: Prosopis cineraria; assembly: GCF_029017545.1. NCBI lineage: Eukaryota > Viridiplantae > Streptophyta > Magnoliopsida > Fabales > Fabaceae > Prosopis > Prosopis cineraria. The sequence goes on from NW_026555337.1 coordinate 42,160,297, forward strand.
AAAAAATGATAATTAAAATAACAAAATTTTTGACATATTTTAAGCTATACCTTAAGTGATACTAAATCACTATGGATATTTAAAAATATTAAATGAGATACCATAAATGACATTAAGTCATTGCAGGTATCAAATTTTGGATGAAAATTTAATAATTAAATTATTGTATTTTATAGAAAATTTACTTTGAAAATTCATTTAAGGTTTTCCATAAGTGATACTAAATCAATGTGTGCACTTAGAGTATCAACCAGCAAAATGTGAATGATACTAAATTATTGCAGGTATTAACAATGGCTATTTTCCTCTTACTCAAAGGTATTTCCTCCGAACAATTTTTTTTTTTAAATAAATATGATGACATAACCCAAAATAACATTACTTTCATGAAACAAATTAATTTAAAGAATTGAAAATTTTAAATAAAAATATCTCGAATTATATGGAATTTGATTCCTATCACAAGTTACATAGGCCCTAGGCTTTAATTGCAAGTCAAGTCCTCCCATATAAATAAATAATTTATTTTAATAAATTTTGCATGTGATTAAAGGTAATTAAGATATTATTAAAAAGCTAGTTAATTCTATGCAGTCAACTTAGAGTAACTATTCTTATGAACGTGTATTGTGATATGCCTAACACCTTCCCCACATACAATCAACTTCCAAACCCTTTTTGCATATCATCTTTTTCCATTATACATCTTTTCAAGGATTCCTAAAAACTTTGGTCGCAACTCTCATTTTCAAACATTTATTGATTTTTCTCTTTAGGAAAGTCACAATCTAGGCACAACAAGGTCTACTATTGCTTTTGCTTCCTTGTCCTCCTCCCCTTAAAATTTCATTGAATATAGCAATGGCAACCCACGGCAATCGTGTGTCTAAAATCGCATACCCTTCACTTCGCCTTCTTCTTCGAGCACCCAATTTTGATGTGGACAGCGCATACTCATCTAGGTATTGTTGTTTTTTCTTTTTCTAATTTTTGAGATCTGTTTCAACAAGTCTGGAAACAAGGGGTCGTTGCTAACCTAAAAACCCAAAACACCCTATGCGATATCCTCGATATGAGTCCTCGTCATCCACATCTTCTCCTTTCCTTACTTTTAAATCCTTTTCCTAGTTTTGCATCTATGAAGATAATGACTAAAGCTTGTGTGTGGCTCGACACCTTTGATTTTGGATTTCAGGGTTTAATCTCAAAATAACTGTGAATAGATGTTGGGGATCTTTGTAGTTTCTGGTTTCTATGCAAGGCATTTATGGTCTTTTTCCAAGCAACATAGATTTTCCAAGCCATAAGAACCCAAGTTGTAAATGTTATTGATATTTATGTTAAATCAATTGATTGATTGCTACACTAATTTATGGGTTTTAAGGTTTGTGAATGAGTTAATTCTTCAGTGATTGATTTCCTTGTCTGTTGTGTTTGTGATTGATATTACTGTGCTTGATTCCAGAATCCACTACTACAAAAAGTAAAATATTTAACACCAAAATATTTAACGGTTAATAGCAAAAACGTGAAATAAATATACCAGTGAAGGTCAAGGAAGCATAAGTTTGACAATTATTTGTAAAGCCGTCAAACTTATTTTAATTTCTATTTAAAAAAAATAAAAATCCATAAGTTTAACGGTTTCATTTAAAACCATCAAACTTATGCATAATTTATTTAATAGTTTACTAAATAATTGTCAAATATCCCTAATTCAAATTGCCCCGGCCACCCCTCTTTCTCTCGTTCAAACTCGTCGTCCCCATAGGCTCCTCACCATTCTTTTTAAAATACTTCCCAAACGCACCCAACGGTTCCACACTGTTTTCCCCGGGAAGGAAATTGACTCGATTTCTCCTTCGTTAGCCTCAATGAAGCTCTCCTATCCAGTATTTTTGATGATTCGTTGTCTCTTCAATCATTTGTTTGTGATAGCTCGATTCATTAATTCCATGAAGGCATCTATTCACCATTTCATCTCCCTCTCCTTGAAATTTGAACACACAGTTCGCATTTCCTCTCCCATTGCTCTCTACAAACACTTTTGATCTCCATTGCTCTTGTTGGATTTTCACAGTCTCAACCATCACTCTTAGGTTGGTTCAAAAATTTAACTTTGTCCTCCTACTTTTGTTGGTGGGTTAGTTATTTTGTTCTCCTCTCCTTCGTTGCTTTTGTTAGTTTGTTAATCTTTGTAAATTACATTGGCTTAAATTAGTTTGTTAATTGCTATAAATTGATTTGGCTTAATAGGTTGCTTGAAATTGGTGTTTAGGTTGCTAGAAATTTCATCTTGATATAATGCTCTTTAGGATCTCATTTCCTTTTGACTAAGTTAAATTGACCTTAAATATGATAAACTTTATTGTTGTTACTATGGTTGTTCCTATGATTAAGTTGGATTGAATTAGGTTAGATTAAAGACTGTATAGGGATAAAAATCAACATGAAGAGAGGGAAAACTGTCTAAGAAAATTCCAATTATAAACAGTTATGCTGCCCAATTTTTTTTATAGAAGTAAAAATTCATGATTTTATTAGCTAGTAGTTAAGTAGCTTGACTTGGGACTGTTTTGGAAAGAATATGATCTCACTCTTTTAAGTTAAAGTTTGATTAATTCATTAATGTTCCTAGCTTGAGTTTTGTGAATATGATTATTGTTAAGTGAGAAATGTTGTAAAGTTTGACTAATTCATTGATAATGTGAAAATGTAACATATTCCCATGATTTCTAGCAATAATCGTATGATTTCTTCATCCTCTTTTATGTTTTGTGGATGTGGTTGTTGTTATGACTGAGTAGCATTGAATTAGGTTAGATTAAAGACTACATGAATTAAAATTATATAAAGGGACGGTAAAATGCCTAGGAATATTTCATTTTTAAGCTGTTATGCTACCTAATTTTTTCCATAATGAACTTCACATTTTAGTACTTAATAGTCAAATTTTTATTTAAATCAAGTTAAAGAACTTCGATCCGTTAACTTAGTTTAAGGTTGTAGTCAACAAAGCTCAAAGAGGGGTTATGTCAATGAAATAAATGTGACTCATGATTGAAAGACTAAGTGGTTAATAATTTTTATCTTCTACTAATTTGGCCAATATTGATCTATAAGTCACTAATCATATTTTTCCTCAAAATGATTGATTTTAGATTTGGAAGATGGACAAGGAATAGATATCTTCCAATCAATTAATAAGGGAATACTTAAATAGGGTGAAAAAGTTTATTAAGTTTGCACTTGAGCACACCAACGATCGTAATAGTATTGTGTGCCTTTGTGTAAAATGTTGGCTGATGAAGTGGGGTTGTGTATTTGAATTGAAAGATTATTTAGTGTGTTATGAAATTGATTAGATTTATAAATGTTGGTACAAGCATGGAAAGGAAAGGGATACAAGCCGGGGGTATAGCAAGAGTCACCTATCACATGATTTTGATACAAGTACATATAAGGTTGATGAGGAAGACCATCTCGAAGATATGACCAAGGTGATTGAAGGGGAACTCAAAAATTGTCTTGAAATGATTGAGAGATTAAAAAGTGATACAGAAAAACCTTTATATAGTGGTTGTACTAATTTCACATTACTACTAGGGGTCTTGAGTTTATACCATTTGAAAGCGAGTAATAGGTAGAGTGATAAGAGCTTTAATGAATTACTTGCACTTCTTAAAGTAATGCTACCCAAAGTAAATGAGCTTCCTATTAACAAGTATCAAACAAAACAAATGTTGCATGCTATTGGCATGAACTACGGGAAAATTCATGCTTGCCCTAAATGATTCCATATTGTTTAGAAATGAATATGAATCATTAACTAAGTATCCAAAATACAAGGCATCATGCTTCAAAGATAGTAGGAAGAGTCCAGTGAAGGATTATGGTATTTTTCCTATTGTGCCTAGATTCAGACGATTGTATAGTAGCAAAGAAGGTACAAAAAATTTAATGTGGCATGTAAATGAAAGGATTAAGGATGGAAAGTTACAGCTTCTTGCTGACTATCTTTAATGGGGAAGGATTGATCATGAGTATCCTAAATTTAGACAAGCATTAAGGAACTTACATCTTATATTATCTATTGATAGAATGAATTCACAGATATGAGTTGAGGTGTAGACTTCCCTAGTGAACAATTGACTAGATATAAGATTGTTGCAACTCCCTTGCTTCAAAAGATAGAGCCTTAATTGTCACATAAATTCATGACATTACTAGGGGCATATGCAAACATCCAAAGAAGTATTCATTATTTTGTTGCAGTAGACATCCCATTTGAGCATGGCATATATGACAGAGATCATATCAATCACATATTGCTTGAAATGGTAGATAAAAGTATTCCACCATGCCATGATTAGCACGATCGTCATGAATTTTTATTTGAAGTACTCTTCTACATAATAATGGTTATTATTTTTATAAATATCTACCAATATATTTTATTTATTCATTTTAGGTTTCTCTACCATACATTCATCTTGCCCCACAACCTTACTAGGATGTTTGCCTTCATTTGTCCCTATGACATTCCTGGTTTCCATGACATTAGAGACTGTAATTGTGAAGATCAAGAAAAGTGGTTGTGCTATTTATTCAAAGCAAGGACTATAAAAAAGGGGGAGGTTAATCTTGATACCTTACGTGCAAGAATTAGTTATCCATTATGTTTAATATGTTTTCTTGATTTTATTAACTATTTTAATGGATTATATATTCTTTACACTTGCTAATTATTTAATTAGGGATCATTGGATGCTGGATCCAGTTAAGGAAAAATATGCGAGGCTATCTTTTACTCGTGTTCTGCTAGCGGGAGACCGAATAATCTCAAAGATATGATAGAATTAATCAACAAGTAAAATCATTAATTAAGTTCATATTTGTGTCTTTTGATATTTTAAACTTCTTATGCTAACTTCTATATTATTAGGGTTGTGTTTTTGTGCCATACAGATGAATCTCTAACTATCCCTAGAGTCAAACCATTTGACCAATTGCTCACATAGACACTAATGGGGTACATGTTTAAAAATTAATTATTCAATTATTTATTAACAATTATTCAATATTCTAATATATTTTGACTTTTTTTAAGTGCCCACATCAAAGACTATATTCAATGGATGTTGATATTGTGTGATGAGATTCATTAAGGGCATCATCACTCACACCAAGACTTCAGTCCCTGCCAAGGTTTATATTTAATTTAACTACATTTTATAGATAACAAAATTTCATTAGTTAGCTAACTTTGTTGTGGTTACAATTTAAATTACAATATTATGATGACATTATTATGAAGAATTTGGAGATGCTCATGTCAATGAAATCATGGAAGAGTGGTGCCAACACATATTTCAAGTATGGATCATGCAAAATCCTTAGTGAGTGCACAATTGGTCTAAGAGCAAAAGTAATGTGACTTATGATAGGATTTATTTCATTTTTAAGGATAGAATTGTGATTTTAAGAACAAGATCTATGACTTTTTAAGCAAAAGGAATAAGTGTTTAGATTGAATTGGGCTTTGTTTGCAAAGAGTGTGTGTGTGTGTGCACGTGCATGCTCGCGCGTGCGTGCGTGCGTGTTTTCTTATAATTTTGAAACAATATTATTGATGATAAAATTTGCTGGATTATCTAGGAGATTGTTATGACTATATATTGTCAATTATATTTTAAGGGGCTACTTAAAATGCATGTCTCATATAAAAAAAATTATAGAACATATTTGACATTTATTTTAGTTACCGTCAAATATTTATTTGATAGTTATTTAACTTAACAATCAAATATATATATATATATATAGGCATACTTGATGGTTATATATAATAAATGTCAAGTATGCCCTCCTTATTTAGCAAGAGATTGGTTTCTAGTACATTATACTTGATAGTTACTAATAACCATCAAGTATATGGACACATATTTGATAGTTAAAAAAACCGTCAAATATATGGACACTACATAAATGACGGGATCTTATGTGATAGTTATTAATAGTCAAATATAGGGACAAATAGTTGTGAAATATGATGAATTTTGTAGTAGTGATCACTGAATTGATGTTGAATAGGAAAGCACCATGGTTTTGATCAATTTTTGATGACCTTAAAAGTTAGATTTTAGTTCTAGGATATGAATAAGATGGGAATTATGTGGTTTTATTCTTTGGCACTTCATTTCTAATTGATTTTTGTTCTTTTCATGGACAAGTTTCTCGATTAGTTTGATTTCTTTATTTTTTTTATTTAATCTAAATTCAATAGAAGAGGGTGAGGAGGAGGAAGATGTTATTGATGGTGAATGCCTAAAAAGTAGGACCCATTTAAAAAGTGAGGACATCTTCTTCAAAGAAAAAAATGATATGGATGCTGTATAGAATTGCCATGTCAACATAAATAGGTCAACTAACACTCAATGGTCAAACCATCATGTTAAGACAATAATTGTACAAATCTAAAAAACATTAGGGGTGACATTGAGCCTACACTTATGGAAAATTTACGGATAAATTTATACTTTAACTCTATATTTAATTAATCAATAATATATTAGAGAATCCTTTAAGCCCAACTAGTAGCAAAGTGAACACAAAGGCACTAGGAAGATGTTGGGTTGAGAGTTCAAGCCCGACCAAGGTTGGCCAAGGCATAATTGAAGTTAATATATCATATGGCAGTGACATAATACTACTATGATGATACATAACAATGAGTTGGAACTGGTCCATGGTATATTCAAATAATGGGTTGTAAATAAAGTGTACCATTTTTGTGTAATGCATTGTGGTGCATGGTACATTCGCTATAGTGCACAACAAAGAAACTCATTTTATTAGTCTATCTTCATAATAGATGCAATTTGAGAGAGATTTTGAGAGTGTGTAGGCAAACTATTAGAGGCTCCACTAGGATTTAAGTTGGGTCCACTGGGATTTGAGTTTGCCAATCTTAAGGCACAAATTTGAGGCTTCAAATCACTAATATAAGCTTGTTTAATCTTCCTTTTATCTTCTAATCTCCTCCTTTAGGTAGTTTACTTAGTGTTTAATGCTAGGGTTCCATTTTTAGAGTTACTTAGCCCTTGAACTAGAATTTGAAGTATTGGTTATGGTTAAATAAAGGTTGTTTAGGCAGTTTTGATGCTGTTTGTGGTTGTGGAATGATTAAATCTAAAACCTATATTTAGAAGTGACTTTTTTTTTAGCAAAATTTAGAAGTGACTTTAAGGATGATTTTTCAAACTATAGAGGTTGAATTTGTGAATGAAGAGTATAATGAGGATTTATGAGTTTAAGAATCATGACTAATGTGTATGGGAGGTGTTAAGCTTAATGAGATTAATTAACCTAAATTTAGGATTGGTATATGGTTAGTATTTAAGTACTGTAATTAGCCACAATTATTGTGCATTAATGATAATTAGCAATTATGTGTTACATTGATTGTGGTATTGACATTGTAGAGGGTGGTCAATCACAAGTTGGGGAAATTTTGATTAGAAGGAATAAAGGTAACTACTTATGTCTTGTTGCAGTGTGTAACTTGTAATTGATTATGTGAACTTCCGTTGTGATTTATTATGTTATGAAAATATGCATTTAGAAGTGATTACATGTGTATGGACAATTTTATTTTCAAGTGGGACTAAATTGTATTAAAAATGTGTTTGGATTAAAGTTGTGTACTTGAAAACATGACATAAAATGTTTTGAACATTTATATATTGGAAAAGTGTTTTCTTTTCGCACAATTAGTGGTGTATGGCTGGGAGTTTGTGTGTTGGATCATGAATTATCATGTGATACACCCTCATTAGGCCTAATAGGTGGCATGTGTAGCTTGAGCTAGCCTACCTTTAGCTAAGTAAGTCAAAGTATCGAGCATTGTATGCAAAGGTGATAAGGCGGTGTCATGCATAATTATGTTTGTAACTTGAAATATTAAGTGTTTTAGAAATATGTTTACTTGCCCATTTAACAATCCACATGATTAATTGCATTTCAAGCATCATGGCATTTTAAACTTGGTTATTAGACCTCATGTCTTATTCCTATGATTAATAATTTTTTAGAAAAGAGCTCTGTTGGAGAAGCAACTAAGGCGTAGTATTGGTGTGTTGAACACTATTATAGTTTATAGCTTCATTTTTGGTTTCATATATGTATACAATTGCCAACCTATGGGTATTTAGATTGTAAATTGAGCATGTAACTCCTCTTTTGGCTAAAGCTTATCTATATATACTAGCCATGGGAATAGTTTTGACTCCCATAGTATTATTGAATATGTCCTTGAAACATGACCATGATTATAAGATTAAATATGATTAATGTTATTATTTTTTATTATTAACTGTGATGGATAGTCGTAACTCAACTATGGGAATGTATGTTTGATTGAGAAAATGTATGAGTTTAAGTGTTATTGGATATGTTTGTGATGTGGCCAAGTATCTTACACTTAGTTATTGGCTTGGTTGTGGTCTAAGAGCTAAAAGAGTTTACAAGTGTGTTTTGGAGATGTTAGAGGTTTTAGTGGATAATAACTTCATATGGCAGTGTTTGTTTGTTAAACCAAAACCATTAGCTAAATTTCATAATGAGCTTCATGTAGATACTTGAATTACTTAACTTTTTGATATATATTTAAAGTTATGAGTGTTTGAAGTTTGGTCTGAAAACTTAACAGGCAGCCACTGTGTAATGTGCTACGGCACATGTTGCTTTTGTCGCAACATTCTACCCATTTTGATCAGAATGTGTCCCTATGTCATCTGCCTGTGTTTTCAATAATTTTTGAGAAGGTCATTTTGACTCTTTTGCCCTCTTTAAACTTGTTTTTGGACAAATATGCCCTTGGGAACCATGCTTTACCGAATAAAAAGCTTTGAAATATTATTTGAGTTTTAATACTCGTTTTTATGGGATCCCAATTCTAGATACTAAATAATAAATTATGGTAGGCTTATTTTATGTTGTTGAACTCTTTTATTGCCATGGTAGTTCCTCTTCCACTATGGTAGCTGGTTTTGTAATATGTTTGTTTTATAAGAAAAATTGTTTTCTACCATAGAAATTCTTTGTTAAGTGTTTTGATTCTTAGTTATCATAGTAGACCCTTTTCTATCATGATAAGATTTCGAAATATTAGCTTTTTTTTTAATACCATGATAAGTCTTTTATTTACCATGGTAGTATTTTGAAAGAAATATGTTTACTTCTAATTACTATGGTAGAGTCTTTTCTACCATAGTAAGGATTTAAATAGGTTGTGATTTGTATCAAAATATATCTAAATGGAATAAAATCCGGTGTATAAGTTAGAGATGGTTCATGCTCTTATTTGTATTTGAATGTAAATAGACTTTGAATTTTTGATTGGTTGAATGAGAAGCTCTTATGTATGTATACGGAATTAATATGTTTGTGTCTGTGTGTCTTGGAATAATGCATTGCAATCTTGTGAACATGACAGATATGTAATCTCATTTAAATAGTTGTTCAATTTCAGGAGTACTTGATCACATACGGTACCAAGTACCAAAATGAAATTTGGTATATCAACCTTGAAAAATGTACTTTTTTGAATTAATGTTAAGTTGTTATTTATCATATCTTACTGGTTACAAGGTTAATAATGCTTGTCAATTATCGCGAGCGACTTGCTTGATAGATGATAGTTTTTGTAATCCTTGATTATTAAATTCTCAATATTACTTGTTAAATTCTTAGCATTACTTGTTAATTATTAGACCTTATTGGCATGACAATTGACAATTTTATAAACCCCACTTGTTAAATCTCTAACATTATTACTTGTGAATATATTATTTAACCCCTGTTAGTCAATAATTACAATACTCAAAAAGTTTCAGGAGGAAATTTCATATGAAACATTTGTTATTTTAGTATATGATAATTGTTACTTTGTTAACACACACTTGTCATTTACATCTCTTGTCAATATGATAATATGAAAATACACTACAACGAACTTATCATTTTATTTACCCTTGGTTGTTAAATTATTTAACCTGTGTTGGTATATTATTATAAGACTTGTTATTGGTAATGACGTTTGACATTTTTGTAACTTCCACTTGTTAAATTCCTAACTTACTTATTAAATCCTTAACATTACAAGTAAATTATTTAACATTTTCTGGTCAGTGATTATTAGATCTATTATTGGTATGATAATTGATAGTTTTATTAAATCTGTTACATTATAATTAAGAAATTTTAGAAACTTCAAATGGAAGATTTGTTATTTTAGTATATCATACTTGTTAAGACAGTTGTAAATTCATATTTTGTCCAAACCCTTATAAATAAATAAGATAACATATTTAATAAAATAATAAAATTCTTTGGCCACTAGTTCTTCTCTATCGTTTGCCTTTACATGTGAGCCTGCTCCTTAAACTTTCCTTCTTTTGTGCCATATACTATAATAGCATGATATGAGTGTTGGACTTCAAGTTGGTTCATTGATGTTTTTATATAGAAAACGTTTTCAAACCTCTACGTATCTTGTGTGGTGATTTTAGTTGTGTTAGGAAATTTATAAAATTCCCAAAAATGATTTGTCACTATTTTTTTTATCACGATCATATGATGCTTGGTTAGGGAAAGAAGTCTTGTTTTTTTATAACATTTGATTGTAACGTATATGTGGGAAATCTTGGTATTGTAATTGAATTTGGAGCAATGTTTTTAGAACTGGATCGGATATTGAACCGGAGAGGCCAGCAGTCTGTGGTTTGCATGGTCTAACTGGGTTGGACCAATGGTCGAACTGGTGACGTCATAATTAAATTTAAAAATTATATATCTATATAATAATATAAACAAAACATCAAATAATTAAAATATCAAGATAAATAGTCTTCAATATATAACAAAATAACAACTAACAAGGCAATACAATACAACACACCAACAATTTAAACAAGCATAACATTATATTTATCTATTCATGACTTGTCAAAAATTGGTGGATCCTGATTAAGCCAGGCATGAGTTTCCCTCAAATCCTCATCACTATAAGTTTCAACATCTTCTTAGGCAAAAGATCTCAAATCAAGTCCTTCCATGATTGAACATCCACCCCCAAACGGAACCTTATTGCCTCCTCCTTCATTATTACCTTTATTAAATAATGTAACAAATAAAATATTAAAATGAATAAGTAACACATATTATAAGGAAAAAAACATGACTAAATACTAAAAAATATCAAAGATCAAACCTTCATCTTGATTGATAGAAACTTATGGAATTATTGTATCATCATAAAGCATAGCTTCTTCTATCTCATCATAATTAAGGGTGGGAGAATCTTCATCTTCCATGATCCAATACTCAATGTCACCAATACTTTCATAATCAATAGGATCAAAAAGATCTTTTTTTATTATAAACTCTAAAACACATAACTAAAGTATTAAAATTTTAGAAGTTAACTTATAATTAAACTCATGTTAAACAAAGTTTACCTATAATTAAATAATATACCTATTTCTCAAACGAAGGTTGTAATAAATAAATACAAGATCATTTAACCTTTTATGCTCCAACCTATTCCTTTTTTTAGAGTGTATTCTTTCAAAAACACTCCAATTTCTTTCACAACCAGATGAAGATGAAGTTTGGCTTAAGAGTCTCATTGCCAATTTTTTAACATTTGGTGCACTATCACCAAACATTTTCCACCATTCATCTGTAAAATTTAGCATCAAAGATAAACATAAGTAAGAACTATAAAAACTAAAAAGTATTAAAGTTAAATGAAAAAAGCATTAAAATTTACTTGGCAGCAATGAGTTTATAGATGAAATGGCCAAGGAACAATCGAAGCTGTCAACTCTATCTTGATACAACAAAATTTCTCGCACAAACTTGGTTTTGTTAGAAGTGATTGTCTTATCCAAAACATTAAGAAATCCAGCCATAACCTCTGGCTTTTTACAGAAGCTCTGCTTATCATAAAAGAACACAAGATTTAGGAAATAAGCTGCTGCATGAAGCTTCTGACGAAGTTGAGAATCCCACCTTTTCTTGATAATCCTTGTGTAAGGCTTATACAAGGGCTTTTTATTCATTAATATATTCTTGATAGTTTTTCTTGCCCTGTACATGCCATCATATACATACCCAAGTGAAGGCCTCTCATCAGCATCAACAATCCTTAACAACCGAATAAGTAGTGAAACAATTTGGACCACAATTTTACAATCATTCCAAAATTGATTGTCCAGCACTATTAAAGCCACATCCTTTGCCTTTTCTCCTTTTAAGTATCTAGAATCTAAAAATACTTTGCTAGTTACCAAGGCTTGCAAATCATGTTTATGCTCATGAATACTTTTCAATGCAATAAAAGTGGTAGCAAATTGTGTCACCCTAGGGTGAATAATTTCAGTCCAACCTTCTCTTTTTCTCAGCCAAGCAAGTAAAAAGGCATGATTATAAACAAACTTTGTCACCATAGATGCACGTGTTGCCAAGCCAATCACAATATCCATTTTATCGATATCTCCTAAAATCAAGTTCAAACAATGTGCAACACAAAGAGACCAAAAAAATAGAAGAAAATTTATCACATAATAACCGCCCAGCAGCTTTATAATTAGCTACATTATCAGTTACCAAGTGCACAACATTTGTGACTCCAACAAAGTCAACCATTTCAGTGAACAAGTTGCACAAATTTTAGGCATCCTTAACTATGTCCAATGCATCAACAGATTTAATAAAAACAATTTCCCTTGGAGAATAGACAAGAAAGTTAATCAATTGCCTATTTACTTGATCTTGCCAACCATCGGCCATGATTGTACAACCAGTATCATCCCAAAAGTTTCTAAAACTATCAACCATTAATTGAACTTCCTTTTTAGTATCAAGCAGTAATTTAATTCTCATGGCATGATAACTTGGCCCTTTATAACCAGGGCCAATAGCTGTAAACGCATAATCATAGGTTGAAAGAATGCTGGATTGACAACATTCAATGGGATACAACAATCATACATCCACTTAGCAAAAGCCATGTCTGCCCTACGTATAGGTTCTTTTCCTGCAAGCGCACTTCGTATCCTTGGCTGTGCTCCTGGGGTTGTTCTTGGTGCAAAATATTTATCAATAGGAGCCTTTCTTTTTCCAAGTTGAGTTTGACTTTGTGATTGAATTTCCTTGAGGGTTTGAGATTGAGGAGTAGAAATTTCTTCTAAATTTCCATCGTGACTTTCTAATGGTGTGACATTAGGGCCATATGGATTGTCCTCTTCATAACTATCTTGCTTTTTGCCTTTATTCTCCCTAATCTCCTTTAAATTTTCTTCGAGTCAATAGCGAACATCAGTAGGCACCTTTTTGCAACTTATTGCATCCCCTTTCTTTCCAGCAAGCTGTTGTTTCATTCTATGAATCCCTCCACCAGCAAATTCTTTTGCACAATAGAAACATTTTAGGTGAATTTTGCCATCTGGGAGGTTGATCTCAGCACAATACTCCCATGTAGGATCTGTCTTTGATCTAATAGATTGTGTTGATGCAGTAGTTGAAGCATTTTCAGATGTCATTTTCTATAAGGCAAAATTTAGATTTGTCATTAAAAGAGCTAATCAATCCAGTGAAGTCACAGCTCTGGCAAAAATAAAAAATTTAGTGAAGTCACAGTGGTAGAAGAGCTAGAAATTGAAGTTGAAGCCTGAAAGACAAAATCAAAGCTCAAAGAGACAAAGAAAATGCACAAAGCTAAAAATAGAAAGCTGACCAAAATATATGTATTTGCCACTGCTATTGATCATGCTGAACTGAACATTTAGTAAATAAAATAGGACCTTACCATAGCTTACTTTTTTAATCACTTATTTTCTTGGTCTACAGAACTTGGACGAAGCACATAGCAGCCCTGGGTTGCATGCTACAGTTGGACCTAGTCTTGCAGAAGAGTGTATGATGCTAGTATTTTTAATCATATTTTCTTTTTAATTGCTTTAGAAAAAAATTCTTTATGTACTTAATATTGATAATATGTGAGCTTGGGGCTTTCAAAAATGGAGACATAAAATAAACAGATAAAAGTTAAAGAGAAGTACTCAGCAATCAGCACAAAAACCTCAATCAAATCCTAAATCAGAAATTTACCAGATGCGCTGACCGTGAGTCCGTGACTTCGCAGCTCTAAAATGAAACTGTGAAATCGAGAAATGAAATAGGAAGCCAAACCAGATGCACTGACCATGAAAGTGATCTGAAAGTCTGAACAAGAAGCAAGAAAATCAGTGTCGAACCATGACTTTGTAGTTCAAAGACATGAGAGATCTGAAACCATGATTGCCCTACGAGCTACGAGCTAAGAGCTGAGTGTGTGTGTGGTATGCCTCTGTGTGTGCGGTTGCTTTGAACTGAAGTCTGAATTCTAAAATATATGGGGCAAAAAAAAAAAAGAACTGTCCAGCTTTTAAAAACTGGACCCGGTTCGCAGCCCAACTCTAGCTCGCAGCCCAACTGTCGGTTTTGGCCAGCTCAACCCGGCTCAACATCCCACATGATTTTTCCCTTCTGGCCGAGCCGGAATGTGGACCGGTTGACGATAGGACCGGTCCGACCGTCCGATTCGGTCTAGCTTTAAAATCATTAATTTAGAGATACATGATATGAAAAGTGTCCATGAGAGATTCCAAGGAATTTCAAGACTTAAATTTTAGGTCAATGTTCAGTAAGGTTATCTAGATATTTACAGAAGGCTTTCTTTGAGTTCTAACTAATGGTACTAGTTTCATAATAAAATCATTTTTCAATCATAAGTTGAACATTAAAATGCAAACTCACTCATTTTTACTTTCAAAACATAACTAGGATGTTCAAAATCACAATCAAGTGCCATAAGCTAATAACCACCCCGAAATCACACTCAATAGATTTAATAAAACTTTTGCAACATGCCACAACACTCCAATAACATGTAAAATATATTTTCCATGCTCAACCCCAAATTCATCAAAAGCAAAGAGGGAGGTCATCATTATTTAAATTATCCAACTACATATTTACAACCCTTAACATAGCCTTAAACATAATTACACAACATTTTGACCTTGAATAAGCATGTTTAACTCAGACAAGCTGACCAAGGGCATCAAAACACTAACAAATAATCATATATGAAGGCAATGGTGCAAGTAGTCAACACAATTATCCTAGTTGGCAATATCATCATAATTACTTATTAATCAAAAGTATTTTAGGCATTATAGTAGGAAATCCAATTCCTAATTAAAACTCATATACATTTTCCTTATTCCAATCAGAGCTAGTATTTGTAAAATATTTGAGAGGGGTGAGTACAACTATTCAGTAACTAAGGTTAATCTAGCCTATACAAGTGCATGTTAATTAATTATAATGATGCAAGTAGCTTAATCAAATAAAGCATGTTCACATATTAAACCAAATTCATTCAGTCACCAAAAAATTAGCAACCATGTGATATCAAAATACTAAACATGTAAGGGTCATAATAATAACTACCATATGCCCTTTCAGCAGTGGAGGGAGGGGGGACCAATAGGGGCTACGGGCCCCTCAATTTGTAAAATTTTTCTTTGTATTATATGAGTGTTATACTTCCAACCCCCTTAAAATTTAAAAAAACTTTATAATATATATATTTTTAATTTTTGTCCCCATTATTCTTAAGTCCTTGCTCTACCCCTGCCCTTTATAAGACGTATAAGACCACAAAAATAGCAATCATGTGGTCATATAATATATGCATCAAAACATATACGAGATCACATTATTAACAACCATGTGCCTTTATCAAATTATGCCAAATCACAATAATAACCATATGGCTAAGATATGAGATGCATGATCAATGCCAACCTTATACCCTCCTATTACCTCTAATATGAAATTAGTGGCTATTTAGTGAGCTATGTCTATGAATCTGGACTTCCCAAGCCTTTCACTCATAAGGAGCTATCTAGCCAAGGCTACTTCACTCACTTATACAACACAGTTTCCCCTAGTACTAACAACTATGGGGTGTTATATCTCTAATCTAGCCTCTTTATGAACCGATAGAGACTAATTAGATTTAAGTCCCTCGAAGAACAAGTAGGACAACCCCTATACAATAATGGGACAATGACTATCTTCTGATTCTAACGATTAGTAGTCTAGCTAGCTTTCAATTCTAATGATAAGCCACCAATATCACGTAAATTTATAACATCTACTCCTCTCCCTATAGGCAAATTCCCATCTTACATAATCGTGCCATGCACAAATGTTCAACACATAGCATGCAAATTCATACTCACCAATAGCATGCAACCTTTATTAACATCAATCTCATTATATCATGCTTATTAATATCACAAACATAATCATGCTCAATACAAGTCTCAATTCACAATTTTCTTTTTTTATAGGCACCCTTATACACTTTAATATTTACTCACAATAATAAGCATATACAACATATATTTCCCACAAATGTCATTCATATCAATTTCATCACATCATATAAATTTATTCATATTGCCACAACTTTCATCAAATAGAGTTTAACAATATATCAAGGTTTTCAAATAAGTCTTTTCACATACAATTAATTAATCAAGTAAATGCACAAGCTAAGTCTCCCTTTTGTTATCTCAAACCTTTGAGAGGTCAAAGGTTTACCTTTCAATCACAACTTGCTTTCTGAGTTAAATTCAAGCTCATCAGTACTTCATGAGGTTAATCTACAATTACATTAACATCCATCACTAATAATCATCAAAATCACTACTTCCAACATTAATTTCATACTTTAATAATCAAATTTTTCAACTACAAGATCAACCTCACATCGATTGAGTTCATTAACTCCTATTAACTTCATTTAGCTCTCAAAAACTTAAATAATCATGAATATATTATCTAACAGTCCAAAATCATAATCAATGTCACAAATTACTCACTTCTAACTCTCAAATTTAAACACTTTAATCACCTAAAACTCTCAACTCTTGAGTTTAATTACCATATTAGGTTTATTAACTCTCGTTAACTCTAACTAATACTAACATAATCCTTAATCAACATCAGTAGAAGGCATCTACCTCAAGTACCACCATTTATGACGCTTTAAGGTATAATTTCGTCCATATTAATGAGCCCAAGCTCAACAATGCCCAAGCTCAAAGATGCTTAAGCTTATCAAAGCTATGTTTAAAAAACTCAAACAACTCTCATGAGTCCTATTTAGACCAATAGGTTCAGACTATAGTCTTAGGTCCAAAAATCATCATCTTCCAACCTCAAATCTCACTTCCATGTAGAGAGAAGAAGAGATAAGGAAGAAATACCTAGGTGAAATCAAGCTCAAATCTCTTTTGATGACCAAAAGTTGATCCCTAGTAGAGCAACTATGCTCTTTGTCGCCCTCCCTCTATTTTAGGCTCATTTCTCCCTATTTTAAGCATTTTTGCATTTTTTAAAAAAATGGTTCTAAAAATTATGCTGCAACACACATTTTTATGCTGCAACATAATATACTAGGCCATAATCTAATTTTTTTTCTCTACAATTTGATCCTGGGTGATCCAATTCACTTCCAAACCCAATTTAAAGGCTAAAACGAAACCTAATAGCCATCTTTAACTATCCTCAAACCCATTTATATTTAAGTTTACATATTTACCCTTCATTAGCTTAATTAATCAAGGGAATAATTTTTAAGATGTTAGAGTAACCATTCAAATGAATGGGCGTTGTCAAGTGACTAACACCTTTCCCACATATAATTGACTCTCTTACCTTTTTCTTTATACAAAGATCACATGTTAAAGAAATTTTTAAAATTACCTTTTAAAATTTTGGTGGTGACTCCCAAATATTTTTATATGATTTTTCTTTTCAAAAAATTCTGAATCAAGCATGACAACTTTATAATGTCTTGTTATCATGTTAACACATACTTGTCATTTACACCTCTTATTAATATAATAATATGATAATGCATTGCAATCAACTTGTCATTTGTTTACCCTTGCATGTTAAATCCCTAACATCAATTGTGAATTATGTAATTAAATTTTGTTGGTAAATAATTATCAAACCTAGTATTGGTATAAAGCTTGACAAATTTGTAATACTTGGCTTGTTAAATCTCTAACATTACTAGTTAAATCTTTGATATTGCTTATGGATTATTTAACAAGGATAGTAATTATCATACTTAGGATAATTTAAGAAGAAACTTTAAAAATCTCATCTACTTGTCTCAGCTTGTTAAGACACATAAATGTAACATCCCAAATTTTAACTTTAGGAATTTTCAATATTTATAAGGGTACTTTAGTCAATTAGTGAATTTTTGGTTAATGATATTTTTAGGAAACTAATAAAGCTTTTGGATCCTTATACAATCTTAGAAAAAGGCTAAATTAGAGTACGAGTAGGCCATGGCACAGAAAGAGGTTCAAAAAGAGTCTGAAGTTCTCTGTGCCATACGCCGAGGTGAGTGTGCCAATACCCTATGGCACAGCTACAAAATTTACATTTATCAGCTCACGAAATCAAACAAAAAATGAGAAGTAAGATAGAGAGAATGAAAAGAGACGATGAGCAATGACCAGTTAGTGCTAGGGCTTGACTTTAGGATCACTTTGAAAGCATTTGGAGCAAGATTTAGCTTTGGTTAAGCTTCTTACACTTCACCTTCTCCCTATATTCAAACTTTCCTAATGAATGAGGTATTTTAGGCCTTTGATTTAGCTTTTCTTGGATAACGGTTGAACCCATTGCTTTAATTAAAGTTTTAGGTAGTTAAATCAAACCTCTAAACCTATAATTATGGATTATATAATGATTTGAAATTGTTGGTTAGGGTTTGGATGAACCCTGCTAGGTAGAAATGGAATGACTGAGAGCAATATAGGTAATGTAATGGTGTTATATATGTGTTGGAATGTTAAATAGGATTAATGGAGTATGTTGTAAGAATTTTTAGGTTGAATAGAGGTTTTGGGAATAATGGGTGCCCAAATTTGTGTTATTAATGGGGTGATTAGTGTGTGGATTGACAATTAAGGGTTTAACCTTGTAGATTAGCCTTTGATTGAGCATTATAGTGCTAGTGGACATGTATGAAGCCATTAGTTGACTACGGTAACCCTTTTAGTGACAAAAAGGTTAAGATAACCAGATTATTTAAGCCATTGGCACTATGGAGGCCTCAGTACTCAGTATTATATTGTTTGGATGTCCCAATACTACATGAGGTAGATTAGGAATCAATGCCCCTAGTATTCGGAGGCAGGGAAAATTTATGGTTCATAATGGGTAAAGGCGCTCTTAGTCAGGGCTACCTCCTACTAATGTTGAGTTTGGGCTAGTTCAGTCACTTGAACTTGGTCTTATCAAGTTATCTACCCCCAGAGTCAAAAGACATAAGGAGGGCATAAGGTGATGTGTTAATCATACATTTCATACTACAACCATATGTGTGGATATATGATTTATTATATGTTTTGCTTGCCAGTTCACATACATGCATTCTCACATACAAGTAGTTGATTAGACTATTTAGTTATTGAGTTCTCGACTCACCCCATGGTTAAATTTTACAAGTGAAGGCTCCGATAGGGACAAGGGAAAGGAAGGTATGATTGAGCATCAAGAGGACTAGCCAGATTGTATAGTCCCTTTCATTTATTTTGGTTTGTAACAAATATTGTATAAATATGCCAACTTAGGACATATATAGTTTTGTGATGCACTTACATGAATTCTATTGTTAAATATAGGTATCTCAACCTGGTTTGTTGTATTTGTGTTGTACTAGTTGTGAAAGGTCAAGATATTAATGCAAGTGTTAGTTTTGTATTGAGTCATGTGATAGATTAGTCATTGGGTTGTTTATGAGAAGTTGTTACCCCTTGTAGAATTTATTTTGAAATTAGGGTTTTGGTGGTCAAATCTTGTCTAGCTTGTTATTATTATGGTCTAAATGTTTGAACAAGTTATGAGTTGGTTCAAGTGGTTCTAAGGTTATTGGCGCTCAGATTATGAGATTGGGCACCTAATTTGTGGTTTTCGAAAGTAAATGTATCATTTTGGTTTTAAGTGTCCAACTCTCATTTGGCTCAATGTTTTGGTATAAGACTGGTGCCAATAGCTAGGTGGCTTTAAGAGCTATAAGTAGACACTTAAGTTGCTCAAATTGAATGTCGAACAATGAAACATCACACTCCAAATGTTGGCATGAAGAGCTATCATAACAGCAGTTTGCCATTGTGACAAGGGATGCGCACCACGGCTTAAGGCAAAGGAAGGAATGTTTTCCTTTATGCAGTCCACTATGGCAGATGACACACTACACCACGACGCATTGTGCCCCCAGTTATTGAAATTTTTCTTTTCTACTCATTATTCTTATGGGATGATTTTTCCTGCTTCTGTTATCTTATTTATTTAGTTTTGAACTATAGTTTGAGCTCATACAATTTTAAAAATGGATTTTTCAAGATCTCATTTTTTTAAATACTTTTAATCCTTAGTTTATGATAACTATTTATGAGATTAATATAAATCTCAGTTATCATAGCTTGGTTTCGTGTTCGGTGTTTTGTGTGCTTGGTAACATCGGGGATGACATTACAATAAACATATAAATTCTTGCTATAAATACATGTCAATTCAAGAAAGCTTGTTGTCAATTTACATGTAACATTTGTAAATATAGGCTTATAATCTTCAAAGCTCTTAAACTTCCATTTGTCTTTCTTGCTTTCACACACTATCCAGTAACTTCTTCCTTTTGTCTTTATGTTTTCCTTTATCCTTTCTTCTCCACCATTTTCTTAGCCCAACAAAGATTAATATTAAGGTTATGATGGAGCTTATCATTAACTACAATCATCAATCATATAAAATGTTACTTGTTAATCTCCCATAAAGGACTTATTATTTACAATATATGACTTGACAAACAGCTTTGACAATTTTCATTGATTAAGCAAACATTTGTCAATCCAATAATGATACTTGTTAAATTTGTAAGGGAACTTGTTAATTGAACATGCACCAAAATATTCAATCACACACTTCAATGCCTTGTAAATTATCACTACCACAAGCCCTCTAGGTAGAACTTACCCCTAAAAGTCATCTTATAAGGGGAGGGTGCCTAATTGACTTATAAACCACACTCCATTAATGTGACCTGCCAATGTGACACTCATAACATAGCCCACCCCTCAAGAGCTAGCATCCACAAGGGCTCACACTCCATGACACTTCACTTGACCTTAGCCGATCAACCCCTTCGTGGGTAGCCCTTTCCACAAACAACGACTCTCAACAAGAGCACCAATGTCATGACTATAAACTCTCTTGGTAGAACTCACCCTAAAAGGTGCCTTGTAAAGGGAGGGTGCCCATCTGACTTAGAAACTACATTCTACTAATGTAGCCTCCCGATGTAGGACTTATGACATAGCCTACCCTTCAAAAACCAGCGTCTTCAACAGCTCACGCTTCACTTGGCCTTCAGCCAATAAACGCCTCTGTGGGAGGCCTTTTTTGCGAACAACAACTCTTAACAAGAGTACCAATGTCACGACCACAAGCCTTCTGGGCAGAACTCACTCTAAAAAGGTGCCTCGTATAGGGAGGGTTCCCACCTAACGTATAAACCACACTTCACAAATGTGACCTCTCAGTGTGGGACTCATAACATAAATTTCAATAAATTTTTTCATTATCATATTAAAATTTACTTGTTAATGTCGTATATTCAATTTGTCATTTGCAAAATATTAATTGACAGAAGACCTTGACAATCTTTATTCGTCGAACATACACGTATCAATCCACTAACACTATTGCTTGTTAATTTCATAAAGAAACTTGTTGTTGTTGTTGTTGTTGTTGTTATTTTGTTCTTAACTTGTTAATTTACCGTACACAAAAATATTCAACCGCACACTTTCATTAAAAAAAAAAACTTGTCACAATTGAACTACCACATGTTAAATCATCTTTATCGCACAAGTTCTAATAATCTTGTTATTCTAATATGCCATTCTTCTCAATCATTGACCATGCATATAACATGTTATTCAATCGATATGCATGTTAATTTTGTAAAGGTACTTGTTATTATGGTTTTGATACTTACGCATCTAATTAATATGATAATTGACAAACAAACAGGTTAATAGCATTATAGTTATATTAATCTTACCAATTCAACAACTAGTAGATTCTGTAACTTTTGTTCATTATTTCCTAAGGCTTCTTCTTGTTATTATTATTCTATACTTATTCATCTAGTTGTCACAATAAAAAAAGAAAGTTCGATATCTATGCTGTTAAATTAGTATCAACAACCAGTAAATTATATAACCCTGCTTGTTATTCAACAATTTCTTTTTCAATCTTTCAAAATTAAGTGCAACAGAGAAGGGTTGAAAAACAAAGAAACACAACAAAGGAGCAAATAACTACACTAAATGGTTTTATAAATAAGGAAAAAGAAATGCAGGGCACAGACTGAAAAAACTTACAACATCCATCTTTCAAGTTTTACTTCTCGACCATCAACAACAAGTCAATGATGAAATGAGAGTTACATGACACAAACCTTCGAGAACACCTTCCAAAGTCCACACCAGCTTTTATTCACCCAATGGCAGACCTATATTGTAGTAGCGTAACACTTTCTCCAAATCACCTCTGATGATGACTTCATGCACGATATGGGATGCCAACTGAGACCTTCTTGCGAAAATCGCTTCTCTCATACGCTCTGGGATGCTTTTTTCTTCCCGTTTAAACATTAGGGCAATTTCGTTATTTTGCAGTGAAAATTAATTTCAATTAGGTTCTAGAAGCCTGCAGTGTGTTTTTCAAAGTTTTTTTTTAGGGATTTGATTGGTAAATATCTACCTATTATAGTCCTTAAATGAAGTTCTCTCAATAAAAAATATAGGTTCTTACATTGTTACGAGTTTCATATTGGGGAGTCTATCTCAAAAGACTAGCATATTAGTTGAAAAAGCCCCTCACACTTATAAACCCCACATCACTTGTAAAGCTTCTCCATGTGAAACTCATGACAATGTCACTTCGTTGATAGCTGACATCCCTAATAACTCTGCCTACCAGCACTTCATTCTACCTCCTGCCATGCAAAACCTTTCATGGATAATCCTTTCCGTGATACTAGCTCTCAATGAAAGTACCATTTGTCACAAACTCAAGATATAAACACAAAAACACATTGATTTGCTCAATTTTCCCTACCCAAATTGATAGTTCCAGAACTGATAAATGGAAATTACAAAACTAGTATATAGAAATAGGGAAACATAAGGGAAAGCATTCACAAATTTGCAGAAAGAAGAAGGAGATATCTGCTGTCACGAGAACAATGGCCAGAGAGAAGAGGAGAATGGCAGACGGTCAAGGAGAGTGTTTATCAAAATTCCCCCATGCCTCCCACAATTGTCCTACCACTTCATATACCCAACTATTCCAATTAAGCCCTTAACTATTGAGCCTAATAATAACCTTTGGCCCATCAATTGACAACTCAATCTTGTCCATTTATTTTGTCACGCCTATTCATGACATGCCGTTCACTCCACAGCACGTCGCTCGACCTCCTACAAATCAAAACTCTTCGTGGGTAGCTCTTTTCATAATAATGGCCTCTTCATAAAAGTATCAATATAACGATTACAAATTTAAAAAAAGAGCCCTCATACTTATAAATTTCACACTACTTGTGAAACTCTTCGATATAAGACTCATGACATATATCTATCTCATAACACGAATCTGTCTTAGCAAGAAGAACCATAGACATACCAAAATAAAGATTCATTGGTTTTGAAGGTAGCTTCTTTTCATTGCAGTGAAAAAAACATTGTAAATAGTTCTGATTTGCAGTGAAGGCACAGCAGAAAGAAATGAAGTTTGGCATTTAAGGCCGACAAATAAATGGTATAAACAAAGAGGCCCACATGACGTTGAAATTTGAGACATGCTCTTGAACTAGAAAAACGACGCCATTACCAGCGCTAATGTTATATCTTGATCGGAAGGATGGTTTGAGTAAAATAATATTACTGAGATTGGGTAGTCAAGAAAGGGTAATCATTGATTGAGCTTTAATAGGTGATGAGATAAAATTGTATTGAAATACTTTCAAAACATATGATCTAAAAACTTACTTAAAAATAAATATTTTAAATATGCTTGTACTGTAATTTTAAACGAGTCAAATATACTTTACAACTATTAATATATATATATATATATATAACCTAATTTATTAATTATAATATATAATAATTAAAAAAATTTACCAATTATAATATAATAATAAAATAATAACATTAAAATTAATTTATAAATCCAATCCGAGTAAAAACATAAACAGAAATAAAAAAATAGATTAATTAAAAAATCAAAAGGCAAAGCTAATGCTGCGTGTTTAACTAAATAAGCATAATTAAAGATTTAAATCTGATTTAAACCTATTTAATATGCAGGCTAGACTAGGCATGAAGTAAGCATAATATAAGCCCTTAATAGAGGCCTAATTTATTTTCACTCCTAATCCCACCCTACCCACTCTCTATAGAACTGTTAATCTTTATAAACACTACAAAGAATAAAATTTTAAAATAATCTCAATCTCTACAATTTTTATTTTTAAAAATATAAAGAGTAATATTTAAATGATTAAAATAACAAGAACTAAATTACACTAAATCAAAATTATAAACATCAAGTTATAACAAGCCAAAATTTAAAAATTAAATCACATCTAAATCAAAACTATAATGATTAAATGATTAATTTTTTTTCAAATTCATAATGTTTATTTGGTCATGTTATCTCAAATATGAAATGGTTTTGTGGACTTTCCAAATGGCATTATACACGCGCGCATGCATGCAGTCATTGGGTTTGAGTTTCTAGTAGACTCCATATGACAGACGCCAAAGGTTTTAATGACAGGCGCTAGAGTTGTGAGGCGCTTCACCTTTGACAACACTGCCCGAAAAGCAACGTCCAAGATCCAGTACTACAGTAACTTAGGGTTGATGTTAAGTACAATGGAAAATGCAAGCAACGAGGCCAGAACCAGAGGAAAACTGGCAAAAAGAGCCCTACGCAGCAGATTCCTAGAAACATTTTCATATTGTATCGGCTTGAATTCTCACTATATACAAACAGCCGTTAACTGTGCATATTTTGAAACCAAAAACCTAAAACAAAAACATGTATGAAAACAAAAGGGGTGAAAAACTTATTTAATCTTGCTGGCAAATATTATCATACACAATGGGCTGTAGGCTATAGCTGTGACGCAGCATCTAGGGAGGTAATGTACATGATTAAATTACCAGCAGATTTATTTGTCCGCGAATCTCCCGAAAAGGAGCAACGAAGTATTCACATGGCGCCCATCAGGCAAAAGCTGCTCTGCTTTCGAAACAGTTTTAACGCGTTCTTTGTTTGAAGATGGAAACGATAGAGAAAGAGATAGAGATGCAGCATCACCATCATCCTCTAGCTCATCTGCCAAGCAATCTGGAGGCTTTTCCTGACCATGCTTCTTCTCTATTTCCCCAACAAAGAAAGGCAGCATTCCCTTATGCGGTGGCTTCATTTCACCCCCTAAAGCAAGTTCTAAATTTGGTAGCTCATCTTGAGATTGATCATCATACACATGAGGCCCTTTCAACGACGAGCTATTTGGCCCCAAATGAGAATCATTTACGTTACGTGCATCAACAGGAAAGAAAGTTCTTTCCATTCTTCCCGAGTCTTCCAGGATGATTTTCTCATCACAGATTTCATCACATCCTTTGTCCTCAATTGAAGAACCAGCACCAAGATCATTTGCATGTGATGCAAAATTGTTCCTATAAGAATCTCTACCTCCAGAACTGCCACATCCATAAGCTCCGCAGTCATCTGTTTTCAGCTTCTTGCTAGATTTTTCTCCATCTTCCAATTTGACATCTGCCTCGCTCCAAAGTCTCTTGCATGTAACTGCAGAAGTCTGCAAAGCAGTGTCCATTAGATTAACCCCTTCAACAGTTAGGTCTCCCTGAAAAGCCGTCTCAAGGTCAATATACTGATTATCTTTCTGTTTCTTTTCATGCCTCTGTTGATAACTATCACCTGCCATTCTCACAGAAAATTTGTCCTCACTGGCAGTGCTTGCAACACATATCTCTTGAGAGCCAAGAGAAGGAATCCCTGAAGGCAAAGACTTCTCTTGTTTAACAGATATACCAGGATCAACTTTTGTTTCCACAAACCTACTAGTAGCATTTGTTCTCATTGCTCCAGGAGAAGGTTCAGACTCTCTTCCATGTTCTGGGGAGCTACCTTTCTGCATGAAGTGATATTTCAAAATATAAAAATGAAGGCAATTCGCAACATATATAACAATCACATTTTGACCCCTGAAAAAAATATCATTTGGCTTGAGCTTTGTCCCATAATACAAGTGATGCACAATTGAACCCTTTTACTTCATTTAGGCTCACTTCAGTCCTTATGTGTGCTCATAAATGGGCTAATTTGATTGCAAAAATATAGAAAATTCAGGACTTGGCTACATGTTTTATTTTCTTTTGTATCTTTTTATTCAGGACAGAATTAAATCGGTGATATTTTTTAGGGAACGAAGTGCTAAGTTGGTCTAGAAAAAAATAATTTTGTTTATTCATGATCCCAATGAAATAATCACCAGCAATGTCAAGAAATAAAATATGCCCTAATGGCAAAAACCAATTTCAACCTGACACGTCCCACAGTAGGCATTTAACCACAAACAAAATTATCATATTTATTTGTCTCTCTCTTCACAGAAATGTTTAAATTAGATCTCTCATACCATTCCCACGACCCTCCTTTTACATTTCTTGATTTATTCATCAAGGACAGGTAGTTTCAACCAAACCTCCAACCGACATGCACTTAGACAGGCAAATTCAGCAAAGATATCTCATTTCAGGACCATAAAACCAAAAAAAATTACGAAATGCCATATCTACTAGTCTTAATGCGGGACACCAAATTAGCAAGCCCTGTTCTTCACAATATTTGGCAGGTAAAAAAATTGAGGAACCTTGATCAGATCAAAATTTTAACACCATTACTAAGCACACCTAAGATAATTTATATTTTAATCAAGCAAAAAGAGAAACTCTAATATACTGAATCATGCGTATAAAAATATATAGATTACCATAGATGAGCCAGTAGATTTCAACTCTTGACTGAATTGTGCACCCCTAGCCAGACTGCTTGATGTAGGTTTGGTGTCAAATTCACAATCTTGTTCCTCTATGTTTATTTGTGAGCCTAACTGTGTCTCGTCAAGATTAGATTCTTTGACATCAAAATTCCTACTTACTGTAGCACGATTCTGGTCTAGGGAAGTAGATGGGAGAACCATACATGTCCTATCACCAGGAATTGACTCTTCATCCATTCGCTTTGGTGAGCAGTGGATCTCAGATACAGTCATAATGGCAGTGGGAACATCCTTTTTAGCTGGCGTCATATTCAAGCTAGGAATACAAGTCTTTTCTGCAGAATCTGAGTAATTTATCCTTCTACCCCTAAACACACCCCATAAGAAAAACAACATATTCCAACCTGCAATGATGATAAGATTGTTTAGCAATCTTGAAACATGTTTCTGCAAGTGAATTTAAGCAAATTTTCTATTTTAAAAAACAGTCATGTATAGATGTAAATTCAAAAAGCCACATTGGACACATCCACATTACCTTGGAGGAAACACAGCGTATCACGAGTAACACTATCAATCATCAAGATGCATAGTCAAACTATCTCTAGTGCCTAAACTAAAATAAAGATGAAGCAATCTTATTCTTAATGGCCTTCATCAACTAGAGTAATCTTATTCTCAAAATCTAAGGATCTTATAATAAATAAATTCCAGATCATAGTAATTGTAACAATTTCTTAAATGGAAAATAACAGTTTCTTATTGAATACACTTTAATACAGCTACTCTTGGTGAGACCAAATATACAGGCTGTGTCACCTCAATACATTCCAAAGTTGCACATTAATCAACTTTTCACAAAGCATTAATATAGGAATAAACTTCACCATAGACCCTGAAGACAATCCATTAGCAAGTTGTCCATCATGGGAGGAAGGAACAATTTGGGAGAAAAGTCAGAATTATTCCTTACGCTGTGATTTTTGAGGAAGCTGATTGGATGGGAATATGAGTAGTTCAACACCATCAAAGATTCCTTTAAGTGCTAAATCATTCCTCATCATGTGATCCAATAGAGCCCCATAGTGTTTCTCATGACTGTATCAAAAAACATCATTAGGAATGTAAAACTATAAAAGCTGTAAAATCCATGAAAACTGCTTAAAAAGATTAGCAACACCAGTGGTCAATTAGGCCATTCCTTTTAAGTTTCATCTTCCAAGGTCATCCACAATTTTCCTATAAAAGAACAATATTCGATATACTTACCTTTCAATATCTTCAGCAAAGAAGTAAAGGGCGATATTATTTTCTTTAGCACCACCTTGATGAAACTGTGAAGGCCATGTGCTTGCGCGAGGAACTTCACTGAGAGGAATTTTGGATGGTAATTTGTTTACCACTTCAAGAACCTTTAGGGAAGCACATGTTGACAAATGTGCTTGAATTCCAGAACATAAGTCAGGAGGCTTTCCACTCCTATGCAGCTCAAAGATACCCCTGCATGCCACCAACAAATCTCATAAAAAACACGTTGGCAGTACACATACAGTAATACAGTATATAACAATCCAAAAGTAGAAGACAAAGAAGCCCAGAGAAAATGTTTCATACTGCCAGATGTGTTCATATTCTGGAACAGCCATCTTTGAAAGGACACGTGAGATTGCCAAAGGTTGATTTGGAAAGTCCCCCACAGCAATCTTTCCAATGGAAGGAACAACATCACCTGAGTTTTCTAATTGGGAACAAGAATCACTTCCAGTTAAGTTAAGCAGCTTTTCATCAGATGCACCTTTCAAAGACGCAGCTGCAGAGCTCTCAGTAGTGTCCTGCCCATTGTGAATTTCTTCAGCAGATATACTATTCTTTAGTGCACCAGAAACCAATACTTGTTCTTGAGCTGTGGCTTCAAATTTCAAGTCTGTGCCAAGCTCATCCATTTGATTAGCCACTTCTTTCTTTTTGTGTATTTCAGGCATTCTAAGCAAAGCTGCTTGGAGAGCAGCTTTCACATTATCACTTTTATGCATCTCCTCTATAGAACTACTTGTTGTAGCAAATGAAACTTCATTACCAGATTCCTGGGTTTTACCAATTGTGCAACATTCTGTGGCATGACCAAACTCCTTACACTTTTGACAGCATCCTTTGGAAGTAGCAATGGCATCTATTCTCACACGATCACTAGAGCTGTCTCTGGTTTTCTCAACTGGATTGGCTGTTTCTCGTAATCGAGGCTGCATATCTTGTACAGATTCATCACCACTGGTACATATTCTCCCTACAAAGGTCAAAAAAAATAATTATATAAGAAATACCCTTGCAGATAACAGATTTCAACTTGTACTCCAAGGACAAAATGTTACAACTCTCCCACTGATTCTAAAACAAGGATACACCTCATATATTGCATTGAAATCAAAATATCAGCAGCAGCATATTGACCCAGGAAGCAGAAAGATATATCATGGACGATGAAATATTATAACATAACAAGCACTCAATCAAGATCTTACCTGAACAGACTTGAGGTTCTACACCTTTACGGCCTACATTACTGATAGACTTTGATAAGGTACTTAATTTTCCATCTTGATTCACCTTCAAGTCTCGGTTGTTGCTAACTGACAAAGGTTTAATAGTTTCACTAAGAGTTGTGCTCTTCAGATCACCTTTGGGTGTTGAAACAACAGAGGTGGCCATTGTTGAGCAAACCACTGGGCGATCAACCCTAGAAAGACTTTTCCTGTCAAATGCACTGGAGTCTTTTGCAGGCCTTGTTCCTTTCAAATCTTGAGCAGGTACAGAATTTGATGAAAGCAATTTAACTTTTGATGCAGTTGTACTTGAACGACCTAAACTCGTGGATTTAAATGACATAGACTTGCCTATCATCCGGGAAGGTGTCTCCATATTCTTAGAAGTATTTTCACCAGGCCCTTTCAGCTTTTGGGGAACAACTTCATCAACAGGTTTGACTCGAGGCTTTGAATTCAATGCATTGAAAGAATTAGATTTCAACAGCATACCTGTTCATAGAAGCAAATATGATGCTGGAAATAATTAAACATAGGAAGACATATTGTTGTGGAACCCCTAGTCACTTATAAATGAATTTAAAAAATACAAAGATAAAAATCACGCACAATATAGGATAGGTAAATCCATACCCTTTCGAAGTAGACCCCGAGGGCAAGCAGGAGGAGAACGAACTGTTTCTGTATTATCACTGCCAGAGTGATTTCGAATAGGCATCTGATTATCAGGCTTCAGTTTACCTTTATCTGAGCTCTTTAATGAAGATTCTTGAGAAAGTACAACAGTTCTCTTGGGGCTTGATGACTTTGGTGAAGCTGAGCTTGATTCAAGAGCCTGCCTTTTTGGTACAGGAGCCAGTTCTATATTCTCAGACAGCCTCTTGCCAAAATGTTGTGATGTTGAACTAACTTTTGGAATTTTCCTTTCTTCAACATCTGAACCATGACATTTGTTCCCATAAATAAGTCAGCATAAAACCATGGACCCAAAGCTAGAGAGGGTGCTTATAAGCTTTTAATACTCTCAATATCAAAACCAAAGCCATGCATGCTCCAGATGAAAGAGATCAACAAGTATACACAGAAACCTTAAACTGCTGCAAATGTCAGCCACCATAACAATATCTTCTTTAACTTTATGCACAAATTAACTCTTACCGAGCCTTTGATTTTCTGCCTCTGCATATTTGCATTCTTCACATAGCCAGTCTCCTTCAGGGACCTTCTGAAGCATTTCTCGCATGCAATAACTGATTGGAAAAAAATATGACTGTCAAGGCTTTTTTTCCCCCCTTTTTTCTCCCCTCTAGAGATTTGACTAATAAATGAAATGCAAACAAAAGATAGGGTTAAAACTGTCATGCTTACGTGTGTTCCGCACCGTCACTACACCTACTACATATGGCAAGCAGATCTTCCCGTCCAGCATCTCCACAGATATCACAAACTTTAACCTATTTTCCAATCAATGAAACAAACCGTTAACGTTTTCCCTATCATTAGCAAAAACCATTAAAAAAATTCTGATAGAAAATTAAACCAGTATTAAAGATTATGCTGGATGGAGAGAATTCATCTAGAAAATTAATAACATTCCAGCTGAATATACAGAACTGCTGACAGACAGATAGAATACTAGGGAAAACTGATATATTATGTAGAAAAATGCATCATGAAATTGTAATTTTAAATAAGTTATGTAATTAGGGAATCAAAGGCTTACTATTTATTTAGATGTAAGGATCTTTGAACATTTAGCCCTTTGTCAATTAGCATTCCGTTTCCTAATTAAAATTTAGGATTTCAGTCTCAAGATAAGGCTGCTTGTCTATACTGTGAATGTTTCAATTTCATAAAACATTTTAAGTAATTTTCAAATTGTTTTTTGGTTCATAACTAAGTGTAAGTGACCATAAAATCATACCATACTGAAGTAGAAATAAAATAACAGAATTTGTGTTGGCTCGTGGCACCTTAATCTTTTAGCTATTATACGCACCATGAGACATTTGTTTTCATAATGTCTCAAACGTTTAATGTTAATGGCTTTTATCCCACAAGGAAGGAGGATAATATAGCTGTTTTGCAAAGGCATTGAGATGCTTTTGTGAGCTGGTGAATTCTATTACTTGTTTTATTATTAATTATTTAGCTATTTTATCATGTTCCTGGAGCCAACAACATCCCTCTTCTAATAGTAACTTCATCCTAAAATGGCAAGACTAAGCAATTTAAAACGAAACAGCTAAGAGAGCACGAAGAAAACAAAATTTAACTGCTTCCATGTCCAAGAAAGGGGAGATAGTCAAACCACTCCATCAAAGCGTTACCAATAAACCACAGTGGTTTGATATGCATGGACATCAATTTGTACAGTAGCCCAATTAAATATTAGGAATATGGCCTTTATCCTATTCTATTATTCCTCACTCAATCAAGCATAGAGAAAATAAATAAACAAGCAACATGAAAATATAAGGGTACTCACATCATGCTCAACAACATCAGATTCATCGCTCTCGTCTTCAGATTGAGGCTCCTCCATGCCAGGTGATTCAAGTGGTTCCTCAGCTTTATCCTGCTCATCTTGGATTGCAACATTACAAGCTTCATCTGGAGCACTCCCAACTTCATTAACAGCATCTGCTTCTGACTTGGGATATATTTTTAGTGAAGCCGTGGAGCTACCATCAATGAGATTATCCTTTACAGCAAGAGGTTTCTCACCAGAAACAACTGAAGTTGCTATCACTTTTCTTGATGATGAATCAGTATTTTCTGTGAAGCATTCAGATTTTTCTGGAATAAGAGAAGGTGCATCTCTTTCCACATCCATTAACCTTGGAATGGTCGAATGAGACTCAACACTTTGAGACTTTGCATCATGGCTTTGCTCCTTAGGTGAGCTCTCACCAGTATCCACATCTTTACGAGGAGGAATCTCAGGTAAGCCAGACAAGTCAAAAGAATGGGCACTTCCAAATCCTTCTGCCCGTAAGATATTAACTGAAGCTGAACTACAAGATACATTTCTTCTGTCTGCATTGTTGGGATGACTACTATTTGCTAAATTACCATCACTGGCTCTACTAATACAAGAAGTGTTATCATCAAGACCTTCAAGGTACTTAGACTCCTGACACTTGCTTGACAAAGTCTGTTTACTATCAGCATTTTCAGATAGAGAATCATGACTAGAATTGATGCTGAGCATGTCAGTATGCTGAATGCTTTCATGAGCCTTACTCCTAAGAGAAGATATATCACCTTCTTCCATAGAATACTGGTTACTCGCCGCTAAATGGCAATTTTCATCAGAGAACTCAACCTTTGACCCCATGCAAGCTCGGTTAAAATGCATACAAGATGAACAAGGAGCTGAACAAACATTACAAGTCCCTGATTCACGTCTCATATCAGCGTTCTGAGTCATAGGATATCTAATAGTTGTCTTTCCAGATCCAGGTGATACCTGTTGTAAATAAATAATACGTAAGAAGAAAGTTGAAACCATTGATTCCAACTCCAAATAAACAGAATTCAGCTCTAAATAATCCTTTTGGCAAGATTAAGACTCCCCCAAATGTTAAAAGCTGAAACTTTATATTGAATAGAAAATAGGGACCAACACTAATGATCTAGTAGAAGGATAAAAGCCACATCAAACTTTATCTAATAATATTTGTGCATGTATTTGTAAGGTCAACAAGTACCAGTTACATTGCTCAGCCTTGCATGGATCACCAGCAGCGGTTTATCCAACTAAATTTGAGATCTCCCAAATCATCTTCAAGGTTTCAGGCAAAGTAATGCTAAAATTATTAGACAGAAATTCTTATCCTGGCTACTTTTGTAGAGTAGGCAGGGTTAGTAATCACTGGATAATTTAAAGTTCTCAACTGACATATTCTTTAAAAAGCCTCTTTGACATACATGGAGAGATGGAATAGCTCCATTGAGCTAACGCCAACTATTTTTTGATTAGGGTTTTAATTAAGACTACAAACTTCCTTCTTTCATTCTTTCACCTTGATAAACTATTCATTGAAATAAATAGGAAGTCATTGTTAATCCAAAGCATGCTTTAAGAAGAGAAAATTATGATATACATTTCCCCCTCAATCTTCAAGTAATAAAAACCAGATAGTATAAAACCTAGGCCCAAAACTCATCAGGTCCTCGACTTGGATTACAAGAGGGAGACAAGAATGGGGTAATTAATCAGAAATTTCCTTACTGCTCAATGGATACGTTACATGCTTAACCCTTTATTTTTCTGTTTCTTTTTATCATGTATTTATATCTAGATATTATCCGCCTCAACAAAACTTACAACTTGGCAAGGCCATTTAAAAGCATAAAGCACCTGCACTTAATGGGATCAATACAAACGACATGTTGCAATTTTGTTGACCTCATGCTACTTTATCTCATATGTACCATGTCAATGCAGATCTAGTGCAACAGTAGTACGGAACTCATTTTTACATGACAACGCAATGGCTTTCTCAAAGAATAACCCATCAAATGCTTTAAGGATTTAGGCAGAAATAAGAAGGTAAAAACTTCATGGCAGATTGAATTTATGCCGTTCTCTTACATAAGCTTGGAGAGGAATGCCTATGTCCATAGGCGGACCTATACCACTCTCAGTAGGGCATCTGCCCCCACTGAAATCTTTGAAATATGCATAGTTGATATAAGACCCTTCAAATTTTTGTTCCACATATTCTGACACAACACCAGCCAAATCATTTACAAGATCATACATCACAAATACCTTGAAATTTTCCAAAATTGATGATAATATAAAAAGACTTATAAACAGAATGCTAATACACAACAAATCCAACATTGCAAACCAACAAAATCCAAATCATAAAAGTCCAAAGTAATCAAAATCAAGAGGGCAAAAGTAAATTAGCCAATTACACACCATTCAAGCAAAAACTAGTACCAAAAAAAAAACCTCAATATGTAAATATTCCCAAATTCAAAGGCGCCAATATTCACCGATAACACAACCAGATTCCAAGCCCAATTAAAATAAAAAAAATTAAAACAAAGCAAGAACAGCCACGCAGGGAACAGATGACGCGGACACCAAATTCAAATCTAGATTCAAAGCCATATTGAACAAATCAATCTCCCCGGACTTTGGCAGTAGAAAAAAGCCCTAGGGTTCGAACCTTTTTCACTGCTTGCCCGATAACAGCCACGCAGGGCTGGCAACGGTGGACGGCGTCCGACGGAGTGCGGTATGCTTGTTCGTCGACGAAGAGAACTGGATCCGCTAGTCACGAGAATGGGTTTTATCGGGGTTAAAATTAAGAGAATATCGCAATTGAAAGACCACCGGAGCATGTTAATTGTGAAAAGGGGACAAAGACTTATAAACTTACTATGAAGTCCCCTGAGTCCATCAAAAAATAAGATTGAAGAAAGAAAAAGACAAAATAACCATGCTTATTAAATTGTTTTTTTTTTCCCATTGTTACCAAAAGATTAAATTTTTATCCTTACTTATTCTTTTTTTATATATTTTTTTATTTAAAAAATATAAAACATTTTTAATTAAATTTTATTTTTAATAAAATAATTATTTATCTTTAAATTAATATTATATTTTCACATTTATTTTTATTTAATAACGTATTTCACCTTAAAATGAATGTAAATAATTTATTCAATAGGGATAATTTTAAAAAATTCAATAATTATACCTGAAAAAATTAAAAATAGTTTACATCTTGTAATATTCAACTCCTTAAAAAAAATATTATATTCTTAAATGAAGGAGTACATATTTATCAAAAAAATAAATAAATACATGCCCTTGTCAATTTTAGTTTACCAAAACAATACTTTTTATTTGTTTTTTCCCATCACTATACTTGTTAGAACATACTCCCTCTATTAAAAAATATGAGACATTTTTAACCGAATTTTACCCTAATAAAATAATTATCTACTTTTAAATTAATTTTATCTTTTTATATTTACACAATTATTAAACACTATACAATAAATATAAAGTCATTATCAATAAGGGTACTTTTGAAAACAACGTTATAATTACATCTCAAAAAATTAAAACTGTTTTACATTTTTTAACATCCAACTTCTTAAAAACTACCTTATATTTTTTAACAAAAAGAGTAATACTTAGTATTTTCTACCTTCTTATTAAAATTATTACTCCCTTCGTTTAAAAATATAAAGCATTTTTAACCGAATATCACCCTCAATAAAGTAGTTAATTACTTTAAATTAATCTTATCTTTTTATATTTACTCCTATTAAACACCCTATAATAAATATAAAATCACTATCAATAGAGGTATTTTTTAAAAAAAAAAGACAATAATTATACCTCAAAAGATTAAAAATGACTTATATTTTTAAACATTTAACTTTTTAAAAAATGTCTTATATTTTTTAACGAAGGGAGTATCATTATTTGTCATTTTTTATATATCCATATTTATGCAAACAATATTTCTACTTGCTGAGATTCAGAAAATTATTTTCATTTTTTCCTTTCAATCTTATTGTTAGGTGTGATATCAAGGATTTCAGAATGAATTCAAGATGCTTTGGTCCTTTTACACTAATGTTTTCCCTATAATTAATTTTAGGAAGAATTTGGTACAGGTTGAAAATTAATTACTTAAATGGAAAAGTTAATTATTCCAAACAATGTTATTTATTTTATTAATTTATACTCAACTCTTTTATATCAAATAGTATTAAAAAAACTTCTATTTAGATAAGGTTTTTACCAAGATTTTTTCTTAAGTCTTCGGCGAATGTACTTTTCTTTTTTTTTTTTTTAATTCTCATTCTATTTCTGATTTTCTTGTGTTCAATTTTTTAAAGAAAAACAAATAATAAAAAGAACCTTAGTCTTTTACTAGGCTCATTTGTTTTAACTTATTTTGTAAAAAAATTATTTATTTTTTTAAATTTATTTTAATAGTTTTTATAATGTTTATTTAAGCTTTTAAAAATAATCAATGCCTAAATCAGATCAGAGAAATAATGTTAACTTGAAAAAAATTAAATTTGGTAAAAATATATTGTAACATGGAGATAATATCTTAAAATATATAAGAGTTTGATATAAGAGTTTGAAATAATAAAATAAATATAATATAATTATTGATCCTTATAATTTTATTAAATTTTGCTTCTATTCTCTATAATTTTTTTAGTTCCTATAATTATCGTAAATTGAGTGACGTTTATTTCTCAAATCCTTAACAATGTTAAATTAATAAATTATAAGAATTATAAAAACTAAAAATACTGAAAGAAAATTACAAAGATTAAAAGTAAAATATGATTGATTATGTTTTCCCATAAAATAAATATGTTTTGCACATTTTATATCATATATAAAATATTAAATATTTACTAGCATTAAAATAAAAATTTTGTTTAAAAAACATTTGATAGTTTATAGAATAATTAATAGAATAATTATAAAAAATAAACAAATTGATAGAACTTTTATATTTGACATTTCTATTTATTAATTCATATTAAATCAATTTTATATTGAATTCAAATATATTATGCAAAATAAAATTTCAAGATAATAGTTAAAAAATGATAAGCCAATTGTTATAAATAGAGAATTACTTGTTACAAATTAAGAAAACCACCTTAAAATTTTAAAAATATATATTTGCATCAATAATGAAAAATTTAAAACCCAACCATGATTTAATTTTTTTAAATCTATCCCCACATTTAAATATAATAGGAATAGGAACGTTCGGTATTTATAAATTTATATATTAACAATAATATTTTTGGAAGGAACTTCAACAAGAAAATTTCCTCCACTTATTTAGGATCTAAATCTGCCACTACCCACAAAATCACAAAGCCAGGATGGAACACAAGAACAAACATTGAACAAACAAGATTTATTATGTTATCCCAAGTTTGTGTGCGCACGTGGAAAAAACTTACTCCTTCCATTCAAGAATGTAATATATTTTTTGAAGAGTTGGATGTTAAAAAATATAAGGTATTTATAGTCTTTTGAGGTATAATCATTATTTTTTTAAAAAAAATGCCCATATTGATAGTGACTTTACATTTATCATAAAACATTTAATAGAGTTAAATATAAAAAGATAGGGTTAGTTTGAAAGTAGGTAACTACTTTATTGAAAGGTGAGATTCGGTTAAAAATACCCTACATTTTTAAACAGAGAGAGTATATCTTTAATCTTATATACATGTATATTTATTTTTAATTAAATCAAGATATTGTACTATCTTTTAGTAATTATTTATTTTATAATAAATTCTTATTATTAATATTATTAACACATTAAATTTACATATATTGATTTGATTAAATAAAATTATATTAAATATATACTCCCTCCACTCAAAAATGTAAAGCATTTTTTAGGGATTGGATATTAAAAAATATAAGCATTTTTAGTCTTTCGATGTGTAATCATTGTCTTTTTTTAAAGTGTCTCTATTGATAAATAACTTTATATTTATTATAAGATATTTAATAGAGGTAAATATAAAAAAATAGAATTAATTTAAAAGTAAGTAACTATTTTATTAGGGGGTGAGATTTGATTAAAAGTATTTTATATTTTTTAACAGAGGGAGTAAGTCTAAGTATGCAATTCTTACCACAAATATGTGTGTGGGGTGGTGGCTGGGTGTCAAATCATTAACATATTTTAAAAATTTATAATTTGACAATTAATTTGCATTTTGAAATGTAAAGAACTTACATAATAATTTAAATATATATAAAAAACTAAATTAATAAAAAAATTAAATTTAAGAGATCAAAGAAAATAAATTTTCCAACAGTAAATTTATCATTGTATGATTTTTTGTTGGGAAAATAGCAATCATGGATAATTTGAGAAAATTTATATCAGTTAAGGATCAGTTATTGTCAAAACTCGAATAAAAAACATACACAAATGGATTGTTATTAATTTAAAATGAATTATTGTTAAAAGTTGAATGAATACTTATTAATAAAAGATCAATCTAAATTAATAAATATCTATTTAAATTTTAATAATAATTACCCTTAATCGATATAAATTTATTCGGGTGGTCTTTACTTGATATTTTCCCTCTTTTGTTTGGTAAGTCAAGAGGAGAGAGGGGAATGCCCCGCACGTGTATGGTTTGTGAAACGTGTCGCGTCAATTGCGTGTGAATTTGAAGTGAACATTTGACAAAGGCGCGCGTGGGGGTTGCGTGGGTCAGCGGTAACGCCCCTGTGGCAGGCGTCTCTCCTCATATTTCCGTTTCCCTGTATCCAATCGTTAGGCAAACAAAATTAACCCTTCTTTTGCAAGTCAAATTATATGATTTGATTGCCATAAATAACATTAGTAATATATGTATCATAAAATTTAAAACCAACCATATTATTCATATTTATAAACTTTATAGCCATGCTATGCATGCAAAAAAGATTACACCCACATCTTAGGCAAAACTAGCCTAGAATTTTAAGAGGATTAAAGTTAAATTGCTTAATCTTGTGCAAGGGACAGTGTGTATATACACTTCATCTATCTTATTTATAAAGCAGTTTTAATTTATTTTATTAAAAATGAAAAACTTAAAAATCATTAATTATCTCTAAATACTTAATATTTTTTTTAATTTTGCCCTTATTTAATGTACGTACTTTATTAACTCATTTTCTCTCATTAACATTTATCCTTTGTTTATGTAGGAAGAAATTAGTAAAGGAAGAAAACTATGAAGGAAAACTCTTAAAAATACTAAAAAATTATTATTTTTGAAAATTTTTTCTTCTAATTTTCTCTCATCATCCTTATTTTCTTGCAACTTTTCCCCTCATCTTAATGGGATAAAAGAAAATTTTGTGATAAAAAATTAATAACATACTTATAAATGTGATTAAAAAATATCCTTCTATCTATCTTATAAATAATATCAGATGAAATATAACTTAAACATTGATGGTCTCTTTTACCTCAACTTGCTCTCTCTTTCTCTCCCTATCATATATCCTACCTCTCTCTCAATATGCTTGAGTTTGCATTTAGGTAAAACAACCTTTTTTCAGAGTTGACTTTATCCTCTTAAAATATTAAATTAACCTTTTTAGATTGAGTTGTGGTTGAGAGACATGTTATGAATATAAGACCTATATCTCTATGGAAAAATATAAAAGTTGCCCCTCATCCCCATGCATAATCTAGATCGGCCTTGTCCATATTGAAAATAAAATCCATTCAACTTAACCCATATATACATGTGAGATGTGATTATAGTTTCTTAGTTGATTTCACCACAATTTATTTTTTGATAACCTACACAAAAAATTCTTGACAAATTATGCATGTTGGATTGCTGTCACCAAAACTAAAAAAATAAATATGATAAATTTTTATTTGGGAAAATAGGTCAAAAAGATTAGGTTAGAAGCAAAATTAGTCTTGAGGACTAAATGTTTTTAAAGGACCAACCTTATTATTTGATTCACTTAACAATTTTATTATTGGACCAAAATGCCCCTATCTTAACAAAGAAAATTGAAAACAAAGACCACCCTTTTCACTTAGTTTCTTTGCACAGTTTAGACAAGAAGACCAAAGCACAGTGGCAAGGGACGTTTTTCGTGGACTATCAACAGTGGTGGGAGTTGTGAATGAGTTGTGAGTGACGGTTTTTGAGAAAGACAATCCCATCTCTTCACACACTGCCCTAATCAAATGACTTATGATCGATGAGATTTACATGATAAGTTTTTAGCGATTTCAAAGTACTTAGTTTGTTTGATTTATATGTAATCTATTAGATTTACATGTAAATTTTGGCTTAACCATGCATGCAAAAATCCCCTTACATTGATTTACATGTCATCTAGGGGCATTTACATGTAAACAAAGGACACCATTAGTGGAACGCATCAATGTGTTTGATTTATATGTGCGTTCCACTAATGGTAAAAAAAAAATGGTATTCACAAATGGTTTTTTTGTAAATCAAACACATAAAATGCGTTCCACTAATGGTAAAAAAATGGTATTCGTATATGGTTTTTTGAAACGTATCAGGATAGGCTGGAGAAAATGAATGAGAACCAGGATAGACCTTCCAACATCACACTATAACATGTGAATGAGAAAGATAAGAACAGCATCTAATAGACCATAACATAAAAGGAGAAGTTGAAAAGGATGCATGAGGACATGACAGCTGTACTTGAAGCAATAAAGGAGCATCCTGATTCATTCCAATGGCAGAAGGATAGGCTGGAGAAAATGATAAAAGAGGTGGAGGATAAGCTACAAGCCATAGATGCATTATGTGCATAATTGCAGAAGCAGTTAAGAACACACTCTAGGCTAAACTTGAGAAGAAAAAACTGAAATCAAAGGCAACTAGGATGCTTCAGTTATAGATTTTAGATTCAACTACTATGTATAAAGCAAGGAGATAGGCAAGTATTGATTGTAGTAAATCATGTAATTTCACATATATTTCAATACAAATCTTCACTTACTCTAACTTTGCATCTTCATGATTTGTTAAATTAATTAGAATACTTAAAATTAACATTTAAAATGGATGTGATGGTGAACATAGGAGTGTAAACTGCTGGTAAAAAAATAGAACAGGGGAGTTGGACACCAAAAATTTACATGTAATCCTTATATGTATTCTTACATGGTTGCAAGGGTTTTGGTTTAGAGTATAAGGCTTTAGGCTTGGGTACAAGGTTTCTGGCTTTGGGTGCAAAGCTTCTGGCTTGGGTGAAAAGGATATGTGTTATGTTATGGTAACTTTGATTTACATATAGTCCTTTCATGTTTTCATATAATTCTTATATGGGTGCAAAAGTTGTGGCTTAGGGTGTAAGGCTTTTGTAATAATCTCACTCTATAAAACACATTTAACCAATAAAACTAAAACTCATGATAATTAAAGGATTAACACAAAAAGATGAATACCAAGTTTTGGTTTAAATTCAAGGTATTCCAAGTTTTCTAAATCAAAGTGAGTTCAAACTATCATAGCTTCTTATATCAGAGTAAAAATAAGTTACGGAAGCATAGGATGCCTTAAAGGAATGAAAGAAATTGAAAATAGTTGAAAAACAAATCTATGTTATGAAACAGGGCAATGCGCCGTGACTCGTGCATACTGCGCCATGGTGTGTTGCTCTTTGTGCCATGCACCACGACTTAAGACTATGCGCTATGGCATGTTCCATAAAAATTCAACAGATTTTGCTGTCATTTGATAGCAGAATTAGGGAACCTTTATCGTGCCCCAATTCTTCGTTCAACATTTGAATGACGTAATCTAAGTGTCTATCGAAAGCTCTTTACTTGAACTAGTTAATGACATAGGTTTCACTTTCAAGACAAGTCACATCAAGAAGTTGGACAACCGGACATAATTTAATCCCTTTTTACAACTTTCGCACATGTTTAAAACCCTCAACAAGTGTCAAAAACTTTTCTAACACCTAGACCATGTCTATTGGACCCAGGACTATTAATATAACACATCTCATGCACTAGAACATAAGTATGGTACAAATTCAATCCTCAACCCTATTTCACCAAAAATAGAAGGGGGAGGCATTTTCCATTGCATTATATCTAAATCAATCAAAACATGTTCAAATCTTCGTTTCTAAACTTTCACTAATATTTTGACCCTATTAACATACATATCAAAACATACGCAAATGCTTAGGGCCCAAAATACAAATCAGACATTTGCAATAACAAAATAGTACAAGTATAATGGCATGCAACCTAGAATTGAAAATCATATACTATTACACAAAAATCTAAACTAGAGGCGTATAGTAGGAATATGCTAATTCCTAGCCTCCTGATTCTTCTCCCTCTCAACACCAGAGCTAGAGCTTGAAAAGTGTTAAATAAAAAGGGTGAGTCTAGCTACTCAGTAACTAAGATAAAACCTACCCTATGCAGTTATATATCAATTATAAGCCAAGCATATGCATTTGAAACTAAGCACTGAAAACATACTCACACATATCATAATTTATCATTTCTCATTTAATAACTTTTTTATATCACATATACTAGATATATTGTCACCATATTCTCAGATATGTAACATGACCCTTTATCACATGACTTGCCGCAAC
Source organism: Prosopis cineraria (assembly GCF_029017545.1). Lineage (NCBI taxonomy): Eukaryota > Viridiplantae > Streptophyta > Magnoliopsida > Fabales > Fabaceae > Prosopis > Prosopis cineraria. The sequence goes on from NW_026555337.1 coordinate 42,203,324, forward strand.
TTAACACGTGTGACACGTTATATATTTACTTAAGTAATGATCAACTAACCTTATATCTTTCTTATTTCTTCAGACTGAAATCATGGACTATAACACTGAATAAGGATCCATCCGTGTGACTAGACTACCCAAGCTTACTAATCGTAAGGTGTGACTCGGCTAAAGATCACATGACTCACTCTCGAACCATAGCATCTCCCATTCTCGAAGTTTTGGGTTGTCTCATACCTTAAACTATTCTCCTCATTAAACTAGTAGAGAAAGTTAGGTTCTAGTCCCTTGACAAATTATGAGACAATCCCTCAACAAACTATGGGACAAGGCTATATGCTCATGCACTAGAGGGCAGCCTAAATACCATATGGATTTTTCTTCACTCATAATCCTTCGGTGAACTCTCGGCCGCTGATCATGCCATAAGCGATACTAACTCATTTCCATATTTTCATTTACTCCTTATCAAAGGTAGCACAATGGGCTCATGACTGAGTGCTACCCAAATGAGTATCAATTACTTATTTTCACTTATATCACATACATATACATTTTTCAATCACAATTACTCATCTTTATCAAATCCATCATTTATTACTCATTTACAACACATTATAAACATGCCCCTTATCTCAATATCATTTTTTTGCAATTTAAAAACTCATTTTGAAATTACTTTATCATGTTTCCAAATATAAAGTTTCATTGCATAAAGCACACATTCATTATTCAAGATTTGCATATTAAACATATAATTATCATCACATTACAATTAACATATAACTACCTAAAGTAGGGTTCCCCTAATTACCTCAAACTTTTGACCTGTCAAAGGTTTACTCCTTAATCTACTAGCTTTCAAGCTTGAATTTCCAAGCCAAATAAGTGACCAAGAGCCAAAACTATAATCAACCAAAATGAATTCATCAATAAAGTCAAATATACACAATTCTTAGCTCATTATCTATCTCTAGCTTATCCAATACCCACATTACTTACATGTAGGCTTACCTATTGGGTTTATTAGCTATCTATAACATATAACTTTATTGAATATCCACATTGTCATTAATACCTCAACAACCATGATAATGACAAATTTAATGTCTATTTTCAGACATTAATGGAGCTCTCCCTTTAATAACTACCAAAATCATTTATACCAAGTTTAAATACTCTAAACAACTCCCATTAACTCTATTTGAGTCAATGGGTTTGGACCCATAACCTATATGGACCGAAATCATCATCCTCATTCAAACTCTAACTTAAATCCTTGAGAAAATAGAAGAGAAAAGGAGAAGAATGGTTTAAGGATCTTACCTTGAATGATTTGGAGTTTCAAACCTTCTCAAATTCTCCCTTAGGTCGTGCCTTAGCAGAATAAATGTGAGCTTCTTTGTTCCCCTCTCCTTTCTTCTCTATTTTTGGCATTAGTTCGTGTATTATTTCTATAGAATTTGCATCGTGCGTCACGGCGTATGTCCCCACTCACTACGGCATGTGGTATAGAGAAGGAAGTTCTCACCTGATGGCCCTGTGCATTACAGCACACTGCACACACGCTGCAACATATGGCACAGAGGCTTTTTAGCTTTTTTTTCTCCACTTTTTGGTCCCCAAGTAACCTAATTTCACTTTAAACCTATATTATACTTGAAATTCTAACTAAAAACACTTATTATTCTCCTTTAACCGCACACCACATCAATCTACTTAATTATCCTTATTAATCTTAGTAATTTAAGGAATTAAAAACTGAGATGTTACAACTTCTGGCTTTAAGTGCAAGCCTTCTAGCTTAGGTGCAAGGGATGTGCATTGTGTTATGGCAACTTTGATTTACATGTAATTCATTCATGTTTCATGCAATTCTTGTATAAGTGTAAGGGTTGTGGCTTAGATGTAAGGGTTGCGGCTTAGGTGCAAGGGATATGTGTTGTGTAATGGTAGCAATGATTTACATGTAATCTTTAGATGTTTTCATTTAATTCTTGTATTGGTGCAAGCCTTTTCGCTAGGGTGCAAGTTTCTCCACATATTGATTTACATGTAAACTGTAGATATTTCCATATAATTCTAGGTCACTAACAGGGGCATCTGCTTTGTGTGACTAGTTTACATGCAATACGCTAGGGATTAAATGTAAATTATTCCCTATGCATAATCACGAGTTTTTCCACCTATTGACTTACATGTAAAGCATAGTCATTTTTATGTAATTTTAGGCCACCAACAGTTGTGTCCACTTTGTGTACTAGTCTACATGTAATACATAGTAGATTACATGTAAATTATTCCCTGGGCATGGTCATGCATTTTTTCTCTTAGTGATTTACATGTAATAAATGGTGGTTTACATGGAATTAATAGCAATGACAATAGGGTGCTCTCATTAGGTTTCACTTACATGAAATCTATTAGTTCTTAGATGTAATTATCACACTGACAGCTAAGGATTCAATAATTTTACATTAATGACAACTAAATTTTCTATAGAAAACAAGTACATGTATAAGGAGAATATGAGAAACCTAAATTTCAAAGAAACAACCTTAATACCATTACAATAGCTCTATCAATCTACCAAGTACAAACCAAATGATATAAAAAGACTATGAGGTACCCAAATTCAAAAAATATCATGGGGATAAGAGCAACACCATGCATGCATTAACTTACATATTACCTTGTACAAAAAAATCTGAAGGGAATGACTATAAGCACATGTGATAATACAACATGAGATTTATCTAATATTAGTATATACTAAAGATGCAAGTAGATAGATATACATGTTAAAGGTAAGATTAGCTCAAATTTAGGCTCCTATACCTTCACCTGGTATGCCTTTCTATATGGCACCTTGAACATCTATATGTCTGCACACGTATGAATTGAGACTCATGTCTCCCGGTGTGGGGTCTCCCTATACTATAATGCGTGTTTGGCAGCCATAAGAAAGTACTAGTCTAAAAATCATGGCAATCCAAGTTGTCCAACCTTGGTATGTCATGCATGCTAATTGGAGTCATAGTTCTCTGATATATCTTCTCTTAAGTTATCTTCAAATAATAGTCATCATTATATGTGTATATACTATGATTCACCTTTCTAATGCATGTGTATGCATGTGAGCAAGGTAAGCTAGTCATTTCTCATGCTTTACAAGCACATTCCCTTATGGATATTTCTAAATATTGTCTCAAACTTATGGTCAGAGCACTGTATAACATGCATAGACTTAGATTTGGCTACACTTACCTTTAACTTAGCTTTGGTGTTTGGTCCCACTCCATTAGACCACATACTTACTACATTATGGATACCAAATAATTTATTAGCTAGCTTTTCTCGATGCTCCTTTATTAGTGTAAATACTTGGTGTTTCCTCTCAATCATGAGCCATGCATTACATGACTTGCCCAAATTTAATATTATATTATCCCATCTCTTATGGGGGAATCATGACATTGCTTGCCTGTTAACGTTTCCTTATTCTTCAACCCACCTTACTAGTGGAGGACTATAAGCTCGCATGTTTTCCATAACTCTTTAGAAATCCTTACCAACCCTAACAATATGCAATCCCATCCAATATCTTTAATGCAACATCTTTCCTAATTCCAGTATTCATGTTTGGACCCTTATAAACCTTTGAATATTCAGAACTAAAGTTCTCTTTTATATGCCTATCACAAAAGGCATACCTTTCATTCCCAAACATAGATTAAATTATATGGATAATTGCATTGTGTCTATTAGAAACTAAGACAACTATAAGGGATCTCAAAATGCCCTTTAAGAGATGCATAAACTAAAGCCACTTCTTATGTATCTCACTCGAAATAATGGCCAAAGCAATAGAGTATAAGTTGTTATCAATATTATGAGTCGATGTAGATAACACTATTCTACGATAAGGTCTACTAAAGAAAGTTCCATCAATGTATAAGACAGGCCAGCATCCTCTGACGAAACCCTTTATATAATACCTATAACTAATAAAGACCCTACAAAACCTGCGATCATTACCCATTTCCTATTTCACTACTATTTTTGGATCTACCTCCACTAATCTTTTACAATACTAAGGAATTACCATGTATGATTAGTCAAGTAGTCTTTCCATGTTTGCCAAAAGCTTTATCTTTGCCTATCCATGCTTAATTATAGTTTAATGACACACCATATTCCCTATGCAGCTCACATTTGATCTTATTAGTGACTTACTATTATAACCCCTTAACCCTTCTCTTATAAGATTAGATGCCAAGCTTGACTTAAATGACCTCCTTACAATCAAGTTATATTACACAAAGTGGTTGTGTTCTCTAATGAGGTTGTCACTATCATGAACTTTGACCTTTCCTCCCCCACCCTATAAACAGTAATCTTCCATGAACAACCATTAACCTTACAATTAGCTATAAACTTGATGGCAACATTCCTCTTAAACTTATATGTAAAATAGTGAGCAATATCGTACTTGTAAAGTGCTTCTCTTACTTCATTAACATGTTTGAACGTCTAATTTGGACCTATTAGCAAGTCCTTTCACTTCTCAAAACTAAGATTAGGAATGGGTATAGGGGTACTTTAAGGTACGGATGGGAACTTTTATGATGAAATTGTTAATAAAGACCTAATTATTGTTTGTGACAATACTTGTGATATCCTATAGCACAGTAGCTTACACCATAATCAATAATCATGTAAGTGTCATTTCTTAAAAAATACCTTTTAATAATTATTGCAACTCACCCTTATGAAATTGCTATTACTTATGGTTGTCCTTCATGTCTGAATTCACATACTTCTTGTAGCATGTATAGGTATGCACGTTTTTTATTATACTTGAGTAGCTTCATCACCTTTTACATCGATTAGAGTTCGTTTGTCTAAATTTGTAAATGTGGACTTAATGACAAATCCTTCCAATTCAATACTTAGGCATGAAGATATAACGCCCATTAACTCAAAAATTGTGGTTCCTTCTTTTACCGTTCTTTTGCATGTTATCCACCATTGTATAAAAATCCCTTCAAAAACTATCACAATGTTCCCACCCATATAGAAGAAGCAATATATCTCATTCTCTTAAATACTAATCATTTCACTTTGTAAGATAATGAAAAAAAAAGAACCACAAACTTCACAAATGAAAGAAATACATTAAAACTAAGGGAGTAAGGAACTAATGTCATGTGTTTTTTAAGTTTGGTGTTAGTACTATAGGTCATGTTTGGTAGTGAAGGTTGCAATAAAAAATTACATTATAACACCATCATACCATCCTAAAGCCACTCTACATTAATGCTTCTATACTTTATGTTATCAGTATCACTTATAATTTTTAAAGTCTTAACCTTTAAGGTTTGCAAGTAAATATAGTACCTTGGAAATATATAAAGCTAGATGGATGTTATAGGATGAACAAAGAGTTAGTTGAAGCATATTTGCATAGAATAGGAGCTCGTCTACTTTTAAACACACGAGTAGAGTATCCATTAATGGTGTCTAAATGAGGTCAAACCAAGCAACAAGTCCACAAATGGAATAATCTTTAGCATCTTCAAAGTAAGAAAGCAATACCCAATTGGTAACAACTTCATCCATTATGTTTAGTTGAAGATAGCTATCAGACCACCATGCTCGGGTATAAGTGAGACATTGATATTCAAATGTTCAAAAACCTCAACAAACTCTTCCTTCATTTATTACTTTCTTTTTCATATTTTAAGGGTATATTGGTCAAACAATGAAATTGCTAAATGAATAAAATAATAAGTTTGGCTTAACGTGCAAGGCTTATGGCTTGGATGTAAGGGGTTTAGCTTAAGGTGCAAGGTTTATGTGTTATGTCATGCCAAAATTGATATACATGTAAACTTTAGGCATTTTCATGTAATTTTGCCCTTAGTTTAAGGTTTAGCTTGGGTATAAGGGTTTTGGCTTTAGTATAAGCTTTATGGCTTAAGGTGTAAGAGTTCTTGCATAAGGTACAAGGGTTCTATCTTAGGGTACAAGAGTTCCAGCTTGGGTGTAAGGGTTCTAGCTTGTATGATGGCAACATTGATCTATATATAATCATTAGGCATGTTCATGTAATTATGGCCTATGTGCAAGGGGTTTGGCTATAGTGCAAGGGTTCTGGCTTGAGCTGTAAGGGTAATGATTTGGGTATAGGGGTTATGTGTTGTGTGATGGCAACATTGATTTACATGTAATCCTTTAATGTTTTTATGTAATAATGGCCTAAGTGTTAGGGTTTTCACTAGGGTGCAATGGTTTTGACTTGTGGTGTAAGGGTTCTAGCTTAAATATAAAGATTTTGGCTTACAGTGTAAAGGTTGTAGCTTTGGGTGTAAGAGTTCTTGCTTAAGGTAAAATGCTTTTAGATTGGGTGCACACATTTTTAGCTTAGGGTGTAAGGATTTTGGCTTGTGTTATACTAATGAGAATTAATATAATCCTTAGTAGTTTTCATGCAATTTTAGGGGACTAATAGGGGCATGCTTTTTGTGTGTTTGATTTACATGTAATCTACTAGAGATTATAGGTAAATTGTTACTCAATCATGCACGTGTTTTTTTTCCCTTTATTGATTTACATGTAATCCTTAGGCATTTTCATCAAATTCTAGCCTAGGTGCAAGGGCTTTAGCTATGGTGCAGGGATTCTAGCTTGGGGTGCAGGGGTTATGTGTTGTGTAAGGGAAATATTGATTTACATGTAATCCTTAGGTTTTTTTATGTAATGCTGGTTTAGGTATAAGGGTTTTCACTAGGGTACAATGGTTCTGACTTATGGTGTAAGGGTTCTAGCTTGGGTGTAAAGATTTTAGCTTACGATATAACGGTTTTAGCTTTGGGTGCAAGAGTTCTTGCTTAAGTTACACGGCTTTTAGATTGGGTGCATATGTTTTGACTTAGAGTGCAAGGGTTTTGGCTTGTGTTATGCTAATGAGAATTACATGTAATCCAAGTAGTTTTCATGTAATTCTGGGAGACTAATAGGGTATGCTTTCTATGTGTTTGATTTACATGTAATCCATTAGAGATTACATGTAAATTGTTACTCAATCATGCTCATGATTTTTTTTCCTTTATTGATTTAGATGTAATCCTTAGGCATTTTCATGTAATTATGGCCTAGGTGTAAGGGATTTGGTTATGGTGCAAGGGTTTTGGCTTGGGGTGTAGGGGTTATGTATTGTGTGCTAGAAACATTGATTTTACATGTAATCTTTAGGTTTTTTTAATGTAATGCTAGCTTGGGTGTAAAGGTTTTGAACAGGGTGCAATGGTTTTAACTTAGGGCGTAATGATTTTGGCTTGAGGTGCACGAGTTCTGGTTTGGGTGCTAGGGTTATGTGTTGTGTGATGGTAACATTGATTTCCATGTAATCCTTAGGTTTTTTTATGTAATGCTTGCCTTCATATAAGGGTTTTGACTATAAAAACCATAGGTCGAGCTATAAGGTCTCCCTTACTTAACCATGTTTAACTCCAAATCATGGCAATCTAGGGTTTAACCCTCAAGAGATTACCAAATTGTAAGGTTTTATAAAGGAAATTTCTCAAATTCTTTCAAAGGAATCCCAATTTCAACAATTCCTATCTCAAACATTATTTAATAAGTCCATATCAGAGTTTTGAAAGCAGAGCTGAAAAATCAATTAGGAATCAAAATAATGAGTTTTAAAACTCAAAAACAGATTTTATGCAAGAAATAACACGTGCGCTGTAGCTCATGACATGTGCGTTGCGACTTGTTTTCTCTGTGCCATGCACAACGGCATGAGGCGCCATGTGTCACGGCGCATTGCATGAATTTGACGGTATTAGTGCTATCATTTGACAGCACAGGGAGCGAACTTTTGATGCATTCTAAATCTTTGTCCAGCATCCGATTGAGGTGGTTTTGTGTCTAAATGAAGCTTTCTACTAGCTCTAGCTAATGGCACTCGTTTCACACTCAAACTCATTTTCTATAAAAAGTTGGACACCAAATCCCATTTGATCACTTTTTCACAAAATTTCATAAAAGAGTTTCCCAACTCAACCACTCGTGCCAATAACTCATACCAACTATTCGTCCACACTTGGTAGACTCTAACAAACCTGTGCTATGTAAAACTTACAATCAAAAACACTTATATCATAAAATCACCACTCAACCCCGTCTTTCACAAAACATAAAGGGGGAGGGAATGTTACACAAAATCATCACTTTTATCTCAAATATTTTAAAATACATATGTTTCTACTTGCACAAGTATTTTAGCCTTATTCACGGGCTTACAACTAAAACTCACTAACCCAAGAAACAAAATACACTAGTTATACACAAAATCATGCAAGTAGTGCATAAATCATGTCAAATGATCCTAGTTGGCAATTACATTAACAAATACACATAAAAGTAACAAAAAGAGGCATAAGAAGGATTATTCCACAATCCTAGGCCTCTATATGCTTTTCTCAATTCGGATCCAATGAGCTAGGTCTTAAAAATATTGAGAATTGAACTCACATAAACTCAAATACTTCATAAACTCAACACATAATACATCACAATTCTCCACCTATAGTAATAAATCACAATCAATTTCATAAAACACAAAGGGTGACATAATTAAGGCTATCTTTCCAAAACCATTTCACAAGTCAAACACATTGCCAATATATATCATTGAATTAAATCATGAATCATATTTCACAAGTACAATTAACATTCAACTATAATCCTAGTTACCTTAAACCTTTGAGAGGTCAAAGATTTACCCCTTACTATACCAACTTCTTAAAGCTTCAACAAGATTGAATAGTTCCAAAAGATTCACACTACAATCAAAAGCAAAAATATCATTATAACCTCACTCTAAGGGAAATATCAATATTGATTCCACCTTTTCTTTATTTTATCAATCTCACAAATCTCTACCCATTCATAACTAATGGGCTCAGTAGGTCCCATTAATACATATTATCACTAATAATACCTCAAATCATCATTAATGCACATAAACCTTTCCTAACTACCATATTTATATCAATTTTCAGATATTAAATGCTCCCATGAACTAATCACTTTTAAAATTATTAATATGGCATTCCAATACCTTAAACAACTTTCATTATACTCATTCTAACTAATAGAGTCAAACCCATAATTCTATGGACCAAAAATTCATCTTCCAACTCAAACCCTACCATAACTCATCATAAATAAGGGAGAGAAAGGAAGAATAAGGCACCATAAACTTATCTTGGGTGTTTGGCAACTTCAAAACATTAATAATAAAAGCCAATCCCATGCCCTAACAGAGCCTAAGTTGAGCTTTTTATTTTCATCTCCTCCTTTTCTTTCATTTTTACACGCAAAACGTAACTGATATATAAGAATTTTGGCTGTATGCCATGGCGCACATTGCCTTCCACCATGATGCATGGCATAGAGGAGGTCGTCACATTTAAATTCATCTCTGTGCGTTGTGATAGACTGATCATGCGTCACGGCATGTGGCATAGAGGACAATTCTTCACTTTTTCTTCCTCTTTTCTTGCCCAGGCAGCCCGCCATTGATCTAGACCCACTTCTAAGGCTAAAGTCACAATAATTATGCCAAGTTAAGCTCCTCTAACCACACACTTCATTAATTTACTAATTACCCTCATTAGGTTAATAAACCAGGATTAAATTTTCCTGGATGTTGTATTGACTAGGGTACAATAGTTCTGACTTGTGGTGGAAGGGTTCTAGCTTGAGTGTAAAGATTTTTTATTATAGTGTAAAAGTTCTAGCTTCAGGTGGAAGAGTTCTCGCATAAGTTACATGAATTTTGGATTAGGTGCACATGTTTTGGCTTAGGGTGTAATGGCTTTATCCTGTGTTATGTTAATGCGAATTACATGTAATCCATAATAGCTTTCATATAATTCTAGTGGACTAACAAGGGCATGCTTTCTATATGTTTGATTTATATATAATCTGCTAGATATTACATGTAAATTGTTACTCAATCATGCTTGTGATTTTTTCCCTTTATTGATTTATGTATAACCCTTAGGCATTTTAATGTAATTCTGGCCAAAGTGTATGGGGTTTGGCTATGGTGTAAGGGTTCTGGAATGGATGCAGGGGTTATATGTTATGTGATGGAAACGTTGATTTACATATAATCCTTATGCGTTTTATGTAATGCTGGCCTGGGTGCAAGGGTTTTCTCTAGGGTGTAATGGTTCTAACTCGGGGTGCATGGGTTTTGCCTTAAGGTATAAGAGTTCTGGCTTGGGTACAAAGATTTTGGCTTATTATGTAAGGGTCCTAGCTTAGGGTACAAGAGTTATGGCTTAAGGTGCAAGGCTTTTGGATTGGGAACACATATTTTGGCTTAGGGTGCAAGGGTTTTGGCTTGTGTTATGCCAATGAGAATTACATGTAATCCACAGTAGTTTTCATGCAATTTTAAGGGACTGACCAGGGCATTCTTTCTGTGTGTTTAATTTATATGTATTTTTGCTAGAGATTACATGTAAATTATTACTCGATCATGCTCATGATTTTTTCCCTTTATTGATTTACTTGTAATCCTTAAGCATTTTTATCTAATTCTAGCCTAGGTGCAAGAGGTTTAGCTGTGGTATTGGGGTTCTTGTTTGGGTATAAGGGTTATGTGTTGTGTGATGGAAACATTGATTTACATGTAATCCTTAGGTTTTTTATGTAATACTGGCATGGGTGCAAGGTTTTTCACTAAGGTGCAATTGTTCTAACTCAGGGCATAAGGTTTCTGACTTACAGTGCAAGGGTTCTGGCTTAAGTGAAAAGATTTTAGCTTATAGTGTAAGGGTTTTAGCTTAGAGTACAAGAGTTCTAGCTTAAGGTATAAGGCTTTTGGATTTAGTACACATATTATGGTTTAGAATGCACGGGTTTTTGGTTGTGTTATACAAATTAGAATTACATGTAGTCTGTTGTTCTCATGTAATTATGGGGGACTAATAGGGGCATGCTTTTTATGTGTTTCATTTACATATAATATGCTAGAGCTTACATGTAAATTGTTACTCAATCATGCTCGTGATTTTTCCTTTTATCGATTTAAATGTAATCCTTAGGCATTTTCATGTAATTCTAGCTTAAGTGTAAGGGGTTTGGCACTATAGTGTAGGGGTTCTGGCTTGGGGTACAGTGGTTTTGACTTGTGTGATGGCAACATTGATTTACATGTAATCTTTAGGTTTTTAATGTAATGCTAGCCTTGGTGCAAGCGTTTTGATTAGGGCACAATGGTTCTAACTTAGGGTGCAAGGGTTCTGCTTTAGGTTGTAAGGGTTCTAGCTTGTGCACAAAGATTTTGGCTTATAGTGTAAGGGTTCAAGCTTAGGGTATAAGAGTTTTAGCTTAAGGTATAAGGCTTTTGGATTTACTACACATGTTATGGCTTAAGATGCAAGGGTTTTGCTTGTGTTATACAAATTAGAATTACATGTAGTTTGTAGTAGTTTCCATGTAATTCTGGGGGACTGACAGGGGCATGCTTTATGTGTGTTGGATTTACAAGTAATCTGCTAGAGATTACATGTAAATTGTTACTCAATCATGCTCGTAAATTTCTTCCCTTTATTTATTTACATGTAGTCCTTAGGCATTTTCATGTAATTTTAGCTTAAATGCAAAAGGTTTGGCTATGTTACAGGGGTTTTAGCATAAGGTGCAGGGGTTCTAGTTTAGGTACAAAAGCTATGTGTTGTATGATGGAAACATTGATTTATATGTAATCCTTAGATTTTTTTTTATAATATTGGCTTGGGTATAAGGGTTTTCACTAGGGTGCAATGGCTCTAACTTATGGTGGCTTGGATACAAAGATTTTGGCTTACAGTGTAATGGTTTTAGCTTTGGGTGTAAGAGTTCTTGCTAAAGTTACACGACTTTTAGATTGGGCGCATATGTTTTGGCTTAGGATGCGAGGATTTTGGCTTATCTTATACCAATGAGAATTACATGTAAGCTGTAGTAGTTTTCATGTAATTCGGGGGGGTTGATAAGGGCATGCTTTTTATGTGTTTGATTTATATATTGTCTGCTAGAGATTACATGTAAATTGTTACTCAATCATGCTTGTGATTTTTTTCTTTTATTTATTTACATGTAATCCTTAGGCATTTTCATGTAATTTTGGCCCAAGTACAAGGGTTTAGCTATAGTGTAGGGTTTTGGCTTCAGGTGCAGGGGTTCTGGTTTGGGGTACTAGGGTTCTGGCTTAGGGTGCAGGGGTTATGGTTTGGGTGTAAGGGTTATGTATTGTATGATGGCAACATTTATTTACATGTAATCCTTAGGTGTTTTTATGTAATGCTGGCTTGGGTGTAAGGGTTTTGACTAAGGTGCAATAGTTCTGACTTGTGGACTGACAGGGGCATGCTTTCTATGTGTTTGATTTACAAGTAATCCATTAGAGATTGTAGGTAAATTTTTACTCAATCATGCTCTTAATTTTTTCCCTTTATTGATTTACTTGTAATCCATCGTAGTTTTCATGTAATTTTAAGGGACTAATAAGGCCATGCTTTATTTGTGTTTTATTTACATGTAATCTACTAGAGATTACATGTAAATTGTTATTCAATCACGCTCACAAATTTTTTCCCCTTATTAATTTATGTGTAATTCATAGACATTTTCATGTAAATTTAGGGGATTGAGAGGAGTATGCTTTTTGTGTGTTTGATTTACATGTAATCCGCTAGAGGTTACATGTAAATTGTTACTCAATTATGGTCACAAAATTTCCCTTTTATTGATTTACATGTAATCCGTAAGCATTTTCATGTCATTTTGGGGGACCAACAAATCCTTGCTTTTTATGTGTTTGACTTATATGTAATCTACTAGATATTACATAGAAATTATTGCTCGGCCATGTTTATGAATTTTTTCCCATATTAATTTATATAGAATTAGCTGTTTTTTTCAAGTGCAGTCATAGGGGATGCTATTTGTGCATTTTATTTAAGGAGAACTGCCCAAAAAGACCTCACTAGCAATTTATTTGCTAATAAGGACTTGCGATAGTTTCTAAAACTGGGTCCCTTTCTAGCATTAATTCTCGTATGTGTAATGACCATTTTGCCCTTAAGCATTTGAAGAAAAAAACTTGCAAAGAAACTTTAGCCATACACGATCGACTGCATATCCATGGAAGGTCATTGCATTTAGGATAGAAGACAGTAGAGGTGGCATTGTTAGTGGTGGTTATTGTTACCAAAATTGAGGAGTATTCAAGCAAGTGTCATAGTGCATTAACGATGGCATTGGAAGACCATCTTAGGGCATTGCATTGGAAGTTAGTGACTTTGGTAAATTTGCCCCATTTATTCGAATAATTCCATTGTTGTTTGAATTTGTTAGTGACATTTTTTCTCGCATTTATTATCCCTTTGTAATATTCTATCGAAGTAAAAATGGTGAAAGGGAAGAATCAAAGAAGGGGAAGTCTAAGGTAGTGAGTGGTTTGTGTAAAGTCCCTCTTACTATTCTCTAATTAACTACAAATTCAAGATAATTAAGGGATAATCCCAAAAAGATTACCAAGTGTACAAGTTTTTACAAAACAAGGATCTCAAGTTTTCAAAATTAAAACATGACAATACACCTTTATAATTCAAAAATCAAAGTAATTCGATGTATGCGGAAGCATGGGATCTTTCACTAGTTAAAGCATTTGCATAATAAATGTAAGTAATAAAACAGTGTAGGAAAGCAGACAATACGTCATGGCTTATGATAGTGCCGTGGCACGTTGCCTCTTTGCCATGTGCTTCGGCACATTGCACACTATTGATAACATTGTTATTGTCATCTGACTGCAACTGGGGAAAACCTCCGGCACGTCCCATTTCTCCATCTGATATTCGATTAAGGTGATTTAGGTGTCTACTGAGCTTTCTCTAGCCCTAACTAATGCCACTAGTTTCACAATCAAATTATTTTTTAATTAAAAATTGGACACCCATTTCACAATTCACCCTTTTTCACAATTCAAACACATCTTAAGTATCTTAATTTCATACCAAGTACCAAAAGCTGTAAATACATCCTAGACCATACTTAATAGATTATCATGGACCTGTGCAATACACCATATTATAAACTTAACATCTCAAACACATTTTCAATATTCAACCCCTTAAACACAAAAAAAAGAAGGGGGAGCCAAATTAACATAAATTGTATATTTGCTCACTTCTCACTTGCATTAGTACTTTAGCCCTTTAATAAAATTCATAATGAATACATATACAATCCTAGGGCCCAAAATGCACACCATAATTCAACAATCTAATAGTGTAAGTAAGTTAAAAATATGAATTTTTCCTAGTTGACAATATCATGCAAGAGATTATACATAATAATAACAAAAAGAAAATGAGGCTGATAGTAATCCTATGCCTTAGATTGTTTCCCTATGTCTTGTCTCGTTAAACTAGCTCCTGTAATATTAAAGAGAAAGGAGTGAGTGCAACTATTCAGTAACTAAGGTTTATTTAACTTGTACTAATGCATATCAATCAATTCAAATGCAAGCGACAATTAATGACATTCACTAGTCAATTTAACATGTTCAAACACATATTTACACTTTACATCATTACGAGCATATAATCATTTTCACATTGTTATAACACTAATCAAATGTTCTCATTATAAGGGCACAATACAGACAAACATATGCCCTTTTTATCACAATATGCACAATTACACCTCCTTTATATCCTCCTTATACCTCTAACATAAAATTATGGGCTATAACACACTGGGATCATCTATAAGATGAGACTACCTTAACCATTTACGAGTAAAAGGCTACTCGACCAAGATTACCTTACTCACTTATAAGTCATAGTTTCCCTAAATCTTACACTGTGGTGTCATTCTCCCTAAACTAGCTTTTTCATTGAATAAGTAGAAAACTACTTAGGTTTGAGTCCCTCGTTAGACAAGTGGGATAGTCCTTCATTAAATAAGTGGGATGATAAATATAAACAAATCCAAGCAGACCATCAAACTCTAATGAAAGCCTCAGTATGTGAATTTTAAACTCTACTCTTTCTAGACAAACTCTCACCTCTCATGATCATGTAATCTATAAAATGCAAAGTTCCTTGGCATGTAAAATACTTAATTTTTAGCATGCTCAATATTAGCATTGTACTCATAAAACACCTGATTATTGCATAAAACATAACAATAAATTTTTAAACTCCTCTAATATTGCATCATTGAACTCCATAACTATATTATCGAACTTCACCAACTCATATCACATTATTAGACTCCAAAATTAACATATTATTGAACTCCACAGTTAACTCTTCATTGAAATCCATAAGCATTATATCATTGAACTCTACACATGTTATGTCGTAGAACTCCACATCAAATATGTTATTGAACTTTGCAAACACTAATTTATTGAACTTCACAAAACACAGTATATGATTTTGAAATAACTTATGCCACACTTGTATCTCATACTTTTATACACTTCAAATATAACATTTAAATTAATAAATTAATTAACACACAAAAGCACAAGAAAGATTTCCTTCGGTTACCTCAAACTTTTAAGAGGTTAAAGGTTTTACCCATTAAATACATACTTTTAAAGCTTCCACGAAGCTTGAATAGTGCCAAATATGATCACTCTATGTTTAATCACAATATAAGTTATCAATATCCCTTTTTGGATAATTTTCAATATCTATCTCTACACTTCAACATTCTTAGAATTTAATTTCCTCATAAATAAAGGTACCCATAGGGTTTATTAGCTTCCTGTAACTCTCTTTAACTCTATTAAACCTCTAAATAACTATTAATGAAACCACATTGCTCCAACCATCTCATTAATGGTGAAATTTCAGTTATTTATGGCTCCTAATTATAAAAAATGCATGGATTCTTAAATGCTAGGTTTAAATAATCTAAACAACTATCATTAAATCTATTTAAGTCAATATGTTCAAACTTATAGCTTTTGCAGAACAAAAATTATATTTTCAACTAAACCCTAACTTTTAAATTCAAGAAAAATGGAAGAAGAAAAGAGATTTAAGCTTAAGGAACTTACCTCTAGTGTTTAGGAGCTTTAACATACTCCCAAGGTATTCAAATCCCAAGTCCTAGTAGAGTTCCTCATGTTCCTTTCATTTTGTCTTTTGTTTCTTTCTTATTCAACATCAGTTTTGTATTCTCATTTCTACAACAAATGTACTATGTGTCGTGATGCTTGTACCATATACCACAACATATGGTACAAAAAAGGGTCATTGTGCTTTAATGGGCCATGCGCCATAACATGTGGCACTAAGCCATTTCCTTTATTTTTCTCACCTTTTGACATTTGGGTGGCTCAACTTTACTCTAAACTCAATCCTAAGACTGATGTTACAACTAGAGCACCTATTAACTCTGTGTAACCATACACTATATTAATTTACTTAATTAACCTCATTAACTCAGTTAATTAGGGTTTAAATTCTCTAGGATGTTACAATTTGAACAAGTTTAAGCTAGAATTTTAGGCGAACAAGAAAGGTAAAGGGATGTTTAAGGGAATGGTAGAGGCAAACAAATGTACAAGGGAAGCCTAGAAGAATTTTTTGAGGAAGAGAGGAGTGAGCATAGTAAGATTATAAAAGAAGAAAGAGAAAGGGCAGGTAGCTCCTCAGCTAAAGAAGCAGAATTGTTAAGAAGATACTCCTTAAAATAATTTATGGAAGTGACAATTTTTGTGAAGAATAATTGATAGTTAAAGAGCAAGGTAGATAGAATTGGGTTTGATAAGATTCTAGATGTTAAGTGCACTAAATTATGCTATGCTTTATATGTTGAAATTATTAGAGCGATTGACCCAATAACTTCATCAATATTCATTAGAAATTTAAGGTTAATGATAGATGAGATGTTAGTTAGAATGTTAATGGGATTGCCTTGTAAGGGGGGATGTTGTTAAGGAAGTGGCAAATAGTAACAATGACTTATATTTAGAGTTTAAGAGGAAGTATGATAGAAAAAGGTTTAGTGACCTTAAGAGCATGCTCATGTCAAAGGAGTATGATCAAAATTTTGAGTCATTGTTTGCACTTTTTACTCTCAAGACATTGTTCTGCCTTCCCACATCTGGAATTGTCACACAACAGCTATTGAAGATGATATGTTGCCATAAAAGCACATTACATTCATACAATTGGTCTAATCTTATGTTGAAAGAGTTGATAAAAGTGGTTGGAGATTATCAAGATGCATTAAGATGAGAGAAAACACAAAAATATTTTGGTGGATGCCTTTATTTTTTGATGGTAAGAATGTAAACTTTAGTATATTAATTTAAACTTTATGTTCATTTAGTTGGTTAGTCATGTTAACTTATGTATTTTGATGCAAATATTGTCATTTGAGAAGTTTTTATTAGTTGTGTTATGCCACTATTACGAGATGAGCCACTTATATATTAGGATTATGAGAAAGTGAACAAGATTGTTCAGTTAGATAAGTCTAGTGTGTAAGGGTTGCTGTTCTCTTTTGTTAGTACAGATCTGAAGGTGAAAGACAATGTAGGTGAGCCAATGATTCATCTAGTTACTATATTCAACACCCCACTAAATAGAGGAATTTATGCACGTGTATAGGGAATGCTTGGTCATAGTCTTGCAAGAGACCTTTTGAAAATAGAACAAGAAGAGGAACTAGGTGAAGTAGATCCATTAGGGGTGACATAAGGAGAAAGAAAAAAACTAAAAGAGAAGGGCAGATTATAAGATTGTGGTTGAGGGAGTATTGTTGGATATAAGGGAGGAAAATATTATTGAGAATATGGATATGGGAGAAAGGAGTATGTTTGAGCAAAGAAATGATGGTGAAATAATTAATGTAGACTTAAAACTAATAGGCAATGTCAATGAAACAATTAATATAAACTCAAAACTATTGGTTGATTGTAAGGAAATAATTCCTTATTGTAACATCCTGAATTTCAATCTAAGAAACTAGTTACTAATTAGGGGTAAATTAGTAATTAGTAGATTGATTATGGTTTTAGATGATAGGATTAATGTGTGGTGTTTATTAGTTAGTGTGTTTACATGATTGGATGGTAGAACTGTGAATTAGAACATAAGTACTAGTGAGATTTGTTTTATTATGTCATACGTCGTGGTATGGGCTGCATACACTGCGGCGCATGGCACAAAATTTACTTAAAATTATGTGCATTAGCTTGTGAAATTTGAAAGAGAAGGGAAAAGAAACATGCATGAGAAGAAAAAAAGAGGACCTCTGTGCTAGGGCATTGATTACCCAGAGTTTAGGAGTTTTCTTCGGCTAGTGACTTGCTAGGTAAGTTTTGTGTTGCCCTATACTATACTTCTACCTTAATTTCTTTAAATTTGGTTAGTATAAAAATTGAATTAGAAAGTTTTAAGGAGATAAAATCTGAGGAATAGGTTTAAAAAGGGATTTTAGGTGTGAAACTAAAGTTTTGCGATTGGTCTGAGGTTTAATGGTTGAACTTTAAGGATAAAGACTTAAATTAATTTAAGTTATTAGGTTGAAAATGGGGAAATTGATAAACAAGCAAGGAAGAGGAATGTCTTAATCATTTGAGCAGCCTAAAGGTAAATAACTATAGAGAATGGATTATCTGAACTCAAAAAATGTTATTTGAACTATTTCATGTGCTAAAGAATTTGGCTTACCTGAGTTAATATCCTATATTAAGTAGTAGAAATTGATTTAAGGATGTTCTTTGTATGGATTGAGCATTTGAGATGTTTCTCATAAGAATTTGCACCCTTGGGAGTTAAATGTGAGAATAGTAACCTATAGTAGTAAGGGTAAAAGGTAACCAGAGTAACCCTTTATTTGTTAGTTTGTGAAATTATTTACAAGTACTTCATATAATTGTATCCATTGTGTTTTATGAACTGATGGAGTAGCATTATCATGAAAGAAATATGAATTCGAGTGTGTGAGTAATGTTTAAAAGTTATAAAATAAGGCATGTGCATTTGCATCCTCGAGTGTATCCTAGATTAGGGTAAGGGGTCGTGGCAGTACTCTATGTAAGGTTAGGAAGTCTTGAAGGTCTTGAGGGTAAAACTTGCTCTGCCAATAAGAACTTAGGACACTTATCCATGAGTGTACTCTAAACTAGGGTAGAGGGTCATGGCTCTACTCTGTGCAAGACTAGGAAGTTTTGACAGCCCAAGCATTGAGTGTGCTTCGCTAGTAAGGACTTAGGAGATCATACATACTTATGATACTTAGTTTGAGATAAAGGTTTAGTAGGCCCTATTTCGTGTAAGGTTGAAAGTCTTAGTTCGAGTATTGAGCTTGCTTTGTTAGGGGAAATTGGGAGTGCATGATTATAGTATTGAATGAGAATGATGTTGTGTATATGCATATCTATACTGTTTTATTGAAACAATGCTACTTTATCTCTTACTTATGATTTTACTTACTAACAAATATTTGAGGTTTATCCAAGTTATTGGGATGTATGTCTCACTCCATTACCTTTGAATATAAATATAGAGAGCACAAGAAGGCCAAGAAAGGGTAGCCTCACTTGGTAGCAGTTTGACTATAATTGTATATAATGAATATATAATAGCGTTATTAAAAGTTGAGTTGCCAACTAGGATGCATAAATGTATGTGAATGTATATATATGATTATGTTGTTAAAAGCTTCTTTGTATATCTTGTATTATATCTCACCAAGTGTACCACAGTAGTGAATATGTGGGTAGGCCTAGATGTTATTCAAGTAAGTTTATATTATATTGTATAACTTGTTCCACTGAATTATATGTGAAATTGTTGTGAGAATGTGTGTATATTAAAAACTTGACTAAATCGTGAGACTTAACCTCATTTGTGTGCAAGTCAAGTGAATTGTGATTCTTGACTATATGGTAAGGGTTAGCCCCAAATGTTGGAGTCAAGGATTAAAAGTAGAACAAGTATATTGTTGTTTGTATAGTTGTGTATTGTGCCTCATATAAGACCATAAGTGTATAATGTGGCATTAAGATGTCAAAATGAATATAAGATGTGATATATGTGATTTATTTTGTTAATTAGGTATATGTGGTCCTTTTGAATTTAATTCAAGGCTTAAAGTGGTTTAATCAAATAGGGGGTGAGCATTGAACACTTAGGGTTCTAAATTTTGAAAGAAAAGTAGCTTTTCACACCCGAGTGTCTAGTTTAAGATTGGACCGTTGGATCATGTCCAAACTTGTCTCATTGGATAGATGGTATTATAAGCTTCGTGTAAGCACTTGAATCACTCTAATTGTTATGCGTGATGGAAGTTCGTATTAGAAATCTACCATGACAGCAATATTTGATGCATGCACCATGGCACATGATGTGTAAGCTATGGCGCATGTCACAGAACTAAGACACGTTGCTTTACACTACATGATGCGGTGCATGTAGTGTGAGTTGCGGGGCATGGCTCATTTTTTTAGGAAGGAATGTTTGTTCATTTTTTTAAAAAAATAAATTTAAGTTTACACTTTCGTTAGCCCTTTTATTTGAATATATTTTCTACGAAGTTGGGATCCCACATTTGAAAACAAATTAAGGGCTATATGTCACGATTCATGACTTTTCATGAGGTTAAGGAGCTCTAGAATGTTCCAGAATCCTCCAGAAGGCTCTCGGATAACCTTAAGAGTGCTAGAGAGTGCAAGAACATTCTAGAGAAGTCTACACAACTATAGCCTCAATATTTTAATATTACCTCTAGATATTTTCATATAAATATCTAGATATTTATTGTAAATATCTAGGAGAGGATTTTAGAGAATCAATTATAATTGTATGATCGATTTAATCTCTACCGTCCATTAAAGAGGTAGGAACTTTCTAGATCCAAGGGGAGGCCTATAAATACCTCACCCTTTCTCATTTGTAACCAACCTTGAGTCCTCAAAGCAATACTACTCTCACATTTCCTAAACTCTCTCTCAATTATCCTTTGCCTTCAAGCTTTCCTTTTCCTCAACTTAGCAAAGCATCCTCCTTTTCTACGAGTTAGGCTTACTTAGCAACTTCTAGTGAAGATTGTCTAAGTACTGCACGGGTCGAAAGACTAGCCCCGTGACAGTTGGTATCAGAGCACAGTTCTACTGTTGTGCTTGAGGGAAGGTATTGTGCAATGGCAACCGAGGAAGGAAACATTATTGGCATGAAAGCACAAAAGCAAACCCGCGTACAAGAAGAGCTAGCCCATACTAAATCCAAGCAAAGCAGGAGCAAGGCACCTGCAAATGAGTCCCTTGAACCCTATTTTGCTAGCTTGGAATCTCACATGGAGGAAATGAGAAACACTATGGAAGGACTCGACAATCAACTCAGCAATCTCATCTAAGAGAGTGCTGAGGTCACGTACGTTGTCAAGTCGATGATTGAAGAACTTGGTCATAATATGGGAAAGGACATTCATTCCCTTACCCAGGATCTCACCGATCTTTCAAATACATTGAGGATGAGGTGCAAGGTCTACACTCTTAAATGGTTAAGATTCGTTATGAGCGGGAATCTCATTATTGTGTAAGCAGCCCTATTAGTGGTATACTTTAAATGCCATTTCTCAAGGTCTGAAAGTGCCCAAGTCGGCAATGTACAATGAGGCTCATAGTGCCACAGTTATAGAGAACTTCCTTTTTGGCCTAGAACAGTACTTTGAGGCTATGGGAGTCATTGATGACTTGATCAAAATCAATAATGCTTCAACTTTCCTTCAGGATACAGCCCAACTATGGTGGCACAGAAAGCGTGTCGAGCGAGAGAAGGGCATCTGCACTCTCAACACATGGGAGCTATTTAGTCAGAACTCTAAAAGTACTTTATTCCCCACAATACTGAGATGGAGGCTCGAGGTAAGCTTTGTAGGTTAAAACAAAGTGGTAGTATTCCTGACTACATCAAAGAGTTTACTACCATCATGCTTGAGATTGAGGACCTGTCCAACAAGAAGGCTCTTTTCCATTTCATGGACGGACTCAAAGACTAGGCTAGAGTAGAGCTCGATAGATGCAAGGTACAAACTCTAGATAAGGCAATTACAGCTGCTGAGTGCCTAATTGACTACTCTACCAAGTCCAAGAAGTCTAATCCTGGTAAGAGTAGGGAGATAAAGGAGGACAAAAGAAGAACTCTAATCTTAAGGATGGTGGTAAATCCTCTGGTGGAAGTTTTAAACAGGATAAACCATCCTCAACCAAGTGTGATGTCTTAAAACCACCAAAGCCATGCTTCATATGCAATGGTCCACATTGGACTCGTAACTGTCCCAACCACAAGGCTATGAATGCCTTAGTTGCTGAAATGAAGGAAAGGTAGGATAAGGAGTAATAGGTTGACCTTAGCTCTCTCCAATACTTGAATGTACTAATTGGACTCTTTTCTCCATCCAATAAGGAAGAGAAGGGTCTACTCTATGTCGATCTTGCCATTGAAGGCAAGACCACCTCTGCCATGCTCGACACAGAAGCATCCTACAACTTCATAGAGGTTGAAAAAGGGAAGAGATAAGGCATCTAACTCAACAAGGGAGAAGGCACCATCAAGGTAGTAAACTCCCCAGCCAACAAGTCCTTGGGATTGCCAAGGATGTAAAGGTGAAGATGGGGGACTGGCAAGGTACGCTGGACTTCACTATTGTCCTTATGGATGATTTCAAAGTTGTGTTGGGACTTGCTTTCTTTTGTAAAGCACATGCCTTCCCTATTCTCAAAGCCAAGTCTATGGTAGTAATCGACTCTAACATGATTCGAGTAATCCCCTTGAAGTGCAATTCAAGTTTATAGCTTGGAGAAATCCAAACCTATAATTTCTGCCTTGCAATTCAAGAGGGGTCTCAAGAATTTAGAAGGCTATGTTGCCACCATACGTTCATTAGTTGAGGAAGAGGATAGCCTAAACAACCCATAAGAAGCCTTGCCACCTTGCATTCAAGAAGTGCTACGAGAGTACAAGCACGTCATGCCAAATGAGTTGCCTAAGAAACTACCTCCCAAAAGAGAGGTAGACCATTAAATTAAGTTGGAGCCTAGTGCCAAACCCCCTACCTTGGCACCTTACTGGATGTCGCCTCTAGAACTTGTTGAGTTAAAGAGACAACTCTAAGATCTCCTTGATTCTGGGTACATCTAACCATCTAAGGCCCTATATGGTGCTCTAGTCCTTTTCCAGAAGAAGAAGGATGGATCGTTATGGATGTGCATCAACTACAGGGCCTTCAACAAGATTATAATCAAGAACAAGTACTTGATACCTTTGATTGCTAACTTGTTTGATCAGCTTGGAAAGGCTAGGTACTTCTCTAAGCTTGATCTTCGATCGAGGTACTATCAAGTTTGCATCACTGCACGTGACAAGCCGAAGACAACTTGCGTGATGAGATATGGAGCATTCGAATTCCTTGTCATGCCCTTTGGACTGACAAACGCCCCAGCAACATTTTGCATGCTTATGAATAAATTATTCTACCCTTACTTGGATCAGTTTATGGTGGTATACTTGGATGACATCTTGGTGTATAGCAATACACTTGAAGAGCATGTTCAATACTTGAAGAAAATCTTCCAAGTACTCTCTAATCATGAACTCTACATTAAGTTGGAAAAATATTCTTTTGCCAAACAAGAGGTAGACTTCTTAGGGCATAAGATTAAGGATGGGAAGCTCATGATGGACCTAACTAAGGTTTGAGCTATTCAAGAATGGCAACCTTCTTCCAAGGTCCTGAAGCTACGATTGTTCCTTAGTCTGGTAAACTACTATTATCGATTCATCAAGGGGTACTCAACAATTGCTACTCCATTAACAAATTTACTCAAGAAGAATAAGTCTTGGCAATGGTCACAAGATTGCCAAGATGCTTTTAAAAAGCTCAAGTTGATAGTCACGCAAGAACCTATTATGTCCTTGCCTAACTACTCCAAGCCATTTGAGGTACACACTAATGCCTCAGACTTTGCAATAGGGGGAGTGTTAATACAAGAAAGATACCTTATTGTGTACGTGAGATGCAAGCAAAATGACACAGAGAGGCATTATACAGTGTAAGAAAAAGAGATGTCTGCCATCATCCATTGTCTTCGAACTTGGCATCACTACTTGCTTGGAAGTAAATTTACCATAATGACAGACAATATTGCTATGAGCTATTTTCAAACACAAAAGAAGCTCATCCTGAAGCAAGCTTGTTGGCAAGATTTTCTTACTGAGTTTGACTATCAGTACAAGCTAGGCAAAGCCAACATGGTGGTGGATGTATTAAGCAGAAAAGCTGAGCTAGCTACTCTCACAGCAAGCATGCCTTAGAACGAATTCCTTGAACAAATCAAGGAAGGTATGTCTCAAGACTCTACTACAAGCGACCTAGTAAAGCTTACTATAGAAGGCAAGACTCGAAGATTTTGGGTGAATGATGGAATACTTTACACCATTGAAAACTCAGTTTATATGCCAAAATGGGGCAACCTTCGAAGCGATGTCTTAAAAGAGTGCCATGATTCTCTATGGGCTGGACATCCAAGTATGACATGAATGCTTGCTCTTGTACAAAATCACTTTTACTGGCTACATATGCAAGATGATGTCGAAGCATATGTAAGGACTTGCTTAGTATGCCAACAAGATAAAGTTGAACAGCAACATCTTGTTAGTCTACTTGAACTTTTGTTGATGGCTGAAAGACCGTGGGAGAGTATCTCAATAGACTTTATAGTTACTCTCCCTAAGTTTGAAGGATGTGGGAGTATCATGGTGGTGGTTAATAGATTCAGCAAATATGCCACCTTTATACCAACCCCTATAGATTGCAAAGTTGATGAAGCAACACGCTTGTTTTTCAAGCATGTAAAATTATAGAGGATTCCTCGAAGCATCATCAGTGATTGAGATCCCCAATTCATCTAGAATTCTGGAGAGAACTTTTCAAGCTCTTAGGGATAGACTTGAACTTCTTAATAAGCTTTCATCCTTAGAGCAATGGATAAGCATAGTGAATCAATACTTTGTTAAAGCTCTACCTTCGGTACCACATGAGCCCTCATCAACGAGATTGGGCTAAGTTGCTTGATGTGGCCCAACTCTCTTACAACTTACAGCAAAGCGAGTTGACAGATAAGAGCCCTTTTGAGATAGTTACCAAGTAACAACCTCTAACCCCTAACGTACTTACCGCACCATATAAGGGAGATAATCTAGCTGTCCATAAGTTTACCAAGGAATGGCAAGAAAAATCTGACATTACTCGTACATGCCTAGACAAAGCCTCCTGTAAAATGAAGAAGTAGGCAGACAAGAAACGGTACTCCATTGAGTTTCAAGTTGGTGACTTGGTCATGGTAAAGTTATTACTGAATCAATTCAAGTCACTATACAAAGTCCACAAAGTCAAACGTGTGGGAAAGGTTGCGTATCTTGTACAACTCCCTCCCAAGCTTAAGATTCATCTTGTCATTTATATTAGTCTCTTGAAGAAATGCTGCAGAGATGAAGAAGATCCATCTTGAGGTATCTTTAAGAGAGCACCAATAGCAGTCGTCACCATGTACGATAAGGAGATAGATGAAATCCTCACCGACAGAGTGATTAGAAAGAGAGGATTTCCTAACTACATTGAGCACTTAATCAAGTGGAAGGGTTAACTAGACTTTGAAGCTAGTTAAGAATGTGAAGACCTCTTGTGGTAGTTCACTGATTAAATCCAATACTACAAGGAGGAAGGCACGACAAGGGCGTCGCGAAATTAAGTAGGGGAGAATGTCATGATTCATGACTTTTCATGAGATTAGGGAGCCCTAAAATATTCCAAAACCCTCCAAAAGGCTCCCGGATAACCTTAAGAGTGCTAGAGAGTGCAAGAACATTCTAGAGAAATTTACACAACTCTAGCCTCAATATTTTAATATTACCTCTAGATATTTCCATGTAAATATCTAGATATTTATTGTAAATATCTAGGAGAGGATTCTAGAGAATCAATTGTAATTGTAGGATCGATTTAATCTCCACCATCCATTAAGGAGGTGGGAACTTTCTAGATCCAAGGGGAGATTTATAAATACCTCACCCCTTCTCATTTGTAACCAACCTTGAGTTCTCAAAGAAATACTACTCTCATATTCCCCAAACTCTCTCTCAAGTATCCTTTGCCCTCAAGCTTTTTCTTTCCTTAACTTAGCCAAGAATCCTCCTTTCGTACGAGTTAGGCTTACTTAACAACTTTCAGTGAAAATCGTCTAAGTGCCGTACAGGTTAAAAGACTAGGCTCGTGACATATAGCTCTGATATTGTTTGGTAATGTGTGTATGTATTAGTAAAGCCTAAGATGAGGAACGGGACTTTACACCTATGTTGTTGACAATGTTGAAACTGTATAAGCTAGTTATTTTGATGAAGATAGTGAAGATGGGGTTAAGTTGAGGAGGTCTCAAAGGGTGATAAAACCTACAATAGTTTCACCATTTGTGACATAAGTTGGGAAGGGTGGCAGGCCTAGTGAGGCAGAGTGCATGTATCACCTAATAACCCAACAAAAAACATAATGATTTCCTGAAGGAGAAAGTCATTGACATTGATTCATTCTTTGTTACAATTGAGGAAGTGCAATGATTGGGCCTAAGAAGGTGGTTAAGTGACATTATAAGTTGATAATCAATTTTGGGTCATTTTAAATATTACATGCATTGTGAAATGCTAATGCATAAAAAATATTACAAGTTATATGTCTTGTAGGCCACGTGTTGATTCGTGAACAAAAGTAAAGGGAGATGTTCAATGTCACATTTTCTCATCAAATTTCATGGTAAATTGTCAATTGAACATGTTTGCAATCCCTTGTCATGAGTACTAATTTTCATATTTTTCCATTGTTAATAAACTATCATGTTGCAAGACATAGACAATTGGAGTATTAGTAAGAATAATAGATATCTAACGTCGAAAAGAGGAAAATACAACATAGGTGATTGTGACTACATATTTGCTCTAATTATTAGGAATAAGCATTGGTACTGCTATGCTTTTGTCAAAAAAGGACCTTAAAATCTACCTTATAGACTCATTATTACCAAAGCTTTGTGGTCTATCATCTGATGTATTATTCTATGCTAAGAGGAGACCAGAAAGAAAGTGACTACAAACTTTTGCAAACTCCTTATGCATGTGAAGCCTCAACTTTATGGAGATAAGCCTAACATTGCTTTTCAATTTACACTTGTTCTACAACAAAACAATAGGTGAGCTCAAATAGTTTTAATATATGTAGGTTTTATACTTGTTAAAGACTTATGTTTCCTTAATTTCCTATAGGTTTGACTATGGCATGTATGTCATTATAAGGTTGCAAGGATGGGAAAATTTAACATAGCCATAATGGAACAACTCAATAATGCCTGTAGAGGACATGGCCAAGAAGACAGTAGAAGTGCTTTGGTGGCTAGTCAATCATGTTGACAACAAATTGTAGAACAAGATGCTAACATTAGTTCCATTATGGCAAGGAGCTAAGAAGGGAGACTAAATTAGGAGTCATTGAACTATTTTTGTAAATGTTAAGATTACAATATATGGTTATATTACAATTTGAATTATTCCAACTTTAAAATGATAATGACATTTTGTGAAAATATTCGGATATACAAATTGAATATCCTTATAGTTGATGTTCAACTTCCAATTTTAAATTGATTTTCTTCTCTAAATTTGAATAACAATTTCTGATATCATAAAAATATAAGCATTCGAGGCTTATTATCTTTTATTTGAATATTCCTGATGTATAATTGAAAATTATTCAGACAAAGGCTCTATATCTTTATAATATTTGAATATCATAAACTCATATCTTAAAAATTATTTAGACAGAGACTTTGTATCCTTATAATATCCAAATATGATAAACCCATGTCTTGAAAATTATCCAAACAAAGGCTCTGTATCTTTGTAATAGTAAAATATGACAAACTCATATCTTGAAAATTATTTAGAGGCTTTGGTGTAACATCCCGAAATTTTAAGACTCGGATTTATAAAAATAAAATAAAATAAAATATCTATAATTAAATTAAAATTTAGAATAATTTGATAGAGGTCTAGAGTTTGAATTTTTCTAAGCAAAATTTTAGTTTTATTTGATTTTTAACTATGGGAAAAATTACCAAAGTTGACCCAGGCTTTTGTGCAATAATAAAAAATGTTGGGCCATTTCTTGTAATTTTCCCCAAACTTTTAGATCAGCTTTTATAAGGGAAAAGAGACGCAGAAACATAGAGAAAGGAAAGAAGAACAAAATGCAGAGAGAGAGAGAGAGAGGAAGAAGAGAAGAGAAAGGGAGGGAGTTAGGCTTGGATCTAGGAGTCTTTGCGACCGTTGCGAGCTCGGCTACACGATAGGTAAACTCCCTACTTCAATCCTCTTCTCTTTCTCTTGATTTTCTTCAATTTTTGGAAGAGGAAATTTTTGGATTTTGATTCCAAAGGCTTTATTCTTGTAAGCTTTTGTTTTTTTAGATCTTAGGGAGCATGTTTTGAGTTTCTATATAGTGATCTAATATTTTGAGTGGATAATTGGATGAAAAGAGGTGTTTTGGGCACAAAATAAATCCTGAGAAATTGGGTTTTTGCTCTTCAATGGTTTAAGCTTATTGATTTAGTTACAATTTTACTATTTGAGCCCAATAAGATTTAAATTAAGGTTTGGTTTTCATTATAAGGGCTAATGGTGAAAGTTGGTGGCACTAAGTAAAGGTTTTTATTGATTAAAAATTTTATATAAATTAGAAATTTAGCCTAGTGATGGCTAATAAATGGTTTTGGTGGTTAAGTGATACTATATGAATGGTTGGTTAAATATATGGACCATTGGGATGGATTATGGCTCATAGACCCAAGTTGTGTGGTATGAGTTATAGTCTTCATTGATGCTATTTGTCATGATAAGTGATGTGGATCACTTATATGTTGTAGAAAATTGTTGGTGGAACTTATTGAGAAGTAAGGAACAAGCCGAGCCCTATTTTGTACAAGGGGAACCCTTTTGGTACCAAAGGGTTGAGGTAACAGGGGAATTTATATTTTTTATTACTTTGTTTTAGCTATTTTTGAATAAATATTACTAGTTAACATGCATTACATGTTTTAAAAGATTAAATGTGCTTTATAAGGGGTTATGGGGTACTACTTTGATTATAGTGCAAATATGTTTTCTAATTGTTTAATAACAATGTTTTTATGGAAATGAGATTTATAAATATTATACTACTTTAGAGTGTTGAATGGTCAATACTCAGGAAAGGTAGACAAGAGTAAAAGGCATGATCTCGGTGGGAGTTCACCAATGAGAAGGTGTGAATTGTTGATATTCTATGGCACACTGTCAGTACTCAGTGTTGTCTTACGTATTGTGGGCTCAGTGCACTAAAGTGGTTAGTGTATTGAGTGTTCGACACCTCTCAGTGGGGGAGGGAATCCAACATATGAAGTGTGAGGTTGAGTGCCTAGGCCAAGGTAACCTTCACATGGAAAGTAAGTTGGGCTGGCTCTGGGAGGGAGTTAGCTTTAACTGCTTAGGATTCACGTCGAAGGGGCATAGGAGGTTCGGTGGATTAGATCATGCCTTAGATTATGTTTTGTGCCTGTGGAGGTACAAGTAGGTATAAGGTTTACCTGCGAGTTAAAGAGTACCAGGGGGCATTCTGTTGGTCATGAAAGGCCATACCGGCCTAGGTCATGCATTCATGCATTTTAAATGGCTAAATTATATACTATGTTGAATTTATTATTCGTTTATTTGATTATGGCTTACTTTGTAATAATCAATGTAGATTTCACTGTTACTGAGACTGTGGTTGTCTCACCCCTTTCTTTTCAATATTCTAGGTCCAGGTGAAGGATCCAGTGGTGGACGGGGAAAGGAGCAAAGCTAGGGGTTTGCTTGTGATTTGTAAAGAACTGCAACCCCTTTCTTTTGAGCAAATATATTGTAATGTATTTAGGATTAGGGTGCCAGTAGGATATGATTATGTATGTGTGTGTGAATATGTGTGGATTGTGTGCTTGTGTATGAATTTTTGTCTGTTTGCAGACTTGTGGCTAGGAAACTTGGTTATGGTGTGTGGTTTTGATGGATTTACTTAGTAGACCAAGTTTCTATTACAAGCAGATCTTTATTTTGATATATATGTGATTTTATAAGCAAATGCAAAGTGGTTGCATTGCAAATGGTGTGCTATGGGCAAACATACACCTTGGATAGCAAGAGTGGGTGCGTGGGTCCCACAAGGAGCTCTGAGCCAAGTGAAAATGTTTAGCATATGTATTTATATAAATACATGGTATTTGGATTGATTTGTGACCACTCTTATATGATTTGTGCATTTTGGGGCTCTAGGGTCCATTTTGGGAAATGGCACCCAGGTGGTCAAATTTTGATGTATAGAGGTTTTCCATCATTTGAATGTTCTATCAGGTGTTTTTAATCTTATTTGACGTGTCCAAAGTGTTCCCACAGGTTTGTGACCATTAGGATGAGATTTGGACAATTTTGAAAATAGTTTTTATCAAAAAGCTGCACTTTTACATCCGGGTGTTCAAATCTTAATCCGACCGTTGGATTTCTCTAAAATTTGGGTCACAAGTAAAACCTTTTATAAGTTTCGTGTGGGCTTTGGAATCACTCCGATCGGAGATTAGATGATGAAATGGTACACTCCGGAAGTTGGTCCGGAAGTGCTGTCATGACAGCAAAAATAACCAATTTTTTAACATGTCTAATTTTCAATCCAACCATTGGATTTTTTTTTTGAAATTTGGTATACTTATAGTACCCTTTGAATGTGACATGTGAGCTTTAAAATCACTTCGATCGGAGGTTGAATGACGAAACGGTACCTCTCGGAAGTTGGCCCAGGAGGGCTGTCATGACAGCAATTTAATGCTGTCATGATAGTATCTTTTTATTTCACTTTCATCTAGATTGCTTCCGTGTGCTATAGGTAGAACCTATAAAATTTTTTTAAAGGCTTTAAATGGTTTGTTTCCTAAGTTGATTTTAGGATTAATTCCTTAACCACACTTAGTTTATTTGAATTGTGTGATTTTTGGATAACACTCGGGGCAAGTGTT
Organism: Prosopis cineraria; assembly: GCF_029017545.1. Lineage (NCBI taxonomy): Eukaryota > Viridiplantae > Streptophyta > Magnoliopsida > Fabales > Fabaceae > Prosopis > Prosopis cineraria. The sequence continues at coordinate 42,234,543 of NW_026555337.1, forward strand.
ACATTTGGTATCAGTTTTAGGTTTATGATTCCTTTTTCCTACTTGGCACCTACGACTACCACCTCTACCTCCTTCGCTTCCGCCTCTGCCTCCACCTCCACCACCACCACAGGGGACGAATGCAGTCATGGCTAGGCTGCTTGAAGTTATGGTGGATATACAGCAAAATCTTAGAAGTCATACTGTTCCAGATCAGCATGTTGACCTAAGTGCTGGGCAGGGATCTTCTAGTACTATGGGAGCTCATGCACCAGTTGCTAATAATCGAGAGGATGACATATCCGAATCTTGGAAGGAATTCTCTCATTTTAATCCGACCACATATGATGGTAGTATGCTTGATGGGAAAGATAAGGAGTGGTTGGATCGGATGGAGCAGTTATTTACTGTTGTGAGGTGTACATCTGAGCAGAGGGTTATCTTGGCTACGATGCAGCTTGTTGGTGAAGCCAAGCATTGGTGGGATTCTGTTAAGCCCACAGATGGAAGATCTATGTCTTGGGCTGAATTTAAAGAAAGATTTTATGATTTTCACTTTCCGCCAGCTTTCAAAGATGAGAAAGAGGCAGAGTTTCATGCATTTCAGCAGGGGAATTCTCCTTCATTTTTTTTCATCCAAAGAAGAGGAGAGAAAATTTCATAGTAATAAGGTTATAAAATTTTAATAAAGAGATAATTTAAAATAAAAATAATAAAAATTAATTAAAAAATTTTAAATCTATTTTTCCATCTTTAAAAATTACTCATTAAACTATAAACAATACAGTAAAAAAATTTAGATAATAACTATCCTATTTAATATTTTAGAAATTACAAAAACATTTTAAGCTATTAATAATGAATATAAAAATAAAAAATATAATTACTTTATAATTATTTAGTCTACATAGCAATGTGCATAAAATTACATAATAATTTATTACCATGTACATGTTAAAAAAAGTAAACAATAAATTATTATCCTATGTGTGTTTAAAATATAAAAAAACTTGGTTTAAAATTTAAAATTAATTTAAAAGTACATAAATTTAAAAAATGGTCAAATAATATTAAAAATATAGATAACAAGTCGTTCTATTTTTATAATTTATTTTTTCTATATATATATATATATATTAAAAATCTAAATTATATACTTAATTTCAAAATTTATTGCATCGCACTACTAAAATTTTAAAAATACAAATAACTTGTAGTTAAAAATTCATGATATTGTGCATGTTAAAAATATAAAAATTATTTTTATTTTTATATATACATATATATTAAAAATATAAGAATAAATGAGCGAATTGACCCTTAAGGCTTAAACTATAAGTTCATTAATATCTAAGACGTTAAACTTATTTTTTGTGTAATGTTATCTTTTAACTTTTGTAAACGGTACAATTTGACTTCTACCTTTAATAAAAATTAATTTTAATTGTTAGTTAGCCAGACAATGACAGAAAAGGAGAAAAAAATTACAAAAAATGACAAAAAAAATTCTTAGTTTATTTTTGTCTTTTTTTGTATAGTTGTTGTAATTTTTGAGCCCTTCATTATAGTTTTTAAATTTTTTTAAAATTTTGAAATCCTTTTTATTATTTTGTAGTGAATTAATAATAAAATTAATTTTTATTAACACCATAGGCCAAATTACATTGTTTTCATAAATTAATAAATTTAGAACTCCATACGCTTTTGCCCAAGTTTGCAGGCTAATTTGATTATTTATTCAAAACATAAATTATACCTTATTATATTCTATAATATTTCATCTCATGCAATTTAAAGTCTAGTGTAAATAATTACTTCCTTCATTTAAAAAATGTAAAATATTTTTAATCGAATCTCACCCCCTAATAAAGTTATTTCCTACTTTTAAACTTACCTTATCTTTTCATATTTACCCTTATTAAACACTCTATAATAAATATAAAGTCACTATTATTTGAAACACTTTTGAAAAAAATTGTAATGATTATATCTTAAAAGATTAAAAATGTCTTACATTTTTTAAGATGTAATTTTTTAAAGAATGCTTTACATTTTTAAACGGGAGGAATATGTGATTTTTTGGTGAAAATTAAAAATTTTTATAATATATTTCATTGTAGAATATATTAGACCATATATTATGTGCATTTATAAGTCATTCAAAAAGTTAATAACTAATTATATACATTTGAAAAATATAACATAATTTCATATAATTTTAAAATAAAATAAATATGATGTTTAAAATAAGATTTAAAAATAATTTTTCATATGTTATTATTTTGTGAAAAATTTATTTGAAAAACAGCACAATGATTTTTTACTGAATATCTACAGTAACTTTTCCCCATTATGCGTATGCAGTAAAAAATCATTATACTTTATTATATAAATAGATGGATAGATTATTTCTCGCTTTTGAAATATCTATCTAAATAAAAAAAAATGTGAAGCATATGGAGTAACAAAAAGGATAAATGAACAAATTATCTCATAAATTTTAAATCCATAATCACTATAAATCATGAATTTATTTATTATGTAAATTTTTTTAACTTTTAAAAATGATACAATCTAATCTCTATTATTAATAAAAATTAACTTTATCTGTCCAGAAAATATGGAAAAGGACTTCAAAAATTACAATTTTTTGATCATTTTTGTATTTTTTTGGGTCATTCTCTGCAATTTTTGGGCTTTTATTATAATTTTTTAGATCATTTTCTATCATTTTATATCAATTAATGATTAAAATTAACTTTTATTAACAATTGCATTATTTTTAAAAATTGAGAAAGTAATTTATATGATAAATGAGTTCAGATATCTATAATGTTATTGAACATAAAGTTCAAAAAATAATTTACTTATTTATCCTAAAACGAAAAAATGTGAAGTACAAATTTACACAACACATGATATGATAAATGAAAATTTTACAGCTCCAAAAGGTTCTGTCCGTTTAAAAAAAAAAAAGAAGAAGAAATATTTCAAATTAGTTGTGCATTTTGTTTTTTTGCCACAAAAGTATTTGTAAATTAGAGTAGGCTATTTTACTACTCATTTACAACAAAGAATCAAGCAATTTTGAAGCAATATTATAGATACTCCCAGCCAGAGTCAAACGAAAGGAGTAAACATTGCAGATAGCATTATCGCACAAGAGTAGCTGTCCCCGTGACGTGTAATCAATATTTTCCTATAAAAAGTACAACGTTGTAGGTTCCAAATAATGGTGAGATAGCACTTGCCTGGGTCATCCCCTCCTAAATAAGCTTGCCTATCAGCTTCCAAAAACACAACATAAAAAGAGGCAAATTCTCTACTAATTGAACAATAATTGGTACTCAACCATTTTTCTTTACATTCTATCATAAAGCTGATGCACTAGGATGATATACCAACACTTTAATAGACAGCCATCAAATATCGTCTAAAAGCAGTCATCCGACCGACATGTTGCTTTTCTATACGAGCTTTGATGAGTCACTTTCCTATTACCTATGGAGCGAACTGCAAATTCTATATCCTTTGTTGCTATTCTTGCTGTCGAAGAATCTTCACACATCATGGTCACTGAAGATAGCATCATTCCACGTCAAAAAATGTAATTATGAAACGTGCACTCAAAATAATAATAATGATAAAAAACTAGTACTCCTATTTAAAATTTTAAAGCAATGACTTACATTAACATCAAATGTACAAATGATGAAAATGGCTCACCCCATAAATGGAAATCTAAGGTCACTTAAGCCACATGATATGTTTCTTTAGATATATCATAGTTTAGGAAGCAAAGTTGTCAATTAACTTCAAAGAGATGTGATTCTCTTTCTAATTGGCTACAACAAGATTAGTTTCTAAAACAAAATCAGATGATTCTTGACTGTAAATAAAAGTTAATTATTTTAGATGCAGAAAACAGTTCAACAGATGGATCGGAGTGCAGGAAGAATTTAGAGAAGAATGTAAGAAGGCAGCATTACAATCAATTAAAAAGATGCACTCAAACCGATAGAAGAGGCAAGGGATAACACAACTATGACAGTGCAGAGGCTTGTAGAGAAGGCCATACAGATTTTAATAATTAATGACAGCAACCGTGGTTTTCTGGAACTCAAACAAATGGTTCAAGAAATTTGGGCCGCCAAGGAAGAAATTAGAGGAAGTGGAGGTGACAGTAGCTAGTAGAAGTAAAATGGCCATTCAATAGGTTGCAAGGAGTTCAAAGGGATGCAAGGAAAAGAATTAGTACAGATTCCTCAGTCAATCCTTTAAATGGCTATGGTAGGAATTTTGGAATACCACGGTCGTGTGCAATACTGCAATCAGATTTTTCTTCACTTATTAAGCAGTTTTGGTATAGAGGGAAGATGGGGGTATTAGTGAACCTTTGAGCCTTCTGTCTTTAAACGGCAAGGAGCGGTCTTCGCATGTAAGGCTCTTGGCATAGTAAGAATTCAGTTCTGCCCCGTCCCCCTCTCTGTCACACACACACGCACACAAGTATCTCTCTTCTTCCCCTCAACCTTTTCCTTTCTGTCACTCCCCCCATCCATTTCTTCCATAACACACCATCAGTTATAAAATAAATTCAAATTCACCCACAAAAAAGTTTATTGGCCTAGCATTGTACCTTCGTTGGCCTTTGAAACTATACAAGCATAGAGGTTGCATGCTTCCTGTCCAGACATAGATGACAGCAATTAGTAAACAATGCGTTGCTCTAGTAACTAGATATTTAGCGTGTGCAATAACGAAATCCGAAAATTAGCTGATGGCTCAATTAATAAACGTGCAATTACTCACAGTCAATTGGGTGTTTATCAGTTTGGCGGGATGTATAATGCGCAGACAGTAAAAGCAGTGAAAGGAATGCACTAGCAACAAAAATTGCATCAAACCACCGGTGATAGAAGTCAAATTGAATATCACCACCCAATACCTCTGTTATAATAATCCTGTCAAGAAAATCAGATCAGACATTAAAATGGTCAAGACATTAGAGCTAATTCTGGACATACCAGAATTGCAGTTGCAAGAAATGTGACACAAGCTTCCAGTCTCATACCTTTGTCTACTTGTATTCTAATACAGAGCATGGTTTTTCAACAATATAACATAAATTCAGTCTCACAATTGAAACAGGTCTTTCGAGTGTACAATCAACTATGAAACAATCATCATACCATCACCAACTTTAGCCAAATAATACTTGTAAGTAGTTCATAAAGTTGAGATAAATTGTAGCCTAAGAATTGTACCATCCTATTCACATTTGTAAACTATTTCAAGGGGTTAGAAAATTGGTGTCTAAATACAAACATGGACGCTCATCATGCACAACTCTTGTTACTCCGTTACTTGTATTCACAGTATGATCAAAGGGGGGTTTCATTGTTCTTCTTAAGGCAATCGTAGGGTTTGAAGTTCGAAGGAAGGTATATGGTTTAGACATTACTATGATACCATGTAAGGGGAAGAGAGACAAAAGAAGAGAGATATACCAAAATAGAAGGCACACCAACCTCTAGGACCCCCTCAACATTTTAATACATTGTTCTAAAAGCCAGACAAGACCGGCCTGTTTGACCCAAAAACCAATTGACCAATGCATGCTCCAGTTCAAAGGAGAGGATGAACCGGAATATAAAAAATAAAATAAAAAACTGGATTAAAAACAGGTCAAATCAGCCAAGCACATGTAAAAACTAAAAAAACTGAACCAATTAACTGGTTAGACGGTTCACTGTTCATTTTCTTTCCCTTCCATGAGTAATAAATACAATATCTCTATTGATTCTGAATACTCCCCCTCAAGCTGTTGTGTATGGGTCACATGCACCAAGTGTTGCGTAAGTAATATATTAAACGAGAGTTAGCCAAGTTAGTTAGGATTGGTTAAGGCATAGCTATTATATAAAAAAAAGGGTTCAAAGCCTAAGAGATGTTATGCTGTCTGCTATCAATATCATAAAGCACTCCTCAGTTTTCTAGCTTCCCCCCCCCCCACCTTCCTACTTCTCTCCTTGCATCTACAACACCAAGCAATTTGGAGATAAATAGACACGGTCATTGTAAGAGAGGAGGAAGGTAATATTGATGGTGATGAGCAGGTGATTATGAAGGATAGTGAAGTTTTAGATGACTTGAAGCTCCCTACTGCAGTAAGAAAGAAACCCAGATATTGCACACGACATCCTATAGAAAGGTTTGCCTCTTTTCAAGCCCTATCTGCAAAGTACAGTGCTTTTGTCACTCACCTTGATAGTGTTTGGGTACCGAGTAACATTGATGAGGCCATGGCTGTACTTGGAGACAAGCAGTGTTAGAGGAAATGAGAGCTTTTGAAAATAATCGTACTGAGATGTTGTTGATCTTACCAAAGGAAAGAAACCAGTTGTAAATGGGTGCTTACACCTAAATACAAAGCTAGACTTGTTGCAAAAGGGTTCTCCCAAATCTATGGGATGGACTATACTAAGACATTTGCACTGGTTCATAAACTCAATACAGTTAGAATTTTGTTGTCTCTAGCAAATCTTGATTAGCCATTACATCAGTTGGATGTGAAAAATGCTTTCCTAAATAGATAACTCAAGGAAGAAGTTTAGATGAAATTACCTCAAGGGTTCCCTGGGAAGAAACCAAATCAAGTGTGCAAGTTGATGAAGTCACTGCATGGACTAAAACAGTCCCCCAGGAATGGTTTGAGAACTAAGTCTTGAAGAAGCAGGGATATACTCAAGGACAAAGTGATCATACTTTGTTCTTTAAGCATCAAGATGGTAAGATTATTGTCTTGGCAAGTTTATGTTGATGATTGTCCTTACAGGAGATTATCTAGAAGAAACTGAACATAGCAAGACTGCAATGGCCAAAGCATTCCAGATAAAAGATTTTGGGAAAATGAAATACTTACTCGAGATGAAGATTGCTTGATCCAAGAAAGGAATTTACATCTCACAGAGAGATCCATCTCTTGAAGGAAATTGGTATGTTGCAATGTAGGCCCAATGATATCCCCATGCAAGTTGACAAGATGAATGATGAGTAGGGCTACATAAAGGACAGGCAGGACAGAACTTCAGCTTAACCTAAAGTCTGATCTCTTTCATGGAAAAGATTGGATTAGGCAACATGTAGTCTAGCTTGGTCTAGACTTAATCCAAAGTTGAATAGGACCAAAACTTGGTCCATAGGATTGGTTGATTGGCCTCAGTAGTTCAATACCTCACTTTGCTTGCCCCCCATTCCTTCGTAAGTGGCAATAAATTCATTTCAATGTAATAAACTCAATTAAAATAACAAAAATGCTTATAATAATATAAAATTTATCACAAAACATTAGAAGCTGCGTTCAACTCAACACTCAAGCTTTACATTCAACTAAATCAACTCTATTAAAAATAATTATAATTATATAAAAATAATTTTTATAGGATCCAACTAGACCAATTGGTCTAAAAGCTCGATCTCTTGTCCAATACAACCCAAAGAAGAAATCCAATCTTGCTAGTCTTTTTCATTCTTTGGGTCAATTTTTTTACAGGATCGGATCGGACTGGGTTTGTCCAGGTTGTACAAGACTAGAGAATTTTTGCATAGCCCTAGTGATGAGGAAGATCTTAGTAAGGCTGTGGATGTGGGGAGGTATCAATGGATTTGGGGGAAGTTACTCTGCTTGCCTCACACTCGACCCAATATTTCTTTCACAATAAGTATGGTCAGTCAACACTACCACGATCCAAAGCAAAAACACTTAAATGAAGTCTACAGAATTCATAGACACTTAAAAGTATCTCTAAGAAGTGGCCTCTTGTTCAAGAAGTTTGACAAATGGAATACAGAACTTTTTTAAAATGCAAATTAGGCAAGACAAACAGTATATGGAAGCCTCACACTTGACTAAGACAATAGGAAATCCACATCTGGATATTGTACATATGTTTGGGGCAATCTTGCCACTTGGTGAAGTAAGAAGCAGGGTGTAGTTGTAAGTGGTGCAAAAGTTGAGTTTAAAGCTATAACACTTGGTATCTGTGAAGGTATATGGCTTAAGCAACTACTTGAAGAATTGAAGAAATGTATAAATTTGCCAATCAAACTTTGTTCAAACAGTATGGCAGCTATCAACATCTCACATAATCCGGTTTAACATGATAGAACTAAGCATGTTGAGATTGACAAGCATTTTATAAGAGAAAAGATAGATGATGGGATAATTCGGCTAGTCTAGAATACTTCAAGAGAACAAACAACAAACAAAGCACTAGCTTGAGACAAGGTTGACTATTATGTTGGCATTTGACAAGTTGCACATGATTAATATCTATGATTCAACATGAAAGGGACTGTGACAATCTCATTTTATTATATGCATTTATTGCAAATATTATAGGATCAGACTTTCTTCTTTGTTTTTTATTCCTGGTTTAATTTCTCCCTTATTTTTTGAAGATTTACTGAGCAAAAAACTGAGTGCTCTATATAGTGGGTGGTCGCATACATAATACATACTCAGCTGATATATGGCCGAGATATATGGCCGAGAAATGAGGGATAGAGAGAATAAAATAAAAAGCTTCCTAATATATCTGATCCTGTAATAACTATCAAATATTTACATTAAATATAGTATATTTCCACACTCCCCCTCAAGTTGGACCATAGATGTTAATCATGTCCAACTTGTTGATAAAATAATCAAACTTATCTCTACTCGAGCCTTTGGTGAGAATATCAGCTGTTTGCTCCCTTGTTGGTATGTGTCTCATCTGGATGATGCCAGTATCAATCTTTTCTCTGATAAAGTGTCTATCTATCTCAACATGCTTGGTCCTATCATGTTGGACTGGGTTGTGTGAGATGCTGATTGCTGCCATACCATCTGAATACAGAGTGATAGGTAGGTTAACATCCTTTTTTAGTTCCTCAATCACCCTTTTAATCCATATGCCTTCACAAATTCCCAAAGCAATAGCACGAAATTCTACTTCTGCACTACTACGGGCTACTACACTTTGCTTCTTGCTTCTCCAAGTAACCAAGTTTCCCTAAACAAAGGTGCAATATCCAGATGTAGATTTTCTATCCTCTTGATCACCTGCCCAATCTGCATCTATGTAGAGTTCCACATCACGCTTCTCAGATTTCTTAAACCATAAACCCTTTCCAGGAGTACCTTTCAAATACCTGAGAATCCTGTAGACCTCATTCAAGTGTTTCTGCTTGGGGTCATGTGAATGTTGACTCACCATGCTAACTGCAAAGGCGATGCCTGGCCTAGTATGTGACAAATAGATTAATTTCCCCTGATACCTGCCCATATCAACAGGCTTGCCAAGATTCTCTTCATTGCTTATCTTGTCAACTCAGATAGGTGTATCACTAAGTCTACACCCAAGCATGCCAGTCTCATTTAAGAGATCTAGCACATATTTTCTTTGAGAAATAGATATTCCCTTCGTGGATCTTGCTACCTCCATGCCCAAAAAATACTTCATTTCTCCAAGATCTTTTATCTGAAACTCTTGAGCCAACGCCCTTTTAAGATCTTCAATCTCCTTAGCATCATCGCCTGTAAGAACCATATCATCCACATAAACCAACAAAACAGTAGTTTTAGTGCCTCGGTATTTGTAGAACATCGTATGATCACTTTGACCTTGTTTGAACCTTGCCATTTTTAGTACCCGTGTGAGTTTCTCAAACGCTCTCGGAGACTGCTTTAGTCCATATAAGGACTTATTCAATTTGCACACTTGATTCGGCTTATTTCCTGGGAACCCTGGTGGCAACTTCATATATACTTCCTCTTTCAACTCACCATTTAGGAAGGCGTTTTTTACATCTAATTGATGTAATGGCCAATCAAGGTTGGCTACTAGTGATAGAATTATTCTAACAGTATTGAGTTTGGCTACTGGTGCGAATGTCTCCGTGTAGTCTATACCATACACTTGGGAGAACCCTTGAGCGACAAGTCTCCCTTTGTGTTTGTTTAAAGCCCCATCAGCATTGTATTTAGGTGTGAAGACCCACTTACATCCAACTGCTTTCTTTCCTGGAGGTAATTCTACCACATCCCAAGTATTGTTGTTTGTCAATGCCTCCATTTCCTCCATTACACTTGTCTCCATTCAGGTACGGCCATAGCCTCTTCAATGTTCTTTGGTACTGTAACACTGTCCAAATGGGCGGTAAATCCAGAAAATTTAGTAGACAATGCTTGATAAGACACAAACCTCTCATAGGATGCCTAGTACAGGCTCTCGACTTCTTCCTCATAGCTATCGGTAGGTCAATATCATCCTTACCACCTGATTCTTCCAGACTTCCTCCATTATCTTCTTTTGGACCTACATTTGGTTCTGACTCTTGGTCAGTGCTTGAGATATAGGTCTGTTTACCTGTCTTGTTTTTCCGTGTATAGGTCTGTGCAAATCTAGTGTCTCCCCCTGTTGTGGACATCTTCTTTAAACTAGGATTTGGCATATCATTTCTAGTATTGGTGTTCTCAATTCCTAGGTCCAAATCAAGATCAGTGAGTTCAAGAGACAAATGATGAGGTACAGCTATAAGGTTGGGTGTTTCAGGTATTTCACTCATGTTTTCACCCATGCCAATCTGCAATACATTCCAATTCTCCCCCTGGATTGGAGATTGGGAGTAGAAGGATTCTGTTTTGTGAAAGGTGACATCACAGGTGGTAAAGATACGTTTAGTGGTGGGATCAAAGCACTTGTACCCCTTTTTAGTGGCAGAGTAACCAAGAAAAACACATCGGACAGCTTTGGGGTCAAGTTTGTTTGTGTGATGAAGATGAACATAGGAAGTACATCCAAATACCCGTAAGGGTAAAGTATTTTCCAGGTAGGATAGATTGTAAGTTTGGTGTAAAACTTCAATGGGAGTTTATATGACAAGGTGCGATTGGGAAGGCAGTTAATAAGGAAGGTTGTAGTTAGGACAGCATCATCCCAGTGATATTTAGGAACATGGTGCTAAAGAGAAGTGCACGAGCTGTTTCAAGAATGTGCCTATTTTTCCTTTCAGCAATACCATTCTGCTGAGGACTGTAAGGACAGGTACTTTTGTGAACAATTCCATTGGAAAGTAAAAAGGTAGAGAGATGTTTGTTGAAGTATTCTGTGCCATTATCAGTGTGAAGTGTTTGAATAGACGTGTGAAACTGATTTTTTACCATATGATAGAAATCAATGAACACCTGAGAAACATCAGATTTTTCTTTTAGAAGGAACACCCAAGTAACGTGAGAATGGTCATCAATAAAGGTTATGAACCACTTTGAGTGAGTTCTATTAGGGACCGAGAGGGCCCCCATAGATCACTGTGGATGATTGTAAAAGGCTTTGATGCAATGTATGGCTGATTAGGAAAGGAAATACGATGATATTTTGCTTTTTCACAAGAGTCACAATAGAGCTGAGAATAATCACTTTCATTGCAAATTAAAGGAAATAATTTTGACATATAATTAAAATTAGGATGACCAAGACGTTTGTGCCACAACTCCAACTCATTAGTCTTAGGAAGAGACACTTTATTGCATGACCTAACATTACTGACTTTATTTCCATCCAGGTAGTAAAGACCATCAAATTCCTTAGCACTGCCAATCGTCATCCCCGTCAGTAGATCTTGAGAAAGACAATAAGTAGCAAAGAAATCAACATGACATTTTTCATTCTTTGCCAATTTACTTATTGAGAGTAAGCTACATTTTAAATTAGGCACATGCAGAACATGATGTAAGGTTAAAGTAGATGAGAGTTGTATACTCCCTATACCAGAGATAACCGACTCCGATGCATCGGCAATCTTGACTGTAAAGTTTTTTTGGCAAGGTACATAGGTTGTAAATAATTTAATATTATCAGTCATATGATCTGACGTGCCTGAGTCTACTATCCAGCAATCTCCAGTGCATACTCTTTTAATAGTAGCCAAGGCTTTAGAAAAATTACCTTTTTGTACCACATTAGCAATAGGTTGCTTATTAGTTTGCAGGGCTGACAGCATTTCAATGATCGATCTTAGTTGATCATTTGAGGGCTGAGTTATCATCTCCCATGGAGCTTTCAGCAACATATCCATGACTTTTTCCCTTTCTTGGCTTCCAGGCGGGTGGCTTACCATGGAGGTCCCAGCATTTATCCTTTGTGTGGCCCACTTTCTTACAGTGTTCACACGTGTGATGTCCTTTAATGCTTCTAGGATCATTAGACTTGGCAGCAAGAGCAGATGATTCAAAAGTATTGGTTTGAAAAATGGGTTCATCTTTCAACATTACCTTCCTTCGGGAGTACTCCCTCCGGATCATTGCAAAGGCTTCACGGACAGATGGCAACGGTTCCAAACTCAGAATTCTGCCATGAATATCATCCAAGTCTGAATTAAGTCCGACTAGCAACTCATACAGTCGTTCTTTCTCCAGCCGTTTTCTGAACCGAGCAGCATCCTCAGAACTGGTCCATTCTTCAGCAATAATCAGATCAAGTTCCTGCCATAGAGCAGTTTTTTCAAGGTAATATTCACTTGGGTCACGATTACCTTGCTTTACGAGCCATAGCTTGGATTTAATCTCAAACACTTGAGAAGCATTCTCCCCATCTGAGTATGCCTCCTTCACAGCGTCCCATATCTCCCGAGCTATTAGGAGAAATAAAAAACTCTTCTTCACAGTTGGTGCCATTGAATTAATCAGCTATGAGCATACCATTGAGTTTTCGGTCTTCCAGAGCCTGAGAGCCTTGACATTCGTTGCCTCTGGACACTGGGTTTCACCGGAAACATACCCCCATTTGCCATGACCTTCTATTGCGAGCCGCACCGTTTGGGCCATTCTCGGTAGTTGACGCCGGTGAGTTTTTCTGAGACGAGAGAGACGAGCGAGCTCTCTTGGCCAGTCACAAGGTGTGCCACTTGACGCGAGCTCGCACCGGACGAACTCTCCAAGCCAGTCGACTCTGTATTTCGGTGAGTCTCAAGCTGAAAGCTCGAGTCCATGTTCGTCTCTGATGATTCAGTTGCTCGTTCTTCTTCGTGCTCTGATACCATGAAGATTTACTGAGCAAAAAACTGAGTGCTCTATACAGTGAGTGGTCGCATACATATATACATACTTAGCTAATATATGGCCAAGATATATGGCCGAGAAATGAGGGATAGAGAGAATAAAATAAAAGGCTTCCTAATATATCTGATCCTATAATAACTATCAGATATTTACATTAAATATAGTATATTTCCACATATTTTGGTCCTCATAATTATAAAGGCTGGTTGTATTTTGCTGTATATATTTTCCCTACTTGGAAGGAATAAAATATTGAAGCATTATTCCCAATTCTCCTATAGGTCTCTTGCTCTTGTTGCAGGGAAATTGAGTACTTGTATCTCAAAATCTATAATTATGGAATCTGTCCTTCATGTACCAAAATTAGCTTGCAACCTAATATCTATTAGCTAATTAACAAAGCAATCTAAATGGTGTGCTAATTTTCTTCCAACCCATTGCGTTTTTCAAGGATAACGATTGGATATGCTACAAAGTGAGAGGGGCTCTACTTCAAAGATGTAGGAGGGAGTTGCCAACAAGTCACTAGTGTATGCAATTCTATGTTGACCTCTAAGGAAACATTCTAGTATGGCACAAGAAAATGAGACACCCTACTTTTCATTACAATTCTCGTTTGTTCTCATCCCTTTGTCTAACTAACAACCATGATGTGCAATGTCAAGTTTATGAACTAGCAAAGCATCATTGAACATCATTCCCTAGAACACAGTACACACCCAACAAACTTTTTGTATCATACATAGTGACTTGTGAGGACCATCCTGTATCCCAAACCATACTAGATCAAAATGGTTCATTACCTTTATTGATGATATTACCTTTATTGATGATCAAACTTGTGTTTGTTGGGCATACCTCATAAAAGAAAAGTTTGAGGCTACATCCATGTTCATAAATTTCTTCATTGTAATAAAAAACCAGTTCAATACAAGCATCCGAGTCTTACATACCGACAATGGCACTAAATATTTCAATCAATCCTTGAGTGACTTTCTCCACATGCATGGTAATATACATAGACGTACTTGTGCCTATACAATACGACAAAATGGGATTGCATAAAGGAAAAATAGATATATTCTTGAAGTTGGTAGAGTACTCATTTACATCCTATGTCCCAAAGTTTTATTGGAGGGATGCCATTTTGATAGTGACCTACCTCATCAATCGAATGCCTAGTCGCATCTTATCCTTTAACACCCCTCTCCAAAAATTGCAAAGTGCTTTTTCCACATCTCATATTGAAACCAACCTTCCTCTTTATGTGTTGATTGAACAACCTTTGTCTATATCCACCAAAACAGTAAACTTAGACCCCATCCTACTAAATGCATCTTTCTTGGCTATTCCCCTACTCAAAATGGATACAAGTGCTATGACCCTATTTCCAAATATATATTCGTAAGCCTTGATGTCACCTTTCATGAAGACATTCCGTTCTATCCCAATTCTTCATTTCAAGGGGAGAACATAGAGAATCTAGGACTTGGGAACAAGAATCTGATAGACTTGGTAGTATGGGATACCAAGTCCCACATTGAGTAGTATGGGATGCTCAATGGGATATATAAGTGGGTTGGTTCTCCTACTTCAGTAGCTAACTTTTGAGGCAAGGTTTCCCATCCTACTTAGGTACCCATCAGAATCTAATAGAGAACGAGAACTCCTTAATCCATGGTTTACACCATTAGAGCCTTTACTACTACCATAACCATCACCCTCATCTTCTCTATCAAATCCTCATTTGCCATCTCTTGTGCTAGTCACAGAAGACAACTCAAAAGTAAAGGGTGATGTATAAGAGCCAAAAAACAAATTAGTTGTTGGTTTACTTATGAAGGCATACATCCAATGAAGGAGAGCATCGAAGCACCAATGGACTCAAAACTAGTGGTAGTTCCTGAAGAATCTACTCTAAAGGCACCTTTGTCATTGCAAATCCTTGAACAAGTTTGTGATCAATATGATCTTAATTTACCCATTCAGAAAACAGCCTTGTTCTTGTACTTTGCATCCAATTTAGAAGCTTATGTCCTACAAGGCCCTCTCTCCAATATACCAGGCCTTTATCACAAATTTGGACAAAAGTTAATGTTCCTAACAACATTCAAGAGGAAGTGGAGATGTCAGAATGGAGAAATGCAGTTATGGCAATTATGGAGGAAATGAGAGCTTTAAAGAACAATGGATCATGGGAGATTAGGAAGAAACTCATCCTGATAGAAGATCAACCTCTAGTTGTTGTTCTTTTGTGTGAAGAAATCTGGTTACCTAGGAAAGTCAAAGGCAAAGAGTTGTTTCTAAAAGTAGCGCTAAATCTAAATTAAGAGCATTGACTTAAGGAATAATGGAAGAGTTGTGACTGAAATGAGCACTAGAAGAGATACATATCAAAGTGGACTTACCACAAAAACTTATTGTCTTAAGCGTGGTTGTGAATCTTGTTCAACATGAGAAATCCAAACATGTAGAAGTGGATAGGCATTTCATTAGAGAAAAGTGGAAGAAGGAATCTCATGTTTAATTTATTTGCCTACCAATCTTCAAGTTACAAATGTATTGACTAAGGGGTTACTTTAGCTTGCATTTGAAAGTAGCATGAGCAAGCTAGACATGATTAGTATCTATGATTCAACTTGAGGGGAAGTGTGGAGATATTGTAACTACTGTAAATATCTTTTTATGTTTATTAGTCATTATTATTCTTTTTAGTATTTATTAGTCATTATTACCTTGTCTTCAAGCTTGACGTATAAATACTCATCTGTATCACACTACTTAGAATAAATAAGAAAAGATATATTTTTTCTCCCAAATTACCACAGAACCATAAACCAATACCTAACCAATTTAAAGACCAGTTCAATTTTCATAGCATTAACAGCCAATGTAAAACTTTGTTGAATCTATCATGAACATTGTTGTCAATTTTCATAGCATTGTTTTTATATTAAGGAACAAAAACACAGACATAAATGCCCCTAATATAGAATTCAAATCTACAAATCATATTCTAACAGATTTCTACAAATACCTGTATTCAGTTGCCAAGCTTTTCCTGATTAAAAGAATAGATGATACAAAATACATTCCCATTATCTCAGACAGAAATAGGACTACATTGCTTGAAGATCCACTTCCAACTCGGGAAACAGCAAAAAAGAACTGCATGCAGACAAAAAATTACACAAATAAATAAACAAGCTACATAAGAAGTCAGCACAACAAATTATTACTTCATTGTTATGTTTGGTTTTCCAATAACATCTTTTAAATGTTCTTTCGGTGCAAAAGTCCTTTACAAGAAGTTGCTAATGAGGAGACAGGAAAATACAATAGACAAGTGATCCTTCCGATCAAAAGAAAAATCTGCAACATGAATATTTTTTGCAATATGACAAAATGATTTTCCAAAAGAGCTGAAATTTCATTATAAGACCAAACTAACCCCTTTCATTTAACACAAATTTTGTCACTCTTGACAATAAATTAGCTTTCATTGCATGATTCTCCACCTTCTTTTGAGATAGAATGGTCTAGCCCAGGTAGTTGGGAAGGTGGGAGTCTCAATAATGAATTCCAAGCATCATGTAAAAAAAACAATAAGTTAGGAAAATGGTTAAATGTAGTGGACCAAAAGTAAAGGGTATGAGTTCATTGTGTGATGGTACATTTAAGTGAACATCGTATTAATATAGAGGTTGATGAGTCTATGTCATGAACCATAACCTACCCTCAATTCCGTGCATTTGTATGAAAATACAGTCTTAATCATATAAAAATAAAAAAACAGAAAATTAATTTTTTAAAATAAAAAGATAACAATTACATCAATAAATAGTAGTAACAAAACCTACTTATTCTACTTTTATATAATATATTGAACTTTTCAATAAAATTTACAGTCCTTTCTTTCTCTCCTTGACTCTTGCTCTCCCTGGAGTATCAAAGCTGAGCTGCTGAGGTATCGATAAGAAAGAATTATATTCATGATTCACTTCACCAGAACTAAAATCGAAACATCCGTGTATAACTTATCTAAGCAAACATCAAAGGGAAAAATAGAAGCAATTCAAAGCTGCAGGAATACCTTCATTAGATTTGTTAAGAATCCACGCACTGATATCACAATCAACATTCCAATGAACAGCAAGGAAATGTACTGTAAAAGAAAAACAAAATCACTAAATTGTAGCCTCACGCCATGTAAAAAACACAAACTTTACATGTTGAAATTACAGACACACACAAGGGCAAACAGTAAAGAAACTAGAAATTTTTACAATGTCAACTTTCAAGAACCTGCCAGTGCTCCAAATCTCCCCAAAAACATGCAGCCAAAAATCTAATATTGAAAGGGAATTGTTCATAGCAAAATTCAAACTGCTGAGATATCATAATTATTTTAAATATTCTTTTCTGTTTATTAGGATTTATTAGTCATTACTAGTATTCATTAGTCATTATCTTATTAGTTTTTGATAGAGCTCATTATTTTACTAAGAGCTATAAGAGGAAATCAAGGAAGGCAATGAGCTTAGAAGATAACATTATTGCTGGTTTAGATGTTTGCCCTTCACATCCTGGTTATAAGGAAAAATAATCGATGGCCTAGTGATGTGTTAGAGTTTGCCTAGGGATGAGTTAAGAGTCTTCTAAGGGTATGGGCTGCGCTAGACTCACTTTTTGGGTCTTTAAATCTTCCTCTTTGCCTAGAGAGAAGGGCGTGCATTGTTTGGAAAATGATTGAGCTCTGCTCTATAATAACTTTCTAACAGAAAAAACATAAATACAAGAACTAACCAACTAGGGAAATTTTGAGGTTTTGATATTAATGCATGGTAACTGAATCAGTGTTACAAAAGGAAAAGTCACTGATTCTGGCCAAAACTCTATTCCCTAATGCATAAACAAGATTACAGCCAAAGAAATGAAAGCAACATAACAGATCCCTCACTAGTGTTCAAGAGAGCAGCACTCTCCTCACTTTTGTCTAACTCTCAAAACATGATCTGAGTGCCAACAAAACAATCAATGAAATATTAAGGCAAGCCAAAAGATGATCCTAGCATCTAAATTGAGTCTACAATGACTTAATCCTCATTTGCTGGACCATCAGGATAATATTTCTAATCTGCTAGATAATTCTTCTCCACTCCCTGCCCCTTCCTTAATTTCCTCTTATATGTCTGAACATATCCTGAGGTTGCATCAAAAATCTGTACTAGACTAGTGAACCGGCAGTTTGTCTAGTCCGGTTTACTGTTCAGACTGGCTGTAAGTCAACCCGGATTAACCCAAGTAACCTGAGAAAAAAACCAAAGTAACCCATTCAACTCCACGAGTTAGACAGGTTGAACGGGTTATTTTTTCCCTTTCTAGAAGCCCCAAAATGACACTGGGAGAAAAAATCTACAAAAATGAAGAAGGTAGTGAAGAAGGAGATGGTGGCGGAAGTGATATGCTGCTTCATTCTAGATATGCTTGAAATGCGACGGCAACCTTAATGGCGAGCAGCAGAACAACAGGAGAGATCGAGTAGATCTATAACAAGAGAAACGATAAACAACAAGGAGAGCAAAATAGCAAGAAGTAGATCTGGAACACTAAAGAGCTAAGCATCATCGGAAACAAGAGAGTGAAACAAAGAAGAGAAGTGACCTTGAGAACAAGGATGAAGGTGACGTTGCCAACTTGGAGGTGAGATTACTTACTACTACTGATGTGTAGAATAGGAAAGAATAGATAAGAATAGGAGAGAGACAAGAGAGATAGAAGGAAAGAGAGAGAATTTCTGAATAGTACTCGGAAATATTATTTCAAAACATACCGAACAATTACATAGAGTCTCTTCATATAGGTTCCCCTAGGATAGGATTAACGCTCTAACAGTAACTAACCATTTTTGAATTATCCTCTAATTATCTAGTTTACATATCAATACCTCAAGAACCCTGGACCTCAAGGGTTAGAAATGACAAAACTAGGGTGCTATTTCTGCAACTGAAACAGAGAAATCCATCTAGCCTCTTCATCTGGAAGGTTCTTCCATTTCACAAGAACTTCCGTAATAATCCTACCTTTTCTTCTACCCCTCCGTTCATTCAATAGTTTTTCTGGAATCAAATCTGAAGGAGATTCTAGCCAATCAATAGGGGGATGCCGCTGCTTTACTGAAGGATCAGGGCATAATTTGAGCAATAAGACATGAAAAGTGGAGTGAATGGAATATGCATAGGAGGAACCTGTCCATACAATAGTCCATAAGGAGTAGTTTTTGTAGAAGTGCGATAGGATGTGTTACACCACCACTCCGCTAAAGAAAGCCATTTGTGCCACTCCTTAGGTCTTTCCCAACACATACATTACAGATAATTTTCCAAACAACGATTAAGCACCTCTTATTGCCCATCTGTTTGTGGGTGATATGAGGAGGTAAGCTTCTATTCCACTCCCAAAACCTTTAAAAATTCCCTGCAAAAATTACTGATAAAGAGGAGATCTCTATCACTAATAATCTCGACTGGTGACCCATGCAATTTGTACACATGGTCCAAAAAGTGCTGTGCCAAGGTAGATGCTATAAAAGGATGAGATAAAGACAAAAAGTGTGCATATTTACTAAAACGATCAATGATCAACCAAATAGTGTCTTTCCCATTTGATTTGGGCAACCCTTCTATAAAATCCATAGTCATGCTTGCCCGAACTCGACCTAGAATAGGTAGAGGCAGTAGCAACCCTAGATAAGCCACTGATTCAGACTTACATCTTGCACAAGTATCATAGTGCTTTACAAACTCCTTGATGTCATCAAATAATTTTTGCCACCGAAACAACTTTTTAACTCTTTGATAAGTAGCTTGTATACCTGAATGTCCTCCTTATGGACTTGCATGAAGCCATTCCAATATTTTCTTCCTTACACTATGAATATTTCCCACCATTAAACTGCCATTCCTTCTTAAATGCTGACCATCCCAAGAATAGTTGCCTTCTACACCTCCCTTTTGTTGCAAATGAGCTTTTAAAGCTCGCAAATCAACATCCTCAACCCAACTCTTTCAATTTCCAGAAAAAGGAAATCTGAACAAGTCTGCAAAGATACTTGGAAAAACTCACTTTTTGGCATCCTTGAAAGAGCATCAGCTGCATTATTGTCGTTGCCCCTTCTATAATGTATTTCATAATCGTACTCCATAAGTTTGGTCACCCAATACATTTGAAATGCAGTTTTAAGCTTTTGATCTAACAAGAATTTAAGACTTTGCCGATCAGTTTTAATGATAGTTTTAATGATAAACCGCCTTCCTTCAAGATATTGATGCCAATGTTCCACAGCTTGTACTACCCCCAACAATTCCTTCTCATAGATAGAGAGATTCAGGTGCCTAGGAGCCAAACTTTGCTGAAAAA
Source organism: Prosopis cineraria (assembly GCF_029017545.1). Lineage (NCBI taxonomy): Eukaryota > Viridiplantae > Streptophyta > Magnoliopsida > Fabales > Fabaceae > Prosopis > Prosopis cineraria. Next base: position 42,255,046 of record NW_026555337.1, read on the forward strand.
GGCAATAGGTTGACCCTTTTGCATCAGAACAACACCAATGCTCGAGCTATAAGCATCAGTCTCAACCACAAACACTTGCGAAAAATCTGGAAGAGCAAGAACAGGGGCTGCCACTAGTGTTTCTTTCAACTCTTTGAATGTAACAGTAGCCAACTTTGACCAATAAAAATTATTCTTCTTGAGCAGTTCAGTTAGGGGCTTAGTTGTTGAACCATAACCCCCAATAAACCTCCTATAATAACCTGCAAGTCCCAAAAATGATCTTAGTTGTTTTACTGTGGTTGGTTTAGGCTAATCCATGACTGCCTTGATCTTCTTGGGATCAGTTGAGATAACTCCTCCACTTATAATGTGTCCCAAATATTCTACTTGTGTTGCAGTGAAAGTACACTTGCTTTCCTTCACAAAAAAACAATTTCTCCTTAGAATTTCTAGAACCAAATGCAAGTGTCATGTGTGAGATTCTAAATAGGGACTATAAATCAAAATATCATCAAAGAAAACTAAGACAAATTTTTGTAAATACTCCCTAAATATACTATTCATGACACCCTGAAAAGTTGCAAGTGCATTAGTGAGCCTAAAAGACATCACTAACCACTCATAGTGACCCGAATGAGTACGAAAGGCTGTTTTATAGATGTTTGCAGGCTCCGTTTGAATTTGATGATAACCAGCCCTTAGATCCAGCTTAGTGAACCATTTAGCAACCCTTAATTCATCCAAAAGCTCTTCCACAAGCGGAATAGGGTATTTATTCTTCATTGTCCTCTTGTTAAGTTCTATATAATCGATGCACATGCGCCATGACCTATCTTTCTTTTACACCAACACAATTGGTGAAGAAAATCGTGAGCTACTTTCTTGAATGATTTGAGATTGTAACAGCTCCTTCACCATGTCTTCAATGGCATTCTTTTGGGCTGCTAGATATCGGTAAGGCCTTAAATTTACTGGATCAGAACCTTCTTGTAGAATAATAAGATGGTTATGGCCCTCTCTCAAAGGGGGAAGAGATCTAGGCTCCTTGAATACATCAGAAAATTCCTCCAACAATCCTTGAACAGCTTTTTTAGAACCATGCTCCCCCTGCAACTGAAAATAACACAGCTCTTCATCCTCCTTTTCCACTAATTGCAGCATAAACATCTGTCCTCCAGCTTCTAATTCACTTTCAATCTTTTTAAAATCAACAATTTTACACCCTATAGATCATTGAGACTGCAATTTACATATTTTTCCATTATACCAGAAGGTCATGGACAAATTGTCATAATCCCAATAAGCCTGATAAATGGTTTTAAGCCAAGATAAACCTAAAACCATGTCATAGGTCTTGACTTCCATTATCTGAAAGTCTCCTTCGAACTCTTCACATTGCATCTTCCACTTCACCCCTTTTAAAATCCCATATACCTTCAATTTTCCACCCCCTGCCACTTTCACTTTTGCCACAAGTTTGAAACCGTCCCTCCAACCCAACTTCCTAGCCAAGTCACAGTCCATGTAGGCATGAGAAGCTCCATTGTCTATCAGAATTTGTACTTGTCTTCGACCCACATATCCTAGAATTCTCATAACAGAGGGTCCCACACTACCTTGTATGGCATGTAGTGAAATTTGCAAACACTCAGAGTGCTCTGGCACACATTCGAATTTTTTTGGTGCTTCAACTTCTGGATTTATGTCCTGTCAACTTCCTTGAACCCCTCCTCTTCCAATTCAATGACTTGCAACTGCATCCTTTGAGTCTGAGAACATATGTGGTCCATGGAAAAAGGTTGCCAACAATAGAAACATAAATATTTGGCTCATAATTCCTTTACTTCTTCCAGGGTTAGCGTTCATGTATTGCTAGAATTTATTCTTGAAGACCCAACACCTGCGTGAGAAGAAATAGAGGCAAAAGAAGCTGCCTTGGGTGTGAAAGAAAGATAATTTGAAGATTGGACTGTTTTACCCTTATTAAAAGAAGACCCAACACTGCTAGATGGAGCCTTCACATGTCTCCACCTAGTTGACCCTCTCTGCTCACTTGGATAAGTATCCAAGACACTCCCTTGCAATCTCAACTCTGAGTTTCGAACATTGAAGCGGATGCTACCTCGAATCCATGCCATGCATCTTCGCCTGTGCTTTCTAGCAATTCACCTCATGCATACATACAATATTTCTCGCTTCACATAACGTTCTTAGTTTAAACATCCGAGCCTGAGCTGCAAATTCTTCCTCCAAGCTCGCTGTATATGTTTGAACAAGGTAATCTTCAGAAAGTTTGATCTTGCCAGTGATGTCATCAAACTCATCATTAAATTCCTCAAGAGAACCTGTTTGTTGAAGCTTCATGAGATCTTCTATGGGAGCCTCATAGATGGGTCCGAATCTCTGCCTCAGTTCTTCCACATATTCCTCCCAAGTCTATCAGCCACGTTCGTCTAATGTAGCAAGTCCTTGATGCCATTGTCACGCCTTAACATCAAGGTGCAAACTTGCCATAAGCACCTTCCAATCTTCAGGTGTGTTGTCTATTTGAAAATAGAATTCACACTTCAAGATCCATCCCAAGATATTACTTCTTTAGAATCTAGGAAACTCCATTTTTGTAAAACGCGTGCGAGGCTGGTACTCATGGTTTTCTGGTCTTGGTCGTCCTCTGCACTGATTATGACTTGCACGTCCTTCATTGAATGTATCAATATGATCACATACTATCTGAGCAACCTGATTGGTGAGAGCTTGCATGTCACTCGAGAGACTAGCTAGCTTGGCAAAGGCATCTTCTAGTTCACGAAGTCGATCTTCACTGTTATCTGCCATGGTATGTTGCAATCTCTGTGATCTCGTTTCAGCCATATAGGCCGAGCACCGCCAGCTCTAATACCACTGATGTGTAGAATAGCAAAGAATAGAGAAGAATAGGAGAGAGACGAGAGAGATAGAAGTAAAGAGAGAGAATTTCTGACTAGTACTTAGAAATATTATTTCAAAACATACCGAACAATTTATATAGGTTCCCCTAGAATAGGATTAACAGTCAAACGGTAACTAACCATTTCTAAATTATCCTCTAATTATCTAGTTTACACATCAGCTACACTTTGATTATTGCTACATGTTTCCCCTTCTCTAGTTTCCAAGCAATTTTGAAAATTTATTCCTAGAAAGATTTTCGCTGAGTCTACTTTAGCTAAATGTTATTTTATTTTATTTTTCTAAACTAAAATTTTATATATATAAATATATTTGCATAGTATTTTTTATATTAAATAGTTACTTCTTTAATTGTAGAAGTTCATCTATATCTCTTTCTTAATTATTTGTTACATTTTATATTTTAATTCTTCAAATTTTATTCCTATTATTTTTTAAAAAAATATTTTACTACTATATTTGCTACCTTAATACACGGAATTGCACCATTTACTTACTATCAAAATATAACATCTCTAGATGTAAGGATGAATATTTGAAATGTTATTGTGTTTTATTATTGTTAGAATTGTTATTATATGTTGTATAAGATATTAAGTCTTAGAGATGGATGAATGTATTAAGGATTAATGTGTTTTTATTTAAATTATATTATTTTATTATGATCAGTCCAACTACCAGTTGACCTTGGTTGAACCATTAACCTCTAACCTAGACCGGTTCAATGACCGGTCCAGTTTTTAGTCCTTTAGGGGTGCAGAGTCTTTTCAAATTGAGAGTAGTGAGGAGAGCTTTGGTCTCTTAAATGCTAGGTTAGGGTGGTAGGAAGATCGATTTTCTTCATCAATTTATCTTTCTACTTAGTGTGTGATTGTGAGTGAGTGAGTGAGTGATCTATATTTTGCATTGCTGTTTGGTAGAGTGTATTTGGTGCTGTTCCATGTACTTTTGGTCCCTATTTTGCTTGTAATCCAACTTTGTTATTCAGCATTAGTATTTTTTTAGTTCCATTTGAAGTGTATTTTCTGGTTTTGCATGTTTTTAAGGTTAATAAAGTAGAGGGTTCTATCAGTTTTCCATCTTCTTATAAATACCCATCTGAATCACACTATTCTGCATGAATAAGAAATACATTTTTATCCCAAATTCCCACATGGTATTAGAGCTTGGTTGGTTCCAATTAGGGTATCTAGTCTTCCCAAACACAGCATAACCATTATGCCTCCAAAACAATGCTATCACTTCTCAACAGCATTATGGTGTGCATGTGTGTCGAGCAGGGAGAGTTAACCAGGTCTCACTGCCAATAAAGGGAGACTCGTCAACCTCCAATCAACCAAACCCAGCAAGCTCTATCATCATTGGTGTGTGCGTGGCCTACATGCATTGAACATTCATTCTGCATTAGAGAGCACACAGTGGCATGTGCAAGTGAATGTGAAGCAAATTCCAATGGCTGTCAGTCTTACAGTAACACATGTCTCCAGCCAGATCCCTACGCGTCATGGTTTATAACCTTCAATCTTCCATGCATGGCTTACTATTTTGTGTTTTTTGGCCACTGTGATTAGTTTGGTACCTCTTTCAACTCCAGTATTGTGCATTCCTTCTTTGTAAACAAGTTGTTTACGTTTTTCAAAAACTTGTAAAGAATTTTGTTCGTCTCCAATTTCAACACAGCAAAGTTGTAGAACTTCAAGAAGCAGTTGACGCATGCTCTGGAAGCCTAGAGCAAAAAACCACGTTTAAAATTGCTAAGTCTGAAGTTGTAGTCATTGTGGGATATATTTTAGAGTCAATATCTTCAGCATTATTGGCTAAAAAGGGTAACTTTCTTTTAGCCCTAAAAATAAACCTTTGTCGATTGTTGATTCTAGAGCATTGGATAATAAGACCAATTGCCATCAATTGTTCTCTACTTATGTTCCAAGTGCTGGCAATCTAAGTTTAAATTGCATATGGCTCTTTTGCTCTTGTTGTTGGGAAAGAAAGTATCTTTATTTTGGATTCTATAACTTTGGAATCTATCCTCCATCTACCAAAATTAGCATGTAACCTGTTATCTATTAGCCAATTGACAAAACACCCTAAATGCTGTGTTAATTTTCTTCCCACCTATTGCATTTTCAGGATTTGTCATTAGGGAGTGAGACACCAACATGCAACTAGTAAATGCAATAATATTACCAACCTCTAAAACGGAGGATCTTATGTCATGGCATTAGAGAATGGGCCATTAAAATATCCATTACCTATCTCATTTGTTCCTGTCTCCTTGTTTGAGTAATAACAATAATGTGAAGTGTGAAGTGTGCGAACTAGCTAAATACCAATGGACATCATTTCCAAGAACAAAGTACACACCTACCAAGCCTTCTGCTACTACACAATGACTTGTGAGGACCATCTCATACTCCAAACCATACCAAAACAAAATGGTTAATTACCTTCATTAATGATCATACTCATGCTTGTTTGGTTTATCTCTTAAAAGACAAGTATGAGGCCACATCCATGTTCATAAATTTCTACACCATGATAAAAACCCAATTCAATACTAGCATCTAAGTCTTACACACTAACAAAGGTACTGAATATTTCGCTTTCCTCTAAATGCATGATATTGTCCATAGAAGAACCTATGCTTATGCACCCCTAACTATTGGATAAGGGCCTAAGGCACCATACGCCCATATCAAGATTAGACCTATTTTTCCTTATTTAAATAAGATCTGCTATCTATTATTAATATCTGATTTCATCCCTTATCAGCATTTGATTTGATTTGCCAAAATTATAGGAGAGATATTAGTGATTTGTGTAGATTCTCTTCCTCTCATCTCTTCTATATATGTTCTACCCTAATTATAACATGGTATTAGAGCTTTGGTTTGTGATCAATGGCATATAGGGCAGCCCTAACAAACTAGCCGCGAGTCTTCACCACAGGTGACGGCACAATATTATCAACCAACAAAGACTCACAAGGTACTGGCTTGAATGCGCACAACATGAACTCTCCCTTCAGGACATTGAGTTCAAGGAATGATTCATTCTCGCAAGTTGTGATTGTTCATCGTCTCAATGGCAACAACTACCTCCAATGGTCGCGACATATTTGATGCTTGTTCGAGGAAAGAATCACGAGAAATACCTCACAAAGAATCCTCCAAACAATTACAAATGCAAAGTTCAAGTCTCGCTGGGCAGAAAACAATATGGTCATGGCCTGGCTCATGAATTATATGATTATCGAGATTGGTAAAAATTACCTATTGGCAACTATAGCCATAGAAATATGGGAATCTGCGAAGTGCACCTACTCAGTCAAGGATGACACAGCTGCCATGTTTCAAGTGAAGCAATTGCTTCAAAATCTCTTGCAAGGAGAGCAATCTGTCACTCAATATTAAAGTGCTTTCATGAGGCTATGGCAACATATTGATATTTATGAGGTCCATTAATGGACTCGCCAGAAAGATGGAGAGTACTATAGAAAGATTATTGATCGAGAAAGGTGCTGAGTTTCTATTTGGACTCAATGACTCCTTTGAGGATGTTCGCGGACATATAATGGCCATGAGGCCTCTTCCATCACTAGAAAATTCCTTTAACATGCTCAAATGTGAAGAAAGTCGAAAGATTTTGACTCAGGGACATCCAATGCCTTCTTCTACTTCACTCGAAGGTTCTACACTTGCTGTCAAAGGAAATCAAGGCGATATGAAGGGTAAGAAGTCTGGAAGGTGTGATCACTGCAATAAAAACAGACATACACGAGAAACCTGTTGGAAGATACATGGCAAGCCTTAGAATTTCAAACAAAAAGGCAAGGGACTGTCAAGACCACAACAGAGGCTGAAACTAAGGGATTAAACACTGAAGAGCTGTTGGTCTTAAGGAAAGTTCTGGAGAAACATTCTGCATCTGCAAAAATGTGAGAATAATACTCCTTTTGTGACTAGGGCACAGGCAGGTAGAGCTTTAACTCAAACTTTTGATAGTATGAAAAAAATCCAACAATATTTGGATCGTCGATTCTAGGGCATCTGATCATGTAACAGGTTTTAGGAATCTATTTTCTAAATTTAGTGAATTTTCTAAGCATGAGACTGTTTAAGTTGCAAACGGACAGTATGCTAAAGTATTCAGATCTGGCACTGTGATAATCTCTGAAAATATTATGTTGAAGGATGTGTTATATGTACCTGAGATTAAGTGCAGCTTATTGTCTATAAAATGTGCGGCATCTCAATTAAGCTGTCGTGCTATTTTTGACAAAAGTGGCTGTGATTTTCAAGACTTGGCCTTGGGGAGAATGATTGGCAATGCTAAGGAGAGGAATGGGCTCTACTATATCCATGAATCTCCATCAATAAAAGTCATGGCGCTTTTTCTGTTTGATGAAGACTTGATGTTATGGCACTCTAGGTTAGGCCACCCTCATCCACAATATTTGCAACTTTTATTTCCAAATATCAATAAAGAGTTAGTTTCTGAATTTCATTGTGAGACTTGCCACTTTGCTAAAAAAGTTCAAAATTCTTATCCATCCCACAAATATATACACCAAGTCATCCTTTTGCTCTCATCCACAGTAATGTTTGGGGTCCATCCAAATTTGAAACAAATTCTAAAACAAGATGGTTTGTAACATTTATTAATGATCATTCTCGCTTGACTTAGGTATTTCTAATGAAAGCAAAATTTAAAGTTTTGGAGGGTAAGCGATTTATAAGATAAGCGGATGTAAGAATAGCACCCCCCCAAAATTTGTTTGGAGCATGACTTTCAAACATAATAGCTCTAGCTACTTAAAGTAAATGTCTGTTTTTTCTTTCAGACACACCATTTTGTTGGTGTGAGTAAACACAAGATGTATGATGATGCATGCCTTTTTCTTTCAAAATTTTGAAAATTCAGATTCACATATTCCCTCCCATTGTCCCTTCGAAGAATTTTTTTGGAAGTCTGAAACTGATTTTGAACAAAGGCATAAAAGTTTTTGAAGATATTGAAAAATTTATCCTTCCAAAGCAAAACCCAAGCTGAAAAAAACTACATAGAGGAAGAGGGAAAGGTGAGGGAAGATGTTTACCTTGAGTGTGGGAGCTTAAACCTTTTTAAAATGGCCTCAAGAGCTTTCCCTAGTAGACCCAAGTTTTCACCCTGTTACCCCTCTTCTGTTTCTCTTACCCTTTTCTTTCCTGATTCAAGCCTGAGCTGCATCTCGTCTTTTAAAAGTTTTACACCATTAGCCATGACATAGGTGCATCTATTGTAATGGATGGTATTGAAAAAGGCCTTCACAATTGATTTTCTTAATTTAGGCTTAGGTGGCCTAAACTGCTTCCAAACTCAATCAAAGTTAAGAAGGAGGGGCAAAATCAATAAGTCAAAGGTCAATATTGATGGTGAGGCAACATGGTACTAAATTGAAAAATTTTAAGGTGGCATTACACTAAAAAAAAACTTGAGGATATGAGGTGCGTCTATGTAAAACTTTAATGGTAGATTTATATATTTACCCTTACAAATTTGAAGGACTCAAAAGCAAGCTAAGAATGATTAACATCTATTCGCCAGCTTGAGAGAGTGTTAGATAAGGGCCTAAGTGCCATATGCCCATATCAAGATTAGACCTATTTTTCCTTATTTAAATAAGATCTGCTATCTGTTATTAATATCTGATTTTATCTCTTATTAGCATTTGATTTGATTTGCCAAGATTATAGGAGAGATGTTAGTGATTTGTGTAGATTCTCTTCCTCTCATCTCTTCTACATACGTAAACACTTCTTATGAATAAAATATCAACATTGTTCTGCCCTAATTATAACACTAACAAAATTGGGTTGTAGGAAGGAAAAAAAGACATATCCTTGAAGTTACTAGAACACTCTTATTCACTTGCAATCTCCCTAAGTTTCATTGGGGAGATACAATTTTGACTGCAACCTACCTCATCAAACAAATGCCCATTCAAGTCACTTACAAAGCGTTTTTCCCACACCCCATATTGAAACCAATCTTCCTCTTCATGTGTTATATCCACTAAAGCAATAAACTTGAACCTCGTGCTACCAAATGAATATTTCTTGGCTATTCACCTACTCCAAAGGAATGCAAATGCTTTGACCCTCTTTCCAAACACATTTGTAAGCCTTGATGTTATCTTTCATGAAGATACTCCTTTCTACGCTAATTCTTCAATTCTAAAAGGTGAGTATAGGTAAATCTTAGACTTGGGAACAAGAAACTAATAAAGAATGAGTGCTACTCTATTCATAGTTCACACCAACAGATACATTACCACTAAGAACTATCAGAGCCAGTACTATAAGAAGAAGTATATAGGACTTTACCTCCAGAGTTTGATAAAGATAGGAGTGATCAAGTGTGCAGGTTGAAGAAATCTCTACATGGCTTCAAGCAATTTCCTAGGGCATTGATTGAAAGGTTCTTGAGAATCATGACACTGGAAGGCTAAAAACAAGGATTCTCAAACCATACGATGTCAGTTCAAACCTCTGAAGCACGGACACGCCAAAATCAACGCCGTGTCCGTGTCGGATATGTATCCAACACGGATATTCGTCCTGTATGCGGATGCGGCGTGTCTCCTTTTTTTTTAAAACGAGCAGACACGGGCGGTTGCTGGTGGACACAGGTCGACGCGGGTAGGATGTGAAACGTAGCTGGTTTCGGGCATTTTTTTTCCCCTAGATGCCCTACTTCACGAACGCCAACTGATCCCTTTCATTCCCAAGTCCTTCGCCTGATTCGCGTCATTCTGCTCTGACCCAGCGACCCTCCACTGCAGCCGACCATCGTCCTTCCCTCCTTCTCCCTCCAGCTCGAGCAAGGTAATACTCTCCTCTGTCGCTCTGTCTCTCCGAGCCACTGTCGCTCTCTGACTCCGCCTCCTCAGTCACTGTTTCGGTGTCTTCCTCGATCATTGTGTTGCTCTTTGTCTCTCCTCTTCAGTCGCCACTTAGAGAGGTCATGATCTTGGCTGCTGTTCTTTGTTATTATGGGGAAAGAGTGATCTATAGGAGAGCTATTAACCAAAAAAAATGTTGGTTTTCCCTTTTCATTAACTTTAATTTTTTCGTTTTTCATGATCCTATTTTTTAAAGACAAATTTAGCTTCCTTATGTAGTCTTTACAGTTACAATAATAGCAAAGCTTAAATTTAGATAATTTTTATTTATTTATTTTAATTTTTTGTTTACAGTTACAATATTTATTAATTTAAGTTTATTATTATTTTTTGTCACTTGATATTGCTTAATTATTTAATTATTTATATATATGTATATAAATATTTAATATTTAATTATTTATATAGTCGTACCCGTATCCTAAAATTTTTAAAAATTGCTGTATCCACGTATTGGTACCCGTATTGGTGCTTCATAGGTTCAAATTGAAAGAGGTAAGAGGTGCATCCTTATTGTGCATGTTGATGAAATAATTCTTACATGAGACCATATTGAGGATAACAAGAGCAAAGACGCTTTCAAGAAAGAATTTGAAGCCAACGATCTCAAGGATTTGACATATTTTTTGGAAATGGAAGTTGCAAGGTCAAAGCAAGGTATCTATGTATCTCTGAGGAAGTATGTACTTGACCTTATAAAGGAAACAAGCATGTTAGGTTGTAGGTTTGTTGAAACTCCTATTGTCGTTTCGAAGAAGAAAAGGAAGCGTAAGAAGAATAGTCAAGAAGAGTTGAAGACTATTCTAATAATGAGCTTGAAGCAATAAAGGAAGACATTGAGAAAAAAGAGGTTGATGACAAAGAAAGATATAAGAGACTCGTGGAGGAATTGATTTATCTCTCCTATACAAGACAGGCAAGATATAGCTTTTGCAATGAGTGTAGCTAGCCAATACATGTCCAAGCAAAAGAAGCATTAGGAAGCAACCTATAAGATCTTGAGGTACCTAAAAAGTACTCCTTGTGGAGGATTATTCTTCTTAAAATAAGAACGAAGAACCATAGTGGTATAAACAGATGCAAATTGGGGAGAAACTCATCTTGCTAGAAGATCAATCTCTAGTTATTGTTCCTTTGTGTGGGGAAATTTGGTTCCATGGAAGAATCAAAAGCAAACTGTTGTGTCTAAGAGCAGTGATGAGTCCAAATTAAGAGCATTGGCTCAAGGAATAATGGAACAGCTGTGGATAAAACAAGTCTTAGAAGAGATGCATGTCAAAGCGGACTTACCACTAAAACTCTATGGTAACAATATGGCAGCAATAAGCATGCCCTTAAATCCTGTTCAACATGAAAGATCCAAACATGTGAAAGTGGGATAGACATTTTATCAGAGAAAAAGTACAAGAAGGAATCACATTTGATTTATTTGCCTACCAATCTTCAAGCTATAGATGTATTGACTAAGGGGTTACTTAAGCCTACCTTTGATAGGAGCATAATCAAGTTGGACATGATTAGCATTTATGAGCCAACTTGAGGGGAGTGTAGATATTGTAATTATTGAAAGTATTCTTTTCTATTTATTAGGATTTATTAGTCATTGTCTCTTTAGTTTTCCATCTTGAGGTACAAATACCCATTTATACCATACTATTCAACATGAATAAGAAATACATTTTTTCTCCTAAATTTTGACACAAACCCAACGATACACTAAGTCACTTATGAGATGATACTAGAATGAATTCCTTGACAACATTCAAATCAATATTTTCAAAACCGGACTGAACATTGAACCGTAGATGCTAGTAATTCACAGTTCGCATGGGTCAAACTAATGACACAATAATTAAATTAAAAAAAATATTGGGAGCACATAACTTTGGCTCCCTGCACTTGCTCGTGTTTTGTTATAAGTCCCTATACTTTTTTTTTTGTGTTTTAGGTCCCTACATTTTTTTATTTAAAAATCTAGAACACCAAAAAAAAAAAATTGCAAGGACCCAAAGTTATATTTTCTCAAAATTATTATATATATATTACCAAAAAAAATTATATATATAATATAAATATAAGAAATAAATATAAAATTGCTACATAACTTGAAAATAAAGCTAAATATTCCAAGTTAATTGTGACTTAATAAGTCTCATGACACAACATAATATCAAATGATTCAGTACCAACACTCACAACAAATATCCCTATACTAATTTAGATTTTTTTTGACCTGAATGTTTATTCAGATTAAGACATATAAAAAGAATGAAAATGATTTATCAAAAAAGGTGTCCCAAAAAAAATGAAAACAAAGGTATTATTTTGATACAAGGTTAAAATTGGAACAAAGTGGATAAACCAAATTTGCTTTCACCTTCTCAGTGTTTGAAAAGTGAGAGGTCTTTTTCAAGGTTAAAATTAGAACAAAGTCAAAAAAAAAAAAAAAAAATTGAGCCATCTAGTTTTCACAAAACTGCTCTGGTTTGCAGTTTTTTAACGGTTCTCGGTCTCACCACTGGTACAAAAGCTAAAACAATTTTGTGGTTCAAATCGAGCTAAAACATGAATCAACTAGTGGTTTAACCAATCGGACCATCCGGTCCAGTTTCCAAATCATTGATTCAAATGATAGACTTAAGAAATGGCACATGGTTAAACAACTTATGAAACAAAAGTAAATAGTAAAATTTTTTATTTGAAAATTAAGCATTCTTACTAGTGAAACTGTTATAGTAGTATCCATATCAAGCATCATTCTGATTTGTGAATTTCATAGTCATCCAAGAGGTCTGCTACGTCAATTAAAAGTTTGAAAAGCAAACCTGCCTCATCATTTAACATATCGCCAGGGATCTCAATGCAAAAATATTGATAGTGAACACTGCATAAAAGAAAGCTCAAAAACTACAACAAAGTGGTTCACTAGAACTACCAGACCCTTATCTTAATATGACTTTCCATAGATGCTTTATGATATTTTATAAAACAAAAATGACCAGATTTTATCCTTAATGTAATCATGCATTAGGTGTCAGAGTCAGATTGAGAAGAAGACCACTTACTGATGCCAGAAAAACTACAAAGTATGGCATGCAACAGGACTCTAACCTGTGATAATAAGGCAGCATTGATTCCAATGTCAAAGAACTGTAAGAAAATACTAATTGTCCTTGTTACAGGATCAACAGAACCATCCTGCCATTGAATAAGATTATTGCAAAATAAAGACGCCAATTAGGGAATCTTAACTACATCCAATTGAAAGTTAAATCTAAGGATTTATTGAGGGAAAAAAGATACCTGTTTGAAAACAACACTTTGCAATGACTGCAAAAAAGATTCAATCAATTAGCCAAGTCAATGCGAACTACAATGAAAGAGAAAAAAGAAGTATATCAAGTCTGAAGAAAAATCATCAAACTACAATCATTATTATCATCACCAGATAGATTTTACCAACAGAAAGCACTTTGATAAAACCAGATGCTTAGCCATCTTTTGTCAATCTTTTCTAGATCATCAATACCACTTAGCAGAGGAACTCTTTCCTAACAGTTTAATACCTACTAAGCCAAGGGAAATTTTATCAAACTACTATAAGACCAACAATGCTATATGATAGTGAATGTTGGGCCTTGAAATGACAACAAAAACATAAAGTTGGGATAGTAGAGATAAGGATGTTAAGATGGATGTGTGGGCATAGAAGACATAAGATTTGTAATGAACATGCATGAAGAAAAGTTGGCATGTCATATATTGAGGAGAAAATGCTTGAAAATCCTTTAAGATGGTTTGGACATGTATAAAGAAGGCTGTTGGAGGTGCCGATAAGAAGAGTGGAAGAGACAACTTTTGAGTTTTGCAAAGAGAGGTAGTGAAAAACCAAAGAGAACACTCAATGAAATTATTGAACAAAACCTTTTGATTAATAATATATCCAAAGAATTAGTTGTTAATAGAGTATAATGATGTCTTACAATCTACGTAACCAACTCCAACTAATGGGACAAGACTTGTTGTCATCATCGTCGTATCACGAGTCATAAAGTTTATTAGGGCTTTAACTCATGTTATTTAGCAATGAGTGGGTCTTATCCTAACACTTGACATCTTGTAGAATTAATACCATCAGAGAGTCTCAATCTTACTATGATTAGGAAATTATCCAAAACCTTAGGGAATAAGCTACAAGATGTCTAATTAAAAGGACACAATGCTTTCTTTCACATGAATGGCAAGTTATGCAAGTACTATCAACAAATTACTACCTAACTTAACCCATCAAATCGCACCCTATTGCTCTCAAACCATCCATGCCCTAACTTACCAATATCAACCAATTACCAACCGCCACTCACTCCAAGAAACCTAAAGTTAGTCAATAGATAAAAATTATTCTCACCATCCAATGTCACTATACCTTGATCATTTTATACACACAATAGATGGAACAAACATAACCAAGTAGATTCTGCATGTGCCCCCTCCAAGTTCGAGAATAAGCAGCAGCTTCCTGCAAAATGACAAATTTTCCTATTAAGCAGACTTGAGCATGAAATATAAGTTTATCAATGCTCAGCCACATGAAACATTCAATTAACTGGAGAATAGAATTACTTCAAATATCCACGTCAAATAAATCTATATGAATTGACTGCATTGTCGAGAACCAATTCAACCCAATCCATAATGTACAGGACCCAAAATGGTTTTACGAGAATTTCTCACAAGGTCATAGTTATCAATGCAGCCTGGAACATTGTCACATAACCAGAAGCCATTTTTGCTGCATACCAGCATTAAACTGCTAAATACATAACAATGCACAGATATAACAACTTTATATGTGTCTGAAAATTCCACTCATAATAACTCCAACAATCATTAAATTAAAAATGTATCAAATTTAAAGCATAATATCAACCTCATAAATGGTTAGCATGTCAAAGTTATAGGACTTCATGATTCCAAATTCATTTGATATTGGAACTTATCAAACATACTATGTAATTTGTTCTCTAAGATGTTGAAGTCATGATTCACATTATGTAGCATTTATATGCCCTTAAACAATGAATTGTCCCTCATAATAACACCAATTATAACTACAACAAAATCTCCAAACCAAGCATTCCTATTACTGATATGATCTTAATCATTTAAGTGACAAGACACCTAAGTTCCCAGTAGGATTAGTTTTAAATTCATTCGGAAATTGGAATGAAATTGTGAGGAAGATGCAGAAAAATGTTCTATTATTCAGCTGTAGGATTTAAATTTATGGTATTGAATGTTACGCTTTAAAAAGACAAATAACATAAAGTTAGAGTAGCAAAGATAAAGATGTAAAGATGAATGTGTGGGCATACAAGAAAAGATAAGATTCATAATAATCACATATGAGAAAGAATTGCGATGGCATCTATTAAAGATAAAATGGTAAAAATCGTTTAGAATAATTTGGACATGTACAAAGAAAGTCATTGAAAGTGCAAGTATAGAGAATGAAGTAGATGGCCTTGAGTCCTATGAAAAGGATAGAGAAAGACCAAAGAAAACACTCAATAAAGTTATTCGATAAGACTTTTTGGTTAACAATATATTCAAATTTTTGGTTGTTGATGGAGCACAATGAGGTCGTACAAACCATGTAGATAACCCTATTTAGTGAAATAAGGCTTGTTTTTGTTGTATTTAGCCATAGGGTTTACAAAATAAATAGAGAATTAAGTAACCTAGTATTGCACCAAATCTCATATTACAATCAGAATAAAATCAGCAAAATTATTGTAATTAATACCCTATCATATTTGGAAATAAATGGGAAAAAAAAAGTAAACATAATCAGAAACTAAACAGGGTAAGCTATCATTGTTATGGGCCATGATAAATGGGCCCAACTCATCTTGAATAAATTGAAATTTGAATTTGTTACATGGAAATTAGTAATTAGTTGGGAATGGTTAAGATGATTAGTCAGTTAAGAAGCAACATAATAAATAGTGAGAAGGAAGAAATGAGTAGAATACAGAGATTTGCCTTAAAGAGGGGAAGGAAAACAATGTGATTACAGAGACAAAGACAGAAGATGATGATTAAGGAGATAGAGAGTGCAACAAAGAAAAATGAGATCAAATATCATTCTGATTGCAAGGAATACTTTCCAATCACTCCAATTGCTATATCTATTGCTTTTGTAGGAAGCTACGAGGTCAAAGCTGGTAACAAGGCCTACACAATTCTAACTTTAGTGAAGGAGATAGAGAACATGTGAATGAAGGAGAACCCAAGGAAGGTAAGAAGACATGATTCCTCAAGAGCTTGGAGAATTTGAAAATGAACTTGAAAGGTGATAAAGAAAATTTCAACCAAAAGGAACCTAACAAAGGCCACAAACAAGCTTGTCATCACATCAAGCCAACCTAAGCCTCAGTGACAATGTTCTTGAAGTTGCATCGAATTGCTCTTCAATAGCTATCAAACCACCAAGTAGCAGTGTTTACAGGAAGTTTGGGCATTTCAGCTAGCACTAGTTCTACAACATGAATCAAAAACTTCCACAAGTCACCTTAAGGCCAAACCTTCAACAACAAAGCTTCAACTCAAGCAGGGCCAACATCAACAGAAAACCATCATAGTTTTGAATCAGTGAACAGCCAAAAATGATATTAGGTTTCCTCTATTGCTGCTTCTTCGAGGGTCTTTTGAATGCTAGCAAACCAGCAAATTTTGAAGGGAATGATGGGAGACCACCAAAGCTTCAAGCTAGCAAGCCACTTCACACCATGCACAATGGATACTGTCTAGTTTCCAGTCAAATCCAAGACAATCATTGCAAGGTCAAGCCAATCCTCTAATTGAGTTATGATCGTCAGTTTTCATTACAAAACTGAGTCAGGGAAGCTATTACTTGATAGGGCACTTACATGAGGCTAGATTCCTCATCCTCAAGCACCAAGGTGATGGAGAAAATGAAGGATGGCTATTGAAGCTCTAAAGAAATGACACTTTTGCTTTCTTCCCTTTTTATCTTTTTGGGTTACATTAAGAGAATTAGGACCCTAGACCTCTTTACGCATCCCATCCACACCCTTAACACCTACTAGGCGGCTCGTGGCACTTTTTCAATCAAGAGGAACCTGCACAGCTTTACAAAAGTGGGAAAACAGATGCAAAAGAGAGGCCAGCATGCAAAGAGATCATTCTGGAAGTTCACTGCTACTGCTTTTTCAAGGAGGTATTGAACGTTGCCCCTCATTTCTTGCCTTTTTCTTAATATTTAAATGAATATTTCCAGAGGCTTAGCTGCGGATAAAGCACAATTGCATCGTACAATCCATGAAAGTAACCCCACTTGATGGAATAAGGCTTGTTGTTGTTGTTCCTAATATTCATGACCAGATTACCAACCATCACATTAGGCAACCTCAAAGTGGCCTTGGGATAGAGGAAAAGACAACTGGCTCAACAAGGAAGCAAGGCATAAAGCTAACTATAGTCAAAAGTATCATCTAGGATGTTTTGTACTTGTAGAGGGCCAAACTATTGCTTTTCATTGTCTCAGACTCAACATAGAAGATAGTAAAAGCTGTGTACATCAAGAAGGCGGGCCAGGACACTGGCATATGAAACCAGCCAAGACATTGTGGCAGATGGAACCAGCCTAGTAAATTAGGCACCATCAAATTCAATAAAGCGAAGCAGTGTTGTTAAAGGCGAAAGGCGCACTCAAGGCGCAAAGTTGGTAAAACGCCTTAGGCGCAAGGCGCTATAAAGGCGCACGCCTGAGTGAAGCAAGGCGCTACTATAGATAAAATGCATAATACATAGATTATAGACAACAAACCATAGATAAAGTGATAAATATAAATCTACTTCAATCATAAACTTCTACAAAATTACAACAAAATAATATAAACTATTCCAATAATCAATCAAGTGCATAAAATGTCTTTAAAATATGAAAAAACAATATTGAGGCCTATAAAAAAATCAAACTAGAAATCTGAATCAGATTCAGATGTGGCAAGCTCAGGACTTTCTCCTCCTTCATTGTTGGATTTATATCTTTCATCGTCTTCCTCTAACTCATCTGAATCAAAATTTGCAAGTTCCTCAATGTTGGTAATCGGTTGTTTTCCTTTAGCTCTAGATGAGCTAGCTTTTTTTCCTTTAGCTTGGCTTTGGCTTCTTGTTTGTTTAATTGGTTCTCCAACACCTGCTGCTGATGCAACAGCCCCCCATGTTAACTCTTCATTCTCATCATCACCAAAAACACGCTCATCTGCTGCGTCCTCATCGACATCCATCATACTACCAAGTAGCCATTCATTACTGAAGCTTTTAAGAGTAAGATATGAAGTGCAGAATCTAGTTTTGCCAGGCCTCACCAACTCCTTTTGCTTAGTGAACTCTCTCATCATATTTAGAAGTCCTACGTGGTTATATATATACCCTGTCAAATTGATTGCTCTTGCCAAAGTCTTTGATACCCTAGAAATTTTTCCAATGTCTTCTAATATAAGATCTACACAATGTGCTACACATGATGTCCAAAAAAGATTCAACCTTTTCATTTCTAATAATTTACCAGCAGCTTTAAAGTTAGACCCATTATCCGCCACTATTTGAACAATATTCTCTTCCCCAACATGGTCAACAAAATCATCAATCAAATTGAACAATCTTTCTGCTGTTTTAACATATGATGATGCATCAACAGATTTTATAAACATTGTGCCAACTGGGCAATTCACTAAAAAATTTATCAAGCTTCTATTTGTTCGGCTAGTCCACCCATCAAGCATAATGGAACAGCCTTTTCTTTTCCACATATCTCTATGATTTTTCATCATATCATTTGTAAGTTCAACTTCTTTCTTCAAAATTGGCACCCTCAACTCATAGTAACTTGGGGGTTTTAGATTTGGACCATATTGTCCAATAGCTTCAATCATAATTTTAAAGGAATCCATGTTAGCAACATTAAATGGAATGCCAGCTTGGTAGAAAAATCGACCAATGTATTGACAAACCATAGCTCTTCTCTCCTTATCAAATTTATCAATTATATTTCCATCTCGCAACTTTCCTTGTTTTCGTAATTGAATAACTTGCTCTGGTTTCCTCATAAAAGAATCCATGGGACCTTTTTGTCTAGGCTTCTTTGATGTAAGCATAACATTTTTTCCTTTCTTTCCATACAACTCCTCCTCCTCCTCCTCTTCTTCACCATGCATACTTATATCCACAACATTTATAATTGGATTATCATATGTCTCTTTTTCTACCTTTTTTTTGTCCATGTAATCTTGCAACTCTTTCCTCACATTATCAAAGACACTTCAAACATTTAGCAGCATTCCTATTACCTCCAACTTGATGCAACTTAGCTCTATGAATCCCTCCTTTTGTAGATTTGTTACAAAAGGAACAAGTTATAGTATTGGTGTCATTTGGGTCACTCAAGAAATTATATTTCCATCCAGGGTCTTTTCTCTTATTCTGTTCTTGTTGCTTGTTTTGAACTTGACCACTACTTTCAGCCATGGAAGCACTAAAAACTGGGGAAAAATACCAGGAAAAACCAAAAAAGAGAGTGAAAAATTAAAGGTTTGTTTTTTGAATAATTGTTCTGTGTGTTGTAGTGCTAAAGGCCTAAAATCAAGCAAATCAAATAAGAAAAATAGAAAATAATATGATGTTTGAACTTTGAAACTTAGAAGTTAGAACCTGATTGTTAGAGTGCAAGATGTGCAAGACGTGCAAGACGTGATCCTTGGAGATATTGCTCACTTGCTCTAAGCCTCGAGACACACTGATGCCAATACCAAAGAACAGTAATAGGTTTTCTTTTTATATCTTAAAAAATATACATTGGGAGGGATTTTAAAGTCTTAAACTTTCCTAAAAATTTTCCTTCAAATAGCAAAATTTTCTCAATCATATTTAAAATTTAAATCAAAGATAATTTCTTATAATTAATTAAAATCTTTTTCTATATATAATATTTTTCATTATCTTTTATTTAAAATTCAAATCTTCCCTAATTTATTATATGTTATATGTTTCTCCCACAAGATAGGATAGGATTTGTTAAATCTTTTATAATTATCTCAATCATATTTAAAATTTAAATCAAAGATAATTTTTTATAATTAATTAAAATCTTTTTCTATATATAATATTTTTCATTATCTTTTATTTAAAATTCAAATCTTCCCTAATTTATTATATGTTATATGTTTCTCTCACAAGATAGGATAGGATTTGTTAAATTTTTTATAATTATTTACTATATTTTTTTATCATATTTTAATGGATTTTGGTTAAAAAAAATTATATTCTAATGGATGATATTCAGTCCACGATGCTGAACTTATGGCCAGCTAGCATACTCGCACGATACGGTCGTACCCAACTCCTGCTCTTCTTTTCGGTGGAGATACAGTCGATGGAGTGCAGACGAGTTCTCGTCTCTGATTCTTGCATACCCAGTCGACACCGGCAGCCGAACAAGAACCAACTCCTACTCTTCTTTTCGGTTCTTTCACACCCAGTCAGCACTCTTCACTCCTTCATCTTCCTATATCGTCTTCTCTTCTGAAATCTTACGTCTTTGTCTTCTCTTCTAATCTTCTCATCTTCACTGCTGCCAGGCGCTGACAGTCGTGCGCCTTTAGGATATGCGAGGCGCACAAGGCGCTCAAAGGCGAGCGCCTGATGAAACCCATCGCCTCTCTTCACTTGAGAGGCGATGGCCAAGTTCAGCGCCTCGCCCAGGCGCCTTAGGCGCTGAGGCGAGCGCCTTTTACATCATTGAAGCGAAGAGGTCCTTTGTTGTTCTAGTAGCTCACAAATATTAGAAGGCCCAATTGTTGGACTAGATGCAAAGGTTTTTTTTTTTTTTTGGGGGGGGGTTCTTGAACGTTGGTGAAAGGAATGAAAGGAGCCTGTACAAGTAACGTAGAAAAGTGGACAATAGGGTCCAATAGTTTTGATGCATTTAAAGGCCTAACGTTTTTTCTTCTTAAAGATTGCCACTTCTAGATTTTCCATTTGTCCAACTAAACCTCTAAATTCTTGAATTTGTTATGATCCTTGAGGACAAGGATCAATTAAGGGGAGAGTATTGTTATATGAGATTAGCAACTAGTTAGGAATGGGTTTAAGATGGTTGGCTGGTTGGTTAGGAGGCTCCTATTAGTATAAATAGGTGTTAATGATGTCTAAGGATTTCAACAATAATCTTTTCTACATTTTTACATAACAAAAGTGAGATTATTGATTGAAGTTCTTAGATGAGAATTTAACAATGGCAGCAACAATATCAGTTATAATAGTAACTAGATACATTTTTCCTGCGCACAAAGTATTAAAGTGAGCCATACTGTTCATAACTTATGAAGCGCAACTTAATGTAGGTTTTATACTACATATTGATAATAATGACAATGATGATAACAATGACAACGGCAATGATAATCATCATCATCATCAAAATAATAGTGATAATAACAATTTGTCATCTCCACCAACTAGTACAGCTCAGAAATATAGAAGAAATGGAGAGGAGAACAAAATCAAACAGATTAAAAAAAGGATGGAAAAATAGCATTATATCCATAACAACTACTAGATTTGCCAAAAAGATCTCACAAAAGAAACAGTGAAAGAACCAAAAAAAAAAAGACTAAACAGAGAAGAAAGAACAAGAAGAGAACATGATTGATTTTTTTCTCTTACCACTAGTAGAGAAGGCTAGAATCAAGATTGGTCACTTATAGAGAGTACAAACATAGATATGGGTTAAAAGTCAAAGATTTATATTTTTGCGGTGAGCAGAAGGAATTTTAAATTATAGGACACAACCAATGCTGTAGTTGCAAGCGATTACTTGTGACAGGATTTCATTTCATACGAGAATGAGATGTGAGTATTAAAACTCCTCCAGACCAATTGGTTGGAGAGGCTCTAAACTGTGTCAAGGCCAATTAAGCATAAAAGTTTAAGTAGTTAAAGCAGATGTTGAAGCATTAGTTCTATAAAGTAGTACAACTGATATGAATTTCAGCATTGTCTGAGGTAGCGCAAGTCAATACCCCACAGTAACTAGGTGACAACTTTTGCAGGAAATTTCCACTACAGCACAGCAGCTGACAGGACCTCTAGGGGTAAAGCATTGTTTTGGTGCAGGCTGCAAGAGCGCATATCAAATCAAGGCATCTACATCTGTATGTATTATAAAAACTCTAGCAAGCCATACTATTCATGTGGCATAAATAATACAGATCATTCCTTAGACTCCTTGCAATACCCAGGACCCACAATGATTTCACAAAA
Source organism: Prosopis cineraria (assembly GCF_029017545.1). Lineage (NCBI taxonomy): Eukaryota > Viridiplantae > Streptophyta > Magnoliopsida > Fabales > Fabaceae > Prosopis > Prosopis cineraria. Next base: position 42,277,268 of record NW_026555337.1, read on the forward strand.
AAAAAATCACCCAAGAATGCAACTGTAACTAATCTAGTATTTCTTTCAATTGGATCTGACCAAAGGTGTAAAGTTGAAGAAGCCAGCATTCTTGAAAGAAAAGCCTTTAAAAGGCAAAACTCCTTAGTTTTGTTTTGCCAAAGTAATGAAGTAGTGTTTGAATTGATTCATTTGAATTTGAATTTTAGATTCAAAATCTCACATTTAAAATCACTTATTTGGATAGTGTAAAAGATTTTAAAAATAGACAAGAGACATGCTGAAATTCAAAGCAAAAACGGAAAATTGAGAGTGACAAACTTATCTCTATTTTTCAATCAATAAGAGAAGACGACGAAAAATGAGAGCAGAAGCAAGAGTAACAGAGCCACTAATAATGAAAAACATGAAGAAATCAACCGAAATTTCAAATAATGTCTAGTGAAAATTTGAAATTACAAAGAAATTATAATAAAATATGGATTTAGTCAAATCCAAATCCTCATGCATCCAAAATGCAACATGAAATTAGAGGATCAATGATGCAACTCAGTAGGTTCATCAAAACCCAAATAATAACTAAACAAGCACAGAAGCACTAAAAGCTTAACATCCAAACATAATTAACAAGTGGCGAGAATCAGTAGAGATATTGTATTTACTGCATACGATTAGGGAGGATATTGTATTTATTCCTACTCATTACTCATTACTCATTATTATTCATTGTTGTATATACATTATAAATATGATAGACTGCAGATCAGTACACACACTGACTGCGTTTCTCAATCTCTCCCTATTAATTGTCTACTTCAATAACAAACATGCTTTTAAAGTGCTAATTGAAAGTGAGAGAAGAAAAGTATAATCCAAAAAGCAAACCTTCGCTTGGCGAAGCTCATAAATCTCCAAGAACAATTGCTTTGAAAGCTCCTCCAAAGCTTGTACCTCTGCTTCCATGCCTTTGATATCTTCACACATTACAAAATTATATGAAATCACAGGGTAAATATATATTAGATATACCACTTTAAGGAAATGTCTCAACAAGAACAAAGCCAATTAAAAAGAAACGAGTAAACATCAAATATTCATAATTCAAAAATCTATCCTAAAAAATTCCCACTTTTACAGAGAGAGTGGAACTGATAGACCCCCACTGTGGACCTATCCTAGAAGAAAGAAACATATTTCAAGGGAGAGGCAAAAAGCAGCAGCTATGCCACTTCTTGACTCTGACCAAGAAACAATTGCAGCACGTCCTCAATCTGACCAGGGAGGGGGCTTTCTCAGTGGGAGAAGCTACAACAACAAGGTTGTAATGGAAAGTGGCTTTTTAATGCAGTGGGGAGCTAGTCCCACAAATTTAGCAAGCAGTGCTTCTTTTTCTCTCTCATAAATCGCAGAACTCAGGTTGTAGGAAAGCATGGTTGATTAAAAATATCTTTTATATAATTCATTTTATTGGCGTACAAGTGTTTAAGATTCTTGTACATTAGTCTCTAGAAAACATTGCATCTCTCTTTTCTCAACATTGACTATCAGGAACTCTTAGCTAATAATCAGAGTATAAAAACAACAGTATGGCTAGATTAAGCTCCAGGGTGCAGGCTCACCATTAGCACAGAAAAATGTTACGACCTGGTTCAATAGCAGAGGAGTACTCGAATGCTTGAAAATGCATAAGAAAAGGAAAAGACCAAAAAGAACCCAAGAAACAGTAGCATATAATATGCTTCAAAGACGGATGGCAATGAAAATAGCACCCAATGACATTCAATGCCCAGCACTCAAACAAAGAAAGCTGGTGTCGTTAATTAAACACAGGGTTGGAGGCAATTTGTAGAGCCACTTGCTTGTCACACCATAACTTTTCAAGTAATAAGGTTTTAAGACCAGCCTTACTTAACAACTGATATATCTACACAACTTCACAAACTAAGGGTGCCATCCCTAAATTCCATTTCTACACTCAATCAACACTCACTTTGCTTTAATGCTTTTTACTTCACCACAATATTAAGTTTCCAACCACAAAAAACACAATACTCTATAGTAGAACTTTTATCAACCTTATATCCTGCCCAATCTACAACAAAAAAGGCATTCAATCTCATGTGCCCATGATTTCCATACAATACCACAACCAGGAGCTCCTTTCAGATAATGAAGGATTTATTCTAAAGCTGCCCTGTGAGTGCTCAAATTAGAGAAGATATGAATTGACCAACTACCCTAATAGAGCATGCAAGATCATAATGAGTCACAGCAAGATAGCTTAATTTTCCTGCCACTCTTATATACTCCATGAAATCTTCAGATGGCTCGCCATCATTCTTGGAAGTTGTAAGTTATGAGTCATTAGGACAATCTTTGATTTACTCAGGCAACACACTTTCCCAAGCTCCTCTAGAGCAACAAACCCAAGAGGTTCCTCCATATAAACCTCTTCAAGAAGATCACCATGTGAAAAGGCGTTCTTGATATGCAATTGGTGAAAGGGTGAATCATAAATAGCCATCATAGAGATAGAGAGCCAAACGACAGAAAGTTTGGCTACTAAACCAAAAGTGTAAGTAGTCAACGCCACAAGTTGAAGCATAGCTTTGGACAACAAGACAAGCTTCAAGAGAATCTATGGTGCCATCAAGATTAAATTGTGCAATAAACACCCATTTGCATCCAACAGCCTGTTACCTCTATGTATATCTACTAAGTTCCAAGTGCCATTATATTCCAAGGATGTCATCTCTTCCACCATGGCAACATGCCCACTAGTGTAAGATAAAGCTTCATGAACAGGTTTAAAGACAAAAATAAGACAAAGCTTCATGAACAGTCTTAAAGACAAAAGCAATGTCCAGTGAAGCAATGAAAGAGCTGGAAAAATGAGGTAACTTGTCCTGAGAAACTAATGAGAAAATAGGATAAGTGCATTGGTGTTTGTCTTTCAATAAGGCAATCACAAGATCAAGAGACCGGTTAGAGAACTCTAAAATTGGATCCAGCAACAAAGGAAATAGTGAAGAGCATGGGTCTCTATTGATGGTTGTAGTGTAACCTCAACATCTAGCGTAGACAAGAACTATTGGAGGCCAAGTAGGGCCCGCAACAGGCGTAGGATTACTATAAGTAACATGAGTGATAGTGTATACAAGTAAATCATCTTCCTCCCCTTAATATTTACACAAAAAAGGTGTGATAAAGAAAAAGGTACTTTCACAGAACGTGCGTCTTCCGAGACAGGGTAGTGGTCAATAGTAGGGAGAAAAACACTAGGATCCCTTTTGAAGGAGAGAATACAAAAAAAGACACATATGAGAGACCTGGGATCCAATTCAGTGACTTGAGGGTGACAATCCTGAAAGAAGCAAATACTAACCAAAAACTTCAGGTACTAAAGGAAACAAAGGGTTGAGAGGAAAGAGAATAGCAAAATGAATGTCACCAACAAATACAAGGGATTGCCCGCGATTAGTCAATAAACAAGCTAAAATCAACCCAAAATGTCTTAGAAGCAAGTGAAGGTGCGACGCTGATCAGAGATGGCTACTGATGAAGAAGAAGCTTGAAGGTATTTTGAGACTTGAAAGGCGATTGTGATATGATGGAGAAGAGCCTGGAATTTTGAAAAATCATAGAGGGAATTTTGGTCAGAAAGATTAATTTCCTAGGAAAATATAATTTTCCTTTGGTCTGAGGTGGGAGCCAAATTTCTACTCTCTTCCTTGAATTTCAATTCCTAAGCATTAAATTTCATACCACCAATCAAAGAAATTTATTGATTCCTTTTCCATTTCCTTTTCCTAAAGCTTATTTCCAGTGAACCAAACGAGCCGTCATTCTCAAGTTAAAAGGATAGATACAGAGGGCTATATATACAAGAGAAATCTACACAAATAATAACCCCCACCTAGCTCAACCTCCAACCACCAACTAACTACAATAAATACAATATATTCTAACATATCTTAACACTAGTACTGTCCCCAAAAAAAAAAAAAAAACTACCACAGCCATGTCATACCACAACATATGGGGCCAGTCTTTGCAACAAAAAGACATATCACACTAGCATACGTCAGGAGACAAAACCTTATGCAGCTTGCAAACTGGCAACATAATGTTCATGTCAAACCTATTAAATACAGAGCCCCAAAAAAAAAAAAGATTTTGTCACCAAAGTCAATTTATTTGGAGCACATAATACAGGGACTATAAAAGGGGGAAATTTTCCCTGTGACAGTCTTGAGTTGGATTTTGCTTTTGGTGATCCTTTTCCATTCTCACTAGAAAAAGGAATATAAAAAAAATTAACCCTTATTGGGCCAGGTAATTAAACATGAGATGCATCATCATGTAATAATGAATAGGGTATTATAAATGATTGTAGGCCTCTAAGCCGTACATGGCAGCAAAAAGGTAATTATAAGATTTAAAAAGAAAGGCAATTATATGAATTTCAAAAAAAAAAAAAAAAACCTTATGCACTAAAGTTATGAAAACCAAGGGTAGAGAGAGCGGGAGATTGGTGGGGCAACGGACCCCCAAGTTTTTGATTTTTTTTTTTTCCTCATTATTGATAGGTATTATGTACTTCTAGCCCCCGCCCCACACGGATTTATATGAATTTTATACTCTGAATTTTGATTTCGGTCCTCCTCATTATTAAATCCTGCCTCCCCCAAGAAAATCATGACTTGGTCATAATCGCAAGCTGTCAACATTAGTAATTCTATGAAATATTGTGTTTCCCATAACATAGATTTAAAAGAGGAAAGCTTCAAAAGGCCATTCTGAGGGTAAAAAACACTGACCTTGCTCCTTTTGGTCCTCCTGCACAGATCGAATGACGGTGCCAACTATACGTTTAACAAAAGATCTGGCATTTAACTTCTGCAACAAATAAGTCTAGATCAGTGACAAAAAACAGCATTAAAAGAAAAGGAATTATCAAAGGTTTTCAAACAGACATTAATAGTAAAATGCAGGAGAAAAGGCAACATCTAAAACTTCAATAGTTGACCAAAAAAAGACTCAATAGAAATATGGTGCTAGCCGAAAATATAAACCTCCTCAGGTCCCTGGCTGTTCTCCATCTCCATTTGACAAAGTATAATTTTTTTCTTCTTTGAAATACAAGTCTCAATTGACTGCATCAGTTGTCTCTCCAAGCCTTTAATCTCTGCTTCCTCAATCTCTCTAATTAATAGAAATGTGAAATATCAATAAGCAAACGAACGTATAATAATTAAGAATACCATAATACCATCACAAATCTGTGAATCTATTTCTTTTTTTTATGGAGAGAACTTGTAATAATTACAGAGAGCACAAAATATCCTCTAAAATCTAAAATGTATCATGATGATGAGATGTGATTGGGTCTAGAAGCCCTCCAAAACACAGAAAAATCAGAAAGATATTTCTCCGGATATTCACAGAAGAGATACTACTGAATAAATTATAAGACCAAATGAGAAATTTAAGTAATTACCTGATGAAAAGAGATAAATAACTGTAGGGTAAGTTCACAGCACCAAAACCAGATAGAACAGCCATAACTGTAACACCAATCACCCCAATTCTACTGACCAGTTGAGGCATAGTGAAGAAACCTAACAACTAAAAACTATCAGCAACCAGCATAGATTCAAAAAATATTAATCCAAAATAGGAAATATCCAAAAACTCCAATAAAAAAACCCAAAATTCCCAGGATATACATAATAAATATTAAAAGCCAAATTAGTCACAACATAAGTTAATTCAGGTAGTATAATTAATATTCTCCCAGAGCATGAGAGTATGTAAATCTACTAGCAATATTTCAAACTTTTTACGATGCTGCAACAAGGAATAAGAAAGAGAGAGATGATGCAGAAACATAGTCCTGAAAGAATAAGTCAGTACCCTTATCAGGTGATGGCATTGGAAAGTGAATTCCCATACGCCAAAAGGCATACAGAAATGCCAGCAAGAATAATATAGCTCCAAGTGCTGCCCGTTCCTTCCTTACACCTGATGAGAAAAAAAAGAAATAGTCACTGACAACAAAATGCCTCTTGAAGACCCTATAAGCAGCATTCCATTGCTCATGCTACAGCTTACATAGTTACCTACTTCCCTCCACTCTTATTTTGTGTATGAAGAAATTATAAAAACAAACAGGAAGGGGTACCGATCGACCCCCCGGGGGGGGGGGATCCGATTATAAACAACATAGAGAAAAGAGCAAAACCACAGGTATCTTCACAAAGCACACAATAATAGTAAAGCCCCGCCATCTCTGTAAAGTGATTCCCTTGAAAACCTTGATAGCAGAGCATCTTAGGATGCCAAATGATTACAACAAAGAGAAATGAAATGAGACATGCTTCAATTCAGCGCTCCTAGACATAAAAATGGAAATGCCAAAAGAAGTTTGTCTCAACTCCACAAATGTTCCATACTCAACCACAAATACTATTAACATACATAATTAACTCAAGTTACTCAACTGTAGTCAACAAGATAAGATAATGAGCCTCGTTAGCAGTGAAGACCTAATAAATCAATCAAAATGTTGGGACAGTCAATAAGAAAACTACTTCGCATACTGATTAAAATAAGAGGAAAAAAGTTTCAAAACACTTGGAAGTGGTTATATGGAAGGGGGCTTTTATTTCTATGGGTGGTGTTAAATATTATTATTATTACATATAGAAAGTGACATATCCAAAAAATCCAAGGACTGAAATGAACAAGTGAAATGTCCCAAAAAAAATCCAAAACTATCTTGTTGGAGCTGTTAGAATGTGAAAAAAAAAAAAATTCAATAGTTCCAACCGAAAAACATCAGAAATGCCACTATCATTAGGTTATTCCAAGAGGGCCAGGAACCTGGCTGAAAAAAAAATTAAGGATAGAACATGATGAATGAAAGAAAGCCAGTATCAATAAGGATGAAGACATCCAAAACTAGTCACTTGCCTGATCAAGCAATGTCCTAGAAGTGTAAAGTTCACACGAAACCAATCGAGGGGAAGAAATAACCATATAATAGAAAAGCAATTGCAAGAAAAAAAAATTGTGTAGCTAATAGTTGAGTATGGAAACCATAACCCTAATATATATTGTACTGCAAAAGAAAAATTTAACTCTTACTGAATTGATTCTTTTTAAACTCTACCTATGTTTATAGCCAGTTCCTAGCTTAGGTAAAGGAAGAAGGTTGTGTTAGGCCCTCAACAATCAATATAAAACTCTATTGAATCTCACATAGATATGAACAATAGACATTTTTGTGCTAATGCTAGGTCGTTGCCCGTAAGTAACGCGCTGTATAGCTCGAGTGCAGTGACAAGTAAGTTAAAGACATTGCATCAGTACCCGAATGTAGTATTAAATGAGCAAAGGCTATCACATTATTCTAGACAAGTGCAGCTATAGAAGTTAGTTCATGTGAACAAGAGCAGATTTGGTACTTAGAATGTTGGGACCTTGAATTGTAAATCTATGGAGGTGATAGAAGTTATGATTAATAGAAAAATTAATATCTTGTGCCTACAAGAGACAAAATGGCCTAGTGAATAAACTAAAGATATTCAAAGTTTCAAACTTTACTATACAAGGAAAGTAAGCATACGAAATAGAGTGAGTATCATTATTTATGAGGAGTGGAAGAAGAAATTGGTAGAAGTTAACAGAATTGGGGACAAAATTATTTCCTTAAAACAGATCGTTAGATGTAAGACTGTCAATATTATTAGCGCTTATGTACCTCAAGTCGGGGTAAAGGCCGATCTTAAGGAATTGTTTCGGGCAGACTTCGAGGGGTTGATTCAACGCATACCACAAAGTAAAATAATTTTTATTGGAGGAAACTTTAATGGTCACGTTGGGAGGAAGGCAAGTAATTATGCATAGGTGCACAATGGTTTTGGTTTTAAGGAGCTAAACAATAAAGGACAATCTATTATTGATTTCTCTTTAGCGTATGATTTCAAGATTATCAAACACTTGTTACAACATCATAGATTGACTTTTTTTTGTCAAGGAATACAAATAGAAGACTTTGTAAAAATTGTAGGTGATTCTCGGGGATGACGTAACAACATAACATTAGGTCCTTATCCTTGATGCGTGTATCACGAGTAAAAATCAAAAGCACCAAAAAGTGGTAAATCCAAGGATTAGGTGGTGACAATTAAAAGGTGAGAAGCAGGAAATTTTCAAGAGGAATCTTTTGGCCAAAGGAATTTGGAGGTTCCAGGAAAGTGCTAACATATTATGGGAGGATATGGTTAAAACGATAAAAAAAGTTGCTAAAGAAGTTTTGGGAGAGTCAAAAAGTTTTGGTCCGAAAGATAAGGACTCTTGGTGGTGGAATACTAATGTATAGGAAAAAAATCAAACATAAGAATGGGTGTTTTAAAGCCATCCATTTGTGCAATAATGATGAAAGTTGAAAAAAGTATCATATGGCTAAGAAGAAAACTAAGAGAGCTATGACTAAAGCTCATTCTAAAACATTTGAAGAATTTTACAAAGGCCTTAGGACAAAGGATGGAGAAAAAAAATTTCATAAGATTGCCAAGAGTATGGAAAGAAAATCGAGAGATCTAAAACAGGTAAGGTGAATAAAGGATGACGAAGAAAGAGTTTTGATTACGGATGATAATATTAAAGACAAATGGAAGACCTACTTTTACAAACTTTTCAATGATAGAAAGAGTTCGTCTAATAACTTGGAGAATTTAGTAACTCGTGAAAGAGAATAAAATTTGTCATTCTATCAAAGGATACGCAATAATGAGGTAAAGGATGTTCTTAAAAAAATGGCAAATGGTAGAGCACGGACCTAATTGTATCCCTTTGAAGTGTGAAAACATTTAGATAAAGAGGGGATGCAGTCGCTTACTACGTCATTTAATGAAATCTTACAACTCAAAAAAATGCCTGACAAATGGAAGAGAAACACCTTAGTTCTTGTTTACAAAAATAAAAGAGATATTTAGAATTGTGCAAACCACAAAAAAATTAAATTTATGAGTCATGCAATGAATATGTGAGAAAGAGTAATTGAGTATAGATTGAGATTGGAGACTAGTATTTTTGAGAATCAATTTGACTTCATGCCTAGTAGGATGACTACAGAAGTTATTTATTTACTATAGAAATTCATGGACAAGTATCAATGTAAAGATAAAGATTTATATATGATTTTCATTGATTTGGAATATGAGGGGCAACAACTAATATAAGAATGTCTAGAGGTGAAATAAAGGAATTTCTTATAAGAATTGAACTATATCAGGGATCATTTTTGAATCTTTATTTGTTTGACTTGATCCTAAATGTTTTGACTAAGCATATTTAAGAGCAAATCTCCAAATGCATGCTTTTTGCAAATGATATCGTTCTTATTACAGAGATAAAATAAGACATTAACTGCAAATTTGAGCTATGATAAAGGACATTGAAGTCAATAGGCTTCTGCCTAAGTAAGAGTGAGATGGAATATTAGCATTGTAATTTTGACAAGAAGTCAGTCAATTGTAATTTGAAAGTAAAAATGAGATATCAGATTGTATCTCAAGAGGAAAAATTTAAATATTTGGGAGCTATTGTTCGACATATAGAAATATTACACATAGGATACAGGCTAGGTAGTTTAATTGGAGAAAGGTTAAAAAAATTATTTGTGATCAAAAGAAACCTAATAAACAAAGGAAAGTTTTATCAAACTATTATAAAACCAGCTATATTATATAGTAATAAATGTTGGGCTTTAAAGAGATAGTAAAAGCAAAAAGTTAGAGTAACAAAGATGAAAATGTTGAAATGGTGTGCGAGCATACACATAAAGATAAAATTCAAAATAAACATATACGAGAAAATGTAGGCAAAGTATCTATTGAGAAAAAAAATGATAGAAAACTATTTAAAAAGGTTTAGACATGTATAGAAAAGACCGCGAGAGGCATCAGTGAGGAGAGTGAAATGGATAATTTTGAGCCCTATAAAGAGGCACAAAATAAAGCCAAAAAGAACACTAATAAAAGTTGTTGATTGAGACCTCTAAGTTAACAGCATTCCTAAAAGCTTAATAAATAATAGAGCACAGTGATGTAGTACAATCTATGCAGCCAACCTCATCTATTAGGATAAGGCTTGTTATTGTTATTGTTATGGTTATTGTTGAATTGATTCTTTTAATATGTAACTAAAACCTGGATGGGTTCCATCAACAATCAACAATATTTTTAATAGTTCTATTTTTCTAAGTATCGCAGGTGGTGAGAATTCAAACCACCTTTCATAGTATCAGGGGAAGAAACAAGAAAAAGCTACATACATGTTAGTAAAGAAAGTGAAGATTGGCTTACCACTGTTGCAGAGCATCAAGTAACAATGATAATAGGGCAGCATGAAGACCAGTAATAAGATCAAACAAAATAAGTCCACCTTCCAGTTCACGACTCTAGCCCTACATTCATGAAGAAATTCAAATTCCATTAGATCATGGAAATTTTATAGTGACATATCATTTTCAGCAAATCAAGCCTATACAGCACGGCCAATATGACCAGCTATAGAAAGTTAACTAACTATGCTGAGGAGCAACAAGTGTGGAATAAAGGATAAACAGTGAAGGATGGACTTCATTTGGTGTTTGAAACCGTTTAGAGTACGTTTATGCAAGGTTAATTCAAATGTATGCAGTTCCCTTAATTTGTAAGGTTTTAAGTAGGTTGAGGGAATGATGGCTTCTTTTATGATTCTTAGTTTAGAGAATTGCCTTAACTTTGGCCTTTCAAGATCTACAGAGGCTAGAAACAAGGTTGTCACTATTATTTCCAACCAGTAGTGTCCTGAACGAGGCAAATGTCGGGAGATCTATGGTCATGATAATAGAAATCTAAGGGTAATTAATGGGTGAGCAAGGAATACCAGCATAAATGGAAAAATGAAAGGCAATTTAAAGTTAGAGCAGTATGACACAATTACAACAACCATCTCCTATTGCTCCATCGTCAATGAAATGCGACAGCGGAATTAATACAAATAAACATATTAGAAGATTTCCAGTTGGAGGCAAATGTGAATCCAGTTGGAGGTAATAGGGATTGTAATCGGTTGTGTTCTCCATGGTTTTCTAAATATATGAGGCCTAAAAGAAAATTAGCGCTCTAACCCACGCTCGCAACGCATTTGCATCCAATACCATCTATTTAGCTAAAGCCATTTCCTCAAGGCAACTTAACATACATTTGATCCTTTGAAAGTAAACCTAGAGATGAACAAGAAGCATAAATCTCAGAATTCATGAAACGGGCAGATTCTAAAAGGGACAAAAAGTGGACTTTGGAAAGCTTACTCTTTGGAAAGGATGGGAATGATCTCGAAGAGGACGAGTTGGAGGAGATTGCAGGAGAAGGCGAATACTACGCTGAAAATGATCTGCACCAGCGCGCGTTTCTCTTCGTACTCTTTGTAGAGACGACGGTTCAAGAACCAAAGACCAGCCCAACCGAGTAAACAAAGAGATCCCAGCACCACACCTCCTTCATACATTGCCCTTCCCCAACCCATCTATGGTATTTTTTGCGCCCCTGTGCGGTTTGGATTCAGCTACAACTGTCACAGGAGTAGGCTATTGGAGTTTCAAAGTCGATGATCTGAAACTTAGCACTGGGATTTCGATTTGGGATGTATCTGAGAAGAATAATTCATGCATTCATTGGATTAATGCAATCATTGTCCCGGGACCTCGGGAAGAACTGGAAATGAGTCTAAACTAAACAAGTTGCGAGAAAGTGGCAATCCAGTAAAATTGTTGCTACTTTGCGCATGGGTTCTACTTTATCATTCATCAAACATTCTCCTACGTTTTCAACCGAATTTTAATCGACGTAAGAAGAGGAAGGTTATTTTTTTTTTTTTGACCAAAAGAGGAAGATTATTTAATCATAATAATTATATACTCACTCGTTAAAAAATATAAAATATTTTTAATTAAATTTAACTTTAATAAAATAATTAATTACTTTTAAAATAATTACATCTTTTTATATTTATTTTTATTAAATACTTTATAATAAATATAAAGTCGTTTATCAATAAAATTATTTAAAAAAATAATTACACTTTAAAAGATTAAAAATGTCTTATATTTTTAAACATTTAAGTTCTTAAAAATACTTTATATTTGTTTTAATAGAGGGAGTATGAAATTGAGATGTTTAAATAAAATGTACTCATGACTAACGTTTATTTTTTCTTTAATTTAGTGATATTATTTATTTATAAAAATTAATTTAAAAAATATAATTAATCTTGAAATTTGTAATTTTGTTTATAATAAAACATGGATAGTTTCTCTTATAATAAAAAAAATTAAAAAGAAACTGAAAGAAGTATAACCAATTATATGAAAACTAACCCGAACCAACTACTTAAGAATCAATCACATGTCTAGTTCAAAATTAAGCTAAAATTGGGAGAAGTAAAAACCATTAAGGAACTAATTAAACCAGTTAAAACTGACAATTCAACTAGTTCGAACTTCAAACAATCAGATTGAGAAGAAGAAGAAGAAGAAAAGGATGAGAGAAGTAGATAAAGAAGATGAAACATAATAGAGGTTTGAAAAAGGTTAAAAAAGGAGTGGGGAGAGATCTAAAAAAAACACTGAGAAGAAAACATAAAACTAGATACATTGAGCTTTTTTTTTTGGTGCAATGCTTTTTTGTTTGACGGCAAAACACCATGCTACTTATGCACCATACTACTTATGCTCGTTGTTTCACCATCATAGAACCACCATATAGAACTAGATCTACCATAAAACCACTAGATTTGGATGGAATGTATGAATGATATGAAACCAACATCTCAAAGCAAGGCAAAGGCAAAGCAAAAGAAAGAAGTAGAAAAAAATGAGAAATAGGATCTAGGTATTAGATAAACTAACATTTACTCTCCTGTGAATACTTCAACTAAGGGTTATTAATTGATGCTAATAAAATTTCTCATTCATAGGAAATTTAAAGTCCTAATTGCATCAAAGGAAAAAACAAATTAATTGAATATCCAATAAGCAAAATCAACATTCAAATACATGGTTCAAGAAAGGAATGGATTGATGGAGCACTATCCAAATAAGCATGACCTAAGAAAACATGCCACCAAATCTTTAGAATCTAGAAAAATCTATTGCAAAGAATTCTAAATTGATTCAATATTCATAAGTATATTAAATAATATAACACATTAAACTATTTCATCAATTATGAGTATGAAGGATCTAATGTAACATCTTCAATTTCAAATTTTGAATTCTAAATTGTTAAAAGGGTAAATTGATAAATTTGAGAAATTAATTAATTAATAATGTTTTTGGACAACTAATGAGATTATAGGATCATTGGGCAGCCTTGAAGGTGAACTAGATTGAAGTTTGAGCAGACCAGACATCAAATGAGGCCAAAAGTTCACCTTGGACTCACTATGCCATCAGCTACAGTGGACACACCATGCACTACCAGATGTGCAAAAATCTGAATATATCAAATATTCATACCCCTCAGAAAATAGAGAAAGGGAGAAAAGAGGACAAGAGAGGTGATAGGGAAGGATCTTTTTTAAGTTAGGGTTTCACTCTTGGACCTATTTGAAAGTATTCCAAGCTACGAATACTCAATGGTAATGTTCTTATCCTTTCCCCTTCCCTTCTATGTCAAATTTCCATAGGTTTGGGTAGAGTGAGGGTTGATTTTGTCCCCTCTTGGGCTCTAACCGAGCCCATTGTATTCTTTGGATTCTTGGGATGTTAAGTTAAATTTTTAAACTTAGGATTGATGATTTTATGATGATTTGGGATTTCTAATTAGCATTTGGATGAACCCTAAGCAAAAATCTAAAGATTAGGAGCAATGTGGGTTGTGTTTTGATGCTATTTAAGTTTATCGATGCTAAATGAGGATAATGTTATATTGGGAGTATGGAATTTGACAAAGTTGGAATTTGGGATATATGGGTTACCCAAAGTTTAGGCTTAAAAAGGGTTATTTAGAGTTGAAAATTGATTATTAATATTTAATCTTGTAGATTAAATGTTGATCGAGCTTTGTAGAGCTAGTGGACTCTTGAGGAGTTGCTAATTTGTCATAGTAATCTTTTTTGTGACAAAAGGGTTGTGTGTGTGAGATCTGTTGTGAAAACTAGCATGAATGTTTAGTGTTTTGGAAATCAATGTAAAATGATATTAAACTATAGTATTATTTCAATGTTAAAAACCTATTTATACTCATTGATTAATAATTATAATATCAGATATAGGTTTAAAATGCTAGAAAACATTGCATGTTCATCCTTAATGAATTCAATTTGTATGATTGGTATTGTATGGTCATAATCATTATGAAAGAGTGAGAGTTCACCCTAGTATTATAGGGGTATATTGTATGAAATTCATATAGTAGATTGACACCGTTGAGGCCCCAATGCTCAGTATTTATTGTTTGGAAGTTTCCAGTACTATCTTGGTGATAGATTGGGCATATAACACCCGAATATTTGAGAAATAGAGAATCTATAGTCTAAAATTAGGATAAGGCATCTATGGTCAAGGCTGCCTCCCATGATTAATAAGCTTATGCCAATCTAGTCATATGAACTTGGTCCTATTATGTTGTTAGCCTATAGATTTAGTCAGAGGAAATAAGGAGGATATAAGGTGGAGAGTATTGATCATGCATTGTATGAATGAGATATGATAATCATATGCATGATATGTATCCGATAAAATTGTTTTATGTTGCCACTTCACACCCTCATATGCTAATCTAGTATACTTATGAATAAATTAGATTATTTGGTTACTAAAATATCGTCTCACCCCCGTGGTTATATTTTTATAGGTGAAAGCTTTGACAAGGACAAAGGAAAGAAGAACACTACCATAAATTGAAGAGCTTGTAATAGTATAACTCTATATTCTTTTGGTAATTTGTGTAACTTTATATATATATATATATATATATACTAAGGACAATGCATTGTTTTTTTTTAGGTCACTTGCACGAAGTTATGTTTTGTTGTATTTTAGCCTAGAATATTGTAATTGTGGTAAGATACCAAAATACTAGTGCAAGTGTCATTATTATGATCAATGAATGTGTATGAATAGTTGCTATATGGTTGTGTTAGTTTATGCCTTTGTCCCTTGATTAATGTGGGAATCGAGGTTTTGAAGGCCAATTTGTATTTGTAATGCATATATTGGTATATGAATATTCCATTAGGTGCCTTATGGTCCAAATGATTTAGTTTAAGTGATCCTATTCTATTAGCATTTAGTTTAGGGGTTTAGACACTCTTAGGTGACTTTTGAAAGGAAAAAGATTCATTTTATGCTCGATTGTTCAACTTTTTAATGGTAAATTTTGTAGTGAAACTAGTGCCAATAGATAAGTGACTCAAAAATTAACATATAGATACTTGAATCACTCAAATCGAATGTTAAATGATAAATATGCACTCTCTAAAAATTGGTCCCATTGTGCTTTCATAACAGCAGGTGATGGACCTTATGGCACTAATGACATGACAAGCAATCTTGGAGAGCTTGAGGATGGCAATTATGAGAATGGTGGTATGAAAAGAGCCCAAGGCAAGGACCAAAGAGCCCAATACTTCCAATATAATATACCCAAGGACCCTTTGCAATTTATTAGAGGCCCAATAATAAGAGATCGAACTAAAACCATAAAGCAAGCCTTGTTCAATCTTATGCAAGCAGTCCAAGAGCTTGGATAGCATTGGGGCATGCCTCTTAAGCCTAAAGGAAAGCATCTAGGCACGTATAATATGTTTAAGATTCAAATCCATGAAGAGTCAAGCCCAAGAGGTGCAAACACTAGTCAAATACAAGGAATACTACAAGTGGAGCCTCTTACAAGAAAGGAAGCATGAAATCTTAGTGAAGAGCTCATGGGAGGCGTTTTGAGTCCCTTAGAATCTTCAATTGCTTTCTAATTTAGTGATCTTTTAACTTGATTTCCTTTTTTTAAGAAGCAAGGCTAATTATAGTTTTCTATTTTAAGTCTAGTCAAAGATTAAGATTAACTATATTATTTTTCAAGTTTTGTAATTCCATAATTTTAGGATCACATCTCTTAAATTATGTGGCTGAATATTTTCTCCCTTATTTTATATTATTTTCATTTCTCTTTTTAGTATTAGAAAATTAGGGTTTTAATTTTAGAAAATAGTCTTTTTTGTTAGCATATATATTAGGCGTGCTCCCTTTTATAAAGAGGAAGAGAAGTTGAATTAAATTATTCATTTTAAAATTTATAACTCTTGTAAGCTTTAGTACTTTATGGTGACATTCCTTACAAGAAACGTACGTGATCAAGAATTTGATCAACTATTGTGGTGTCTTTGAAGGTTGAGGTTTCTAGATGCAAGTGCTTTAGAGGATCTTATCCTTGATCATTATCCTTTTGGTTTTCATTTATTTCTTTGTTTTCTTCATAAATTTCATCTCCTCCTTTTTGTTCTTGTATTTTTGTTGTGTTTCAGGGTTTTGTTCCTAAACTAGCCTGATTCTGCTTCTAAGTCCCTTATCAGTAAAAGTGCACCGTGGCACGTTACACAGTGAGAGAACTTTCACTTCTATGCCATCCACCATAACAGATGACGCATGCATTGGAGTAAACAATGCATTTTGCATAATGTCCAATTTGCCCTCTTTGATGCTTGTATGCTATGATTCTTGTTTCCATGCTTCCGTATTCTTTTATTTGTATGTTTTAGATTATTATTTAAGCTCAAATATCTTTTAAAAAAGGGTTTATTTGTACCCAACTTTTGAACTTTTAATTTCTAAATCCTTGATTACTATGGTAATCTAATATAAGGATTTGTTTAATCTTGATTATTTTAATAGTGGTTATATGGTTTGTTCTGGTAATATCAAGGCAGACATTACATCTAACGCTTGCAAATTAAGAAATATACCTTGATAAATAATATTGGAAGTTGTTGATCTTGTATTAGCCCCATTGTCATGCAATAGATTTTTTTTTATGGAACATGCAATAGAATTTTTAAACATTTCATAGTCCTCACTCTTAAAAATGCAATATAGAGTTGCCCATGTGTAAATACAAGCTTCAAAAAGTATAATCTAACATAACGTAATGATTGCCCTAAACTTTTATTAATACTCATTGCAAATAAAAGAGCAATTGAAAAGCTTTGGTGTGAATTACAAATTCCTTAGACTAAAAAAATGCTTCTCTAAACACATATTCTTAATTGAACTAATATTCCATAACAAATAATACAGAGTCAGAATAGTGTTTAGTTTCATTTTTTTTACATAGTCAAGAACATAACTTATTTGTTGCTTCATCACATAGTACAAGTCATGTCATCTCATACCAAAATCTTATAGCTTTTATACTTTGACCTTATTTATCCTTCAAATATGTGAGTAGCATATAACAAATATGCTGGTGCAAAGGCATTTTAAACTTGTTATTAAACTCAATTGATACCTTTTTTTTTAAGTATTTTAATTGTATGAGCTTGTCCTTTAATAAATGCTTTTAATATTATTAGCCAGCAATTGAATTTTTTTCATTGATAACATTCACACTTATTTTAAAAAGTAACAATTAACTAAAATCACAATCATTATTGAATTTATAAACTTGTATGCCACAGCAGTTAAGGATAGCAATAATATTAGGGAGAATTATGTTGAAATTTCTCACAAAAAAATTAATTGCCATAAGATCTATTAACAACAATCTAAGGTTATTGACAAGATCGACTTTGTAGTAATTAATTATCTTATATGATATGTATATGTAATTTTTTTCCCATAATATTAAGCTCAATAGTAGATAACAAACATCAAATTTTCATAGCACTAGACAAATGGGCTATGGGCTAGCCCACGAGCGAACCTGCACGAGGTGACATTTTTGCGAGTTAGGTTGGGCCAGCCTGTCAAATAAAACGGGCTGAAAAAACCCAATCCAACTCTAAAAAATGCACCAAAATTTTTCTTTTAATAATTTAAAATTTATACAATATAAGTATATAAATTTAATCTGCATGTCAAAATTAAAAAAAATTGTAAATAAATAAAATAAATATAGAATTCTATCAAGTAAATTTTAGTCCACACTCTATGGCAAATTAACAATTAACAAGTATCCAAATACAGCCACTACAATTTAAATTGTTCAATAGCACACGACTTGAGTTCAAAGTCTACTCAAACTCTAAATCAACAACAGTCCAACTTTTAAATGAATATAATACTCAAAACACTATTATTTAGTCCTTGCCTTTCTTTCCTTCAACATGTAAGAGGTAAAGCTCATACATACAAAGGCATCTTTACCTTTCCTTTATTGACCTCACATTTGTAATTTAACTAATATTATTAATTGTCAAACTCAAAACCATGAATCATACACAAACAGATTAATAATTTATTTTTTCAATAAAGAACAAATTAATAATTTAAGTAATGTTATTAATTGTCAAACTTAAAATAATGAACCACACACAAATAGATTAAGTAACAATGATGCTAACAATAATTTCATAATAAAACTCACACAAAGTAGAAAGCCAAAAGATTCGTCATCTCTACCCCTACTACAATGCAGACCTATGTTCATTTATATGCTTGAGAAAAGATGAGGCTTACCACCCACAACTCTAAAACTTAAAAAGAGAAAAGAAAAAAGGGTTAGTAGGCTAGCCCATTTAGCTCGTAAATTTTTACGGTTTGGGTCAACCCAACCTGTTTTGAAAAATGGGCTCATTTTTTCAACTCAACCCGCCAAAATAAGCGAGCTGGTGGGTTGGCTTGTCAGGTTGAGTCCGTTTGCTTGGCTTTAAATCTTCATGATCATCCCCTCTTTGTCAAAGAGGAAATACATAATTTAAAGAGATTTTGGCTTCTCATTGGCACTACTATTAAAAAAAGACAACATGAACTGAAAGGGAAAAAAAGCATATGTTTCAAAATTTAGGTATAATCAGCATGGGATATATGCACACACACATCCCTATGCCTTAATTAAGGAAAATTCTGAATTAATACATTGGACACACTATTAACATAATTATACACATTTATTTTAATTTTCACATAAATCAAAATATGAAACTTTTTGTAGAAATATCGACAACACCTCCTTTATTAATAGAACCTTCCAAAATCTCTAAAATAGAAATTTTTGCAAAATAACAATCCAAATACGAAGCTCCACTCCTCAATAATAGACAAATAACATAATAAAAGGTTAGAACCTTAGCTATAGTTAACGCAGAGCAACTAAACATTTTATCAAAACATGACATAATAACTACATAATTACATCCAATGAGTATATGCTCAAAAAAGAAAAGTTTCCTGATCAAATCTACAATAAGCCCCTAAAAGGTCAGTAGGAGGTGTAATGTTAATTGCATTATCTGAGACAAAAAATATTTATAGCGAATAATGCCTAAATAATAAAGTTGAGAAGAATAAGAACGTATAGATTCAAATAACCATAAGCAAATTAAAGATAACTACTCAATATAATATAATCACCAAAGTTGAAGATTGAAAGATTTCTATAGAGCTTAAAAAATACTGAACCATTAATTTACATTTAGAAAGAGTCTTTATCACTTAGTCTTGAGAAATCTAATAGATTAAATAATTAGAAATAGAAACATTTAAAAATTAAAATAAATGAAGTATATATTTTACAAATTGATTAAAAGTTACTATTATGATAACTTTATAGAATGTGTTACAGATATGGATATATAATCCACAAAAGGTAATTAACCAAACACAACTAAAGCTAAGAAACAGATGTGGACACACAATTTATAGGGGTAACTAACCAAATGTGGCTAGAGCCATAAAATAGCCATAATCCTTAATCTATAATTCCATCCTATTTTCTCTTCAAATCCATTCCAACAACTTCCAATATAAATTCCAAACTTTTTAAAAACAAAGAACATCTAAACCCATTTCCTCTTACAATGGCTATATGTTTACAGCATAATACCTACCTTATGCTCTGAATCCTTAAAGCTTGCTAAATCAAAATTTCCCCTTTCTTCCTCCTACTTGCACAATAGCTACAACAATTGAGGAAATCAAAATGTCATCTTTAGACAATGCTAAGCAATATGCACACAACCAAAAGAGGATGAAGGGTGGATTCAACTCACCAAGTTAGTTGAGGAAATAAGAGCAACACATAAACCTTCCTCACCAAATTGATAACTTCAAAAGGATGGAGAAGAGAAGTACCTGCCATGTATAGTTGAAGAAGGACGAAAGAGGGAGAGTGTTGACAATGAAGTAGGGGAGGAAAGAGGGAGAGTGTTAATAGTGAAGCAAGGGAGGAAAGAGTTCAATGTACCCCCATAGCTACACTAGAATAGTGACATACCTAGACATTATTGTTGCTCGAGAAGAGAAGAGAGCATCAACTATATTTTAAAAAAGTCATAGCAAGCAACTAATTGGTGGAAATTTCCTTTACTCTCATTAGTCTATATACTTTGGTCACATTTTGATACCCCTTTCTCAATTTGTCAATTCATTGTAAATGCATATATCCCACATAATTTATTCCCTCTATTTTTCAATGCCATCTATTTTGAAATTACAACAATAACTACTAATAAATAATTTATTACTATTTATCAGTTACAAAAATGTAATTAATATTCACGAAATAAATATAACTTATATCTTATAAATGAAAATTGATAACTAATAGTAAATTCGATATTTGAAGAAAATGAAATTAATGTGACTAATAATTAAAAAACTGATGACAATATTACTATTAAAAATCATTAACCGATAATAATGACATTGATATTAGTCATTAGTTTTTAAAAAAATTACTTAGGAAATAACATCCGAACCAGTACTCTATTTCTACTATTCTATTTTGAAAATTTCATTTAATAGTAATAAGTTATCCATGAATGAAATTATTGCTTTATGTTGACGTGAGAAATAGATGTGTACTTCCAAACATCTCTAAAAAATGATTCTCCATGTCTTTGGTAGTCAACATTTATTCTTAGTGGATTTTCTCCCATTCAACCATTAAGCTTCACATAGGTTATGATGAAATCCTCTCATTTGTGGTCCCTTTATGATTTATTTTTGAATGTAATGATTGTGATTATGATGAAAATTTCACTCCATACATTCCCAAAGCATTAATCCCTCATATGTGCATTTAGAAGCCTATGACATAGTATGCTTTTCTAAGTTGTTAAATGATCAATTAAAGGGAAAAATCCAAATTATAAAAATTCAGAGGACCCTTCTCCTATCAATGATGAAGGGCCACTAATTCATACAAGTTACTCTAATCTTCATTTGTGACTAAAACATTGCTATAGCTGAAGATCTTTCCTTCAACAAGTATGACTACTTGAGTGACATAAACTATTCTTAAGAAATGAGGTGTATTGTTGTAAGAGTGTTGAGAAAGTGGCATTTAAAGTAGGAAAACCCACCATACAACACCTGGAACATATGTTTCTTGCTTATTGATAAAAAGATGTCCATCCATGACAAATCTTCTCACTCTCTTTCATGGTTAAACTAACATTTATCTTGTTCATGGAGTACAAATTCAAGCATCTATCTAAACTAAGAATTAGGTTAAATGATTTTAAGCTGAACCAACTAAGGGAAAAGTGTACTTCATAGAAAATTTTTGAAGTTTTGCCAAATAATGAGGACAACAAGGCTACCACACACACCCTGGGAAGATCAATTTCCATGCAAACACATTTGTCCATGCTCATGATGTAGAGATTGCTTCTTATGGATTCAACTTCTTGCCTATATAAGATATGATCAAGAAAGTAGTTTTGGAAAAATGGAAAAAAAAATGTTGACCATTTGGTTAGTAAGTCTCTAATCCCTAGTTGATTTTTCTATGTTAACTAATTTAGTGTACCTTATATGTTGAGAATCTTACAGACGTCATAGGTTTCCTCTAAGGATTTGGCACCATCCAAGATTATAATATTGGTCTTGAGAACAAGAATAGGTTGTCATTCACATTTGTTAATCAATAGTGAAAAACTTTCATTCACAACATTTTTCCTCTCTTCTATCTTTTTCTTATTGAGCATCTTGGCTAATGAACAATTTGTTGACTCATCTTAATTTTACTAGTCTACATAAATATAGGGTGAGGTCAATTAATGTTGTCCTATTCAGTGAGAGTGCACTTAATGCTTTCAATGCAAAAATGTCATAAATGAAACCACTCATAATTGTTGTCAGTCAACTATGTATTGTTAGCTTCTACAAGAGTACTTTAAAATCTATCATTGATTAGACATTATAAAAAAACAGATAATTAGAGATGAAAATTTTTGTCATAAAATAGGGACAAATTAGTGACAAAATTGTCTATCACAAATTAGTGACAAAATGTCTGTAAAAAATGAGCAATGAAATTAGCGACGGAATTGCTATTTGACAATTAGTGATAGAATTTCTGTTTAATAGTTAGTGACATAATTTCCATCACAATTCTGTCACTAATTTATTTTTAATTTTTTAATCAAATTGCAAATGATTATTTTAAATATTTTATTTCATAGGTAGCATTTTTTATATACCTAAATACTTGTTGATTTTATAAAATCAAGGTAAAATAAGTATTTTGAATATACTAAATAATTATACCATAAAGTAAGCATGTTAAATATTTAAAAATACATGATGTATAAATGTCATAAATTTGAAGAAAATATAACAATGTTGTTAACAAGTCATAATAATATAAGCCACAGCTAATAAGTGTCTTTTTTTTGTCTCAAGGTCTCTTATCATTTTTAGAATTTGAATTGTTAGAGTTCTTTGAAATTTTCTGCTCTAGTGCTTCCAATCGAGACAAAATATTCATGTTCAATTCTTTAAGATTCTTATTCTCTTGTCTAAGCTCAATGATTAGCTCTTGTTGCTCTTGTCGCTCTTGTCAGACCTTTGTGACTATCGTCCTACGCAATTCCTCTTCAAAATTAGCATGAAGCCTTGAGTTGTTAATGGAAGAAGAGGACCTATAAGAATGAGACGTAAAGTCAATATCAAAAACCTCAGACCCTAACCTATAGATGCGACCCTTCTTGTTCTTTCCACAAATAGCCTCTAACCAAATGTCAATTTCTTCTTCATCATTCAAATCATTTGATGCTACAATTGGAGAAACTACATTAGAACATTTGGAAGCCTTAAGCCTCATGTAATAATCTTGTTAAAAAAAAAGTAATGATTATAGAAATTTACAATATAAAAATAGGTATAAATTTAAAACCATGTTTGCAAGAAATAATTCAACATCATAATATAGTAATAATACTTCATAAAATCCAAACATAAAATCTAAACTCTACTACCTAAGATAACCTAACAATAACCTAAAGAAAATATATAAATTACAAAGATCTCAATCCTACATATGCC
Organism: Prosopis cineraria; assembly: GCF_029017545.1. Lineage (NCBI taxonomy): Eukaryota > Viridiplantae > Streptophyta > Magnoliopsida > Fabales > Fabaceae > Prosopis > Prosopis cineraria. The sequence goes on from NW_026555337.1 coordinate 42,300,783, forward strand.
TTAATAAAAGCTTTTGTTCATGCTTTCAAAAAGAATTTCAAGACCATACAATTAAATGATTCAAAAGCAATAATCAAATAATGAAAACTAAAAGTTATTTAATAGCTAGTTAGAACATTTCTAATAGTAATAAAAGAAAACTCACACAACCAGTCAGGCTTGTGGCCTTAATTCCAATGACAATGAACATTCTAAATCAAAACTCACATAGCTAATCAGGCCTTTAGCCTTCAATAGAATTTCAATAAATATTAAGATAATAAATCAAGATCCACACTATAACTAGTCAAGCCCTTAGCCTTCACCACAATTCAAATAACAATTACCAACATATACTTATATAAACTTCAGCTGACCTATGATCCACAAGTTGACCTATGATCCACAAGTTGGCAAGTTTGCTCATTAAAATGTGTCTTCTTAAACAATTCAAACATTGTAAGTTTTCTCTCCAACTCTAAAGACTAAAATTATTTATAAAAAAGAATAATATCATGCATTAAATAAATAATGATTGCATTTGAAGATGAACTCTTACCAGCCTCCTCTTATGCTCATTATCAGGAATGCTACCCTTTTTTGTGTTGAGTGCCTCCTGTGGAAGATGCCGCTTGGTTTTAGCTATGTCACACTTGGCCTTATAATTTCCTGATGTCCATATTTTCTCTAAATTATCCATCACATCGTCTAAAATTCAATTAGGCCTAACATTTTTTTGAAAGAGGTCATGCCTCACATTATGCACTGTGTTTCTCAAGATGTGTGCACACTTGGAATTCTAATTTTTTTTAATAGAAACTTCATCTTATGGTAGTCATTTATATTTTTTCTTCATAAATGATAAGAAACAAATCAAAAATTTTATAAAATAAAAGAAAAACTCAACACATAATACAATTATATAATATAAATAAGATATATTGCCCATTTAGCAAACCACATTTATTTGATTTGAGAGGGTGTCACTTTCTAACTAGAGCATGGATGCTCACAAGTTGTCCCTAAACTATATACCAAAAGTCACAAATATTTTTAAACTCAACTATAGGTCAATTCTGTTTCTCAACTTTCATTTTCTCACTATTAGTTGAACGTTAGTGGGCCCAACATTATACTTTTTTAAATATTTTTTATTATAAAATATTTGAGTTAAGGGAAAAGATGACAATTTGAATAGAAGTTGAGGGGGCAAAAATGACCATTAACATGCTAAAAATATTAAAAATAATAGAACCCATTGATGATTAACGGACGTTAAGTTTTTAACATCAGGGTGATAATGGAGGAAATCTTTAAAGTTGAAAGATAAAATTGACTTGTGGTTAAGTTTAGGACCATTTGTGACTTTTCATGTATAGTTTAGGAATAAAAATGATCCTTGACCCTAATAAAAATATGACAATATAAATTTTTAAAATATCTATAATAATGTTCTCAAATATATGGTATCTTTGTATAAAATAACCTAAAACTTAAATAATTAATTAATATTTTATATATTTTTTAGAAAATAATTTTTTAGGCCAAAATCAAGCTCGATCGATCTTGACTCAAATTTTGTTAGGCTAATTCAAACTAACCCGAATGAGCCCAACCATAAAAAATACACAAATTTTCTAATCTTGGTTCTAAATTCTTTCGAGCTTAAATTATCATCTCTAAATAGGTACATTTTATAAAAATAAATACAAGTTGGAATTAATTCCTTACTATTTAGAGAGGATCATTTTGCATTGCTAGTTCCTTACAATTTTTGCAGATCCAATCACTACCATGTCATCTCTTATGCCACCTCACAAGAACACACCACTCACTACTTTTACCATTTCGTTATAACTTAGGCCTTCATGCCACATCACCTTCATCTTAACAATCTATTTTAATTCTCTTTAAATGTGACATTACCTTGTTTCGAACCCAAGACCTCTCTTTTCATTTCCAGTTAAGCTGTGATACCTTTTCATTCTCATTATACAAAATTTAATATATATCACTTAATTGAACACATATATTTAACTTAAATGTATTTTTTATTTAATATATTATTATTTAAATATGTTAATAATATATATTGTCATACACACACATTAACAAATAAATATTTAATTTAATATTTTTTATTAGTTAATAAATATATTATTTAATAGCAAATAATATATATTATGAAAATAAATATTTTTATATATTGTTCTATATTATATATGTTATAATTAAAATATTTTCATATGGTAAAACTTTTATTTTATACTAAAATTTACATAATAAAAGGAAACATATTTTTTACATCATTTTATATTATATATTTACCCATAATAAGAGAAAATTTATTTGTGAAATTATTTAATTTGATAATTTTAAAGATTTTTTTATGTGAAACTCTCTATGTATATTATAAATTATTTATTTTTATAAAATATTTGAGATCCTTTTATTAATTTTTTAATTAAAAATATTTGTCATTATTATAAAAATTTGGCAATGAATTTATGTTGGAACGTTTCATGATTAAACTTAGTTTAAACTAATGACAACTGAATCAATGATGATATAACCTTGAAATATCCAACATATGCCAAGAAGTTTTATGCACTTGAGAAAGTAATAGATAATTTTCAAATAGAGACATACTACAATGATAAAGTTAAACGTACGTATAATGTGTGTGTGTGTTCAAAAATTAGTATTTTGTGAAAAAAGTTTGCAAAATACAAGTAAAGACACACTAGATTATAATGAACTATTTTCTCAATTTATTAAAACTATAAAATAGAATAGATATTAAAAATACTAAAATAATAAATTAGCAACAGAATAGTGACGGAAATACTTTCCAATGGAATTAGCAACGGAATATTCCATGGAAAAAAATTAGCCACGGAATTTAGTGATGAATATCTGATGAAAATTAGCAATGAAAATATTCCGTTACTAATTTCCTAGCAAAATAGGAATTGGTTATCCTTGAGGTTAGCCACGGACATTGTTGTTGCTAATTCCCGTCTCAAATGTTTTAGTGATGAAATTTGTGACAAATTTGCGACAATCAATTTGTGACAAAAATATTCTATCGCTAATATTAGTGATGAAATTAATGATAGATTTACAACGGATTTACAATGTAATTTTTTCTCATTGATAATTTTTGTCGCTAAAACATTGTTTTTTTGTAGTGAGATTTACATACATCATTATATATGAATTACACGTTATGTATTTGCTATTTTATTTTTCAAACAAGACAAGCTTCAACTAAGCAACTATGGAACAACAATTTATGTGCACTTTAACCTACCAATTGATGCAATTGAAAAGTTGCTAGCCATGTATTACTATTCTCATTCCCATATCTTCTTGCTCCACGTTCATTTGTTATGATATTATTTAATGAACATATATTGTTTTACAATATAAGAAACTCTAAAGAATTGTCTCAGACATTCTCATAGGTTGTGTCTAAAAACATAGACTACTTCAATCTAGAATATCTTCTTACTTGTTTTATTAGAATTCCTATCTACAAATTGAGGGACCTTGATGGTGTAATAGTTTTTAATCTTTAAAATATTGTGTTGTCGTGCTTCGATTATGTTTTTACATTGATGTGTGTGGGTGCGCGCGCATCTAAAAAACTCAAAATTAAGCATACGCTAAATGACATATGATCTTCATCATATATATGTAAAAGGTGTGTGAAGCCATGATAAAATGCAAGATTATGAAAGTGGAGACTTCCTAGATTTGGCATTATAAAGGATGTGGCCCATGTGATGCCAAACCCAAGCAAAATGCTTAGAAAAATCCTTACTGCAAAACATGTAAAAAAATTGATTACTTGTGGTGAGATGTCTCATTTAACTAATTAAGCAAATAACCTAATTCATTTCTTTTAATATGTTTAGAGTACATTATATAGCAAGTACCGATTCTGGCCATTGTTCTATTGTCTTCTTCAATCGAATCGCTATAGAATTGCTCGAGACGACAACATCAAATTTACTAACAAAGATAAATAAGGTTAGATGACATTTTGCTATGCTTTTCAACTGTTTATTTCATAAAAATTTTGAAAAATAAGTCTCTTTACCATCAAAACAAAAGAGGCCTTCTTCCTTCCCAAGGATATTCAACATCCTTAACAGAAAGGAAATGCTTGTATGACTTAGGATTATAAAGTTCAACATTCAAAATCCATTTGTTGGAATTAGTGTCATAAAGCATATAAAAGATGTTAACTTCATGAAAAGATTTAGCTATACCTATGGACTGATACCATACTTAGTCATACTTTTCTATTATGTCAATTATAAAAAATATGCTTACATTAAAAAAAAAATCTTTCATTGCATTATCTATTTCCAAGAAGACCATACATCCAAGTTATAGAGATAAGAAGCAGGCATGAAATATTATTGATGATGAACAAATATGTCATAAAAAAATTCACAAACTGATTCATTACGAACTTATTTCTTCTAGAAGTCTATATTAACTAATAGTGCATCAAAGGGTATAGTATTAATGCCTTCTAAATCGTAAGGATCTAAGAAGTACCCTCATTACACAATGGTTGATGATGAAGTAGAGCTTGCAACATCTTAGTTCCCTAAACTTTCTAATGGTAAGGACAAAAAGAGGGTTAATGTTATGAACCTAAATGCTAAAAAAGGAGCCAAAGGAATTGGGGCAATGCTAACACCAGATTTTAGTAGCACAAAAAATCCCCATTGGATCAAGAAAGAGAATTGGATTTCATATTTGTCAACAGTAGTCCACTATTTGATTTCATTTTATATTTTAGTCCCATTAAGTCTTATTTGTTTTAAGCTTTTTTTTTCACCTAGCTGGACAACAATTTTATTTGAATTTATCTGAGGTTTATGGATCTTTTTGATATTTGCATGTTGGATATTATAGTGGTTACTTAATATTAAGCTTTTTTTAATGAAAAAGTTGATTGGTACTCTCAACTTTATTTAAGTTTAACACAAAGTTTCAACTAATGAATGGGATATGTTGCATAAATGTTCATGCCACAAAAAAAAAAAAACAAATAGCAGTACAAATTTGTGGATTTAAATTCTCAAACCATTTATAACCATCTTGTAACTATCACATAATAATAATAATATAATAATAATAATAATAATAATAATAATAATAATAATAATAATAATAAATAAATAAATAAATAAATAAATAAATAAATAAGTTAAGGATTGGCCTTCATTACCTCAACTCATTATTAATGAAACTTCACTAAATCAGACTACTTAGTTTAGTCATAAGTTAAAATATGTTAGTTCACAAAATATCTCACAATAGCATTGTAATAATACTGTGTGATCTATCCTATTGCTTTCATTAGTTATCATTCAGTCAAAAATGACTAATAGATCCTATTTTATTGAGGATTATGTTTAAATATTTATTAGACATTACAAGTTAGTAACTGATGGTTGATAACTCACATATCCTTGTATCATAGAATATATCATTGAATTTACCCAAATATAAACTATGCTACATACTTGGGAAATATTAATTGGAAGTTCAAGCAACAACATTTAAGAGGGAGTGAATTGGGTGTTTAGGAAATTTTTAGTTTCCTCAAACTTTTCACAACTTGAAGTATATATTAAGATGCAACTTGAAGTTTTAACACAATAAATCAAAGTAAAACTTAAATACTTCAATTGCAGATTTATTAAAACACTTGATTAAGAGCATAATTGATGAATACAAGTGTTAAAGCCAATCCAAATCAATGAATACTATTTTTTTAAACATATTAGAACAACGTTGACATAATACAATAGATTTGCAAAAATGCTTTCAAATTTAAGGATAAATTCTATTCTACAAATTTTAAACATCTTGCGAAATATAAATTCTTTAATATAAGAACAAAGAGAGTATGCAAAGTATGATTGAGTTGGATTTAAGGAGAGTAGAGATAGAAATACTGCAAAGTTGATTTATCTTGGTTTAGCCGATCACTTGGCTTACATCCAGTCTTGAAACTCATACTTGAGATTTTTTATTATGACACAAGCTTTAATAGGTGCTTGCTACTACAGTATAATCTACAAGCTTTTAGAGGAACTTGTGAGCCATTTATAAGGTCTATTACTGCACTAGTAAGTCTCCTTAACTCCTTACTTCAAGACAATAAGCATCCTCTCAATATACCAAGGAAGTCCTTCCTCAAATATCTTTAATAATAGAGATTGTCTTTTCCTAACAAGTTCTCTCTCAAAGAAGTGACTAGGAAATTCTTAAGCACAATTAGAATCGCTCTTAAAGAGTGGATATAACAATGCCTGAGAAATAGCTTGAGAGCTTTTTACATGAATATAGTGTAAAATGAAAGTTTGATGTAAATTCTATGTGTTCAATCTATTTGAGCATTACCCGCTAACTCAAATGATATCTTATTTATAAATTTTCATGGGTTAGGACCGTTGAAACCCATAAGATACAAAATTATAGCTATTATGCACATGTGGAAGTGATTTATGACACAAAAAGAACTTTTCTATGAAAAACATTAAATGCTGTCAGAACTTTCATTCAAATGTGGAAAAACATGATTCAAGCATATATGAGCTATCTTTACTTTAGCTTGTTTACACTTTACTTTGATCTAAGTGTGGATCAATTTGGATTCAAGTGTGTTTGATGAAACTAAAGCACCAAGCGTCATTATAAGCCTAAAACATGCATGTGCAACTAATAATCCAAGCGTGAATAAGTGTATAAAGGCACTTTACCTTTTTATGATGTGAAACATGCTTGGGCAACTTCCAAACTAAGCTTGAATAGCTTGTTCGGTACTAAGGATCATTTTAAGTTAGACTTAAAGATTAATAAGTGTTTTATCCATTCAAGCGTAGACTTAACAGAATCCAAGCGTGCATTTCTTCTTAGGCACACTTCAAAATAACACTTAAGGTCAATCAAGGGTGGATAAAAATAATGTCTAAGAGTGAATCAAATTACAGAAGCTTATCCAAAATATTTCTCTATATTAACCTACTAATCAAGCATAGACACAAAGATATCTAATCGTGAACTAACATACAATAGTATGTCTTCACTTTTGATGCTCTAATTCAAGCAAGATCCAATTATGGTTCAATCTTAAATGAGATCCTCTAAGTCCTACATGCTCACAAAATGATCAAACACATATGGGACACTTACAGTGCCAAGTGTGGATGAAATAATGTGAATCGTAAGTGCATGCAAATATGTGTCAAACATGCATTGGCATTTCTTGTCCTTGCATGGATAAGATTTTTTAACTTTAAGGACTTATGAGTCTATGACTTTCTATTTGATGCAATCTTACTTTAATTTATGTTTAAGCTCTCAATTAGTTTTTACAAATTTATCTAAGAGAAGAATAAAATAAATACAACCTATGAAAACCCTTTTTCTTCTTTTGATTCTTCTTTCTCTTGAATGTAGCATGCTCATGTTGATTCCATTTTTGTTTCTTCACACTCACTTCCATTTCTTTATGTGCAGCATGCTTGAGATAACTTCATTAAAGGTTTTTTATGTGTACTCTTTCTTCTTGAAGTTTGTCACTTGATTTATGACATTCAATCTGCATAAGTAATAAATACCTTCATTTTTGTTTTATTATCCTCAAAATACTTGGTTTAACATTAACTATAACTATATCAAGAACATTAGTCCATAAATATGAGTAAATTAACTATACCAACCTCATTAGTCCATGAATATGAGTAAATTAACTATACCAACCTCATTAGTCCATGAATATAAGCAAATGAAAATTAAACTTATTCAAAGCTATAACTTACTAATATAATTTCCTAATGTTACCATATGGAGGATCATTAGCTAATGCAATTTATTCCTTTGGGTGTGAGAATGAACCTGAAACATCCAATGTGTGAACACCACCTAAAATCTTAATCTTAATTCTATTATCTTCTATAAATAATTTTCTACAAGTAAATGTATAACAAAAAAAGAGACACTTTGGAAACATAAAGAAGTCAAACAACCAAAAAGTATAAACAATAATGCCATATTTAAGATATTATTTAATATTGTTAATTAAAGTTTTCATTAGAGAAAATTTTGAAAAAAATTAATTACAATAGTTTGACCAATGGTTAATGGCCTGTGGGTAAAGCTATGAATCAAATAGGTGGAATTACATGACTTGAATTAAATAACCTATTGAAAATAATTTCTAATATTCCTCCTTTAGAATTCATGATTGGTGGAAATTAAACACATTTTTTATCATTACAATAATCAACTTTAGTAATTAAGATTCAAAACATTTGATCTCAAATCATGTAAAAGTAGTATTTGAAATTTATTTGTGTCAAAATTTAAAAATCTCATAGGCGACACCATTACATCCTCACACATTCATCAAAACAAATGAGTTATCCAAATGCTACTATTAGTATAATTCTAGCATCTAAACACCATGTTTATAACAATCTTTATAACTAAAAAAATATGAAATATGATTTCTGAGGCATTATCAACACCCTTCAAAATTTGGAGGCAAACTAACTCTTTTTTTTTCAATGGCAAATGCTTCTGGAAAATTTCAATTAACTCCAAAAACATCTCAACTCTCTTCTCATGATAAATCTAAAAATGTTGCTGGTAACAACTATGTTATTCACTATTCAACTCCTTATATTCTCTAATCATTACTAAATATTATTAACCCTTTGGTTCATATGAATGAAACAAATGAACTTCTCAGCTCTAGCATGAGTACTGTCTTACAAAAGAAAAGAGCAGCAAGATAGAAGAGAAGTCACACTGAAAACCAAAACCATACCTTTTATGATGAAATTGATCAAGACAAATTGTCAAACTCTACTGGTATTATTACAATCTTTAGGCCTATTCCTTAATGCATCTTTATTTGTTTATGTCATATTATTCATGTGTAAGAGAAGTATCTCATCTTTACTTGAAGTCAATTTTGTTTAAAAGGAAAGTAGTTGGATTATATGCACATGGACCATAAGGAAATGTTCATTGTCTCGAAAATATTAGAGAAACAGGTTTTAAGACTAATACTATAGTTCAAAGTATAATCTTTAACATGTCTCGTGACTTATTCTCATTATTGTCATTATTGTCATTTTAAACACTTTTAATTTTTTATATGTGGCAAGTGCAATCAACATGATTAAAAACCTTTCATAGTGGAGAACACAGATCTTAAATGAAGTTCAAAAGATGCCATGAAATAGAATAAAGAAGGAATTGATTTTTAGTCCACAATTTGTTGATTATTCTTTATTAATGTTCTAGACACCTAAAGAAGTTGATCAGCATCAAGAAAGAACTAATGGAGATAGCTCACCTCTACAAGATATCTCAAATGGTATTTATATACTTTCGAAAACCAGTTAAAATTTTCCTCAAAATTTAGATAAACATACTCATGTATCTTATACGATCCATCACAGTTTCTTCAAATAGTTTAAGCAAAAGTAAGAGATGTAGTCTTCTTGCAAGTGTTTCATCTAGTATTAAAAATAAAAGTCAATATGGAAAAATCAATCTTTCATCTCTCACACCATATGCCATACAAAGTTCTTCTACTGTTAAAGAGAACTAAGATATTTTGAAGAACTCAATCAAAATCATCATACCACTTGAGTTTCTAATTCTTCAATGACATGGAATTTCAATAACTTAACAACAAATCTGGAAGAAAGGTTTGGATATTTAGTTGATACAAGTACCTGTAACACATAAATAATTGAATAATGAAACTACAATATATTGGAGTTTTCTATATCATTCACCTAACTTAATAACTATTTTTCTATACATCAAAATCTCTCTTATAGGATCTAAAGGTGAAAGATAGGACTGTAACTAAAATGTAGACCTATAATGGTATTATCAAATGGAAGGCAGGATAGAAGACATTTCAAGTATTCTATAGGTTTTTTATGATCAAATGTCATGTTTTGCAAACTTTTAGCATTCAATATTAACATTACATGATTTTATCTATCACTTTGAAACCATTTTTTTCTAGATTACTTAGACGATGGAGACCTTACTTACTATTGTCAACATTATGGAGATAAAATGTGGTTATTTGAATGTCTTAAACATGCATCAAGTAAAGTTGCTCCATTATTATCAATCCATTGTTGTCATAGGAAGATATAAGTGCCTAACTTTAAGGACCCACCATAATAATTGTATCAACTATACTTCAGCAAGTAGTTTAAATACTCCAAAAGCTTCTAGGAAAACATAAGAGCTTATAATATAAGTTTTCTTTCACTTCTATGGGTAGTCAGATTAATCACTTCCTTAATAATAGGGGGTCCATATATGTTTGTTTTGTCCAGTTAGAATTATCATCACTTAGAAAGTCTAGTCTTCTATCACAGATCCTATATAATGTCCACTTTGATATTACCAAATTGTAACCATTCTCATAATAAAGGTAATTAGGAGACATTAAGCTCATATGCTTACCTTAATCACATCAACATGAAATAATCCAAAAATAATATTTTGAAATGTTTGGGATTGCAAATTTCTTTAAAACATGCTTAAAGTTAAAATAATATGTAATTATGTGCAATGGAAGAATTTAGGAATACATAATCATAACATATTAAAAAACAAGCCAATAGGACGCATATGCTGCAGCATGTTGCACAGAGAATTAAATTCTCATGCTATGCCATGCACCGCGGCATGCATACCTACACTGCAGCACACATGATAGTTTGTTTAGAACAAACTTTTGACGTGCACCATTTTCATATAAGGTCTGATTTAAGTCATTTAAGTGCCCACACATAACTTATTTCATAATCTAACAATGACTAAAGTTTCATTTCAATTTGATATTTTATTTAAAAATTGAGCACTCGAATGTAAAATGACTACATTATGTTATTTCACCACACCTAAGTGTCTCAACTTACAAACTTATGTTATTAGCCTCACCCAAGGCCTCAATCACATCTAATAGGACAATATTCACCTGATAGAACAATTATATCATCAATCATGCATTTACAATACAATTTGGCCACTCAAATGCTCTAAATCATATCACACAGGGCCACTTCGCATATTTAAATACAAAATTATATCTTGGCTAAATCTCACACATCATAACATTTTGAAACATATAAACTTGTACTTGTACTAGTATCTCAGTCCTCTTTCCACATTTATCACATTATCACATATTTCAAGGCTAAGATACATATAACACAGCACAATCATTCAAGAGTAACCTAAAATATTTATGCATCCTTATGGCAACTTATTAACATTTAATTTATATATATCTATTATACACAACTAAATAGTGCCATACAATAGTAGTCTCACTACTCTTGGCTAGAATCTTTCCCTTTGATCCTATTAGTGTCTAAACTTGTAAAATAGTAAGCATGAGGTGAGACGGAGTTTCAATAACTAAAATAATCCAAAATTATCTATTAACAAGTCAAACCATAAACAAGTAACTAAAAAATTATTAATTTCATGCTAATATATATACATACATACATACATACATACATATAATTATAAAACCAATACCATATGCATGGTCATACTATCCAATTAAACTATTACATCTACCTCTGATTGAATCTATAGGCTACTCACTAGACTAATTTTGTATAAATTGATTTGAGCTAACCTTCTATAGAAGAACTACCATGTCAAAGGTGTTCTATCCTACTTTTGAATTATGGATTCCCCTTATTACACATAATTCAAATGTTGTATACTCCTATATCGCACCCTTCTAGGTACTAAGGAGCATAACCATGTCATAATTGCCTGAATGTCCCATGATAACAATCCATCACATATTGCTATATCAGATATCCTATGATGATAGTCCAACCATATGGATTTCAAATACTACTTCACCTAGGGTGAACTCCCACCTTCACTACCATGATCATGACTTTTCACACATATAATTCAATCGTGTTCACATTTCTATATTATATAACTTTAGTTACATATACACTTAATAAATATACATATACTATTTTCTTAAAAAACTTTTCTTTATTCCATTTTACAAATTCCACATCGCAAAAAGCATATATTATTATATCTATTATTATACATACTTGCAAATAGTTAAACAAGCTAATAAATAGAATGAATTATTCAATTACTTTACCTTTTTTTCACCCTTTTGTTTCTAAAAGGGTTGGTCATGGTACTCTTAGTCCTTTCTAGTCTCAATTGCCCAAAATAATCATGAGACACATCAATGTACATGGTTAAGCACTATATGTCAAATTTCAAACTGATATAATCATTCATTAGTATTATTATGCTAATCTAAATTTTTAACTTCCATCATAAGACAATCTTAAGTCCTAATTAACCTCCATAAACTTTCTACAATTTTTAATAACCTCCTTATCATCAATATAAGATTTTCACACTTTTAAAACCTCTTAATTGTGGCTGAAATTGAGCTAAAGTCTCAAAGCTCAATCATTAACCACTAAACTAGTTACAAATCCTAATTTAACTTCTAATAACCCTTTCACAGCTATTGGACTAAAAAATAATCCTTCAAAACTTCCCAATTTAGTTTCTCAACATCTCAAACCAAAAAGAAAATAGGGTAAAATAGGAAAATAGGATGGTACAAAACTTACTCGGTGAGCGATAGGTTAGAACTATCTCCGAGGTGGTCAAAATCTCATGCCTTAGTAGAGACTTCTCCCTTTCCTTCTCTTCTTGTGTTTTTCCCCTTTTCCTCCTCTAACTTCACAATATGATCCTTAATTTAAATTCAAATTTTTATGCCATGTGCTATAGCACATGTTACAATGATTTTTTTCTTAGTTTAACCCATCTATTAGCTCAAATCTTTTCAAATACCTACTCTAGCCTGATCATGTAATTATCTAATAATGTAAAATGTCAATTCACAATATGAAATTATGATTAACATAATTAATCCACTAAGTTACTAATTTACCCTTAATCAGTAAGTAGTCTTTGAATTAAAAATTTAGAATGTTGCATCCTAGATCACCATCAATCTATTCCTAACTGTACATATATCATACGGATAATGAAATTCCTAGTAGGATTGATGTCGTTAAGTGAATTCATTATTTGAAAATTACTTAAGTTCTCAATAGATTTGCTTACCATGAATTAACTGCATCATTAGGCTCTAAAATAACAATTTTTATTTTCCCTTACAATAAGAATTCAAGGGATGATGTGTAAGAAATTGAAATTTATGTTATATAAAGGAGGTTTTGGATTTATACAATGAACTAGTTAAAAAATACAAAATGGCAGGAGATATATTGTAAGAAAATCTAGAGGCAAATGTCAAATTATGCCTTATATGAAATAATGAGAAAGAAAGAATGAATTCCAAGTTGCTTGTTGCTTCAAAAGCAGTGGCTTTTATGGTTGGAGATTTTGATGAAACATACTCAGAGAGATATAATTTTTAGAAGAGAGGCTAGTGGAAAAGAGTAGATAAAATTCACAAGTCATACCTCCCTCTACAATATCCTTTACTCTTTCTATTTGGAAACAATGGCTAAAATCCAAAAACTAAGCATGGAGAGGAAAGCTTAGCAAGCACATCTAAGAAGAAGACCCTTTCTATAAGAGAGCACCTTTGCTATAGGTTGATGGACAAGGATAATGAGATATCCCTATTTCTTCATGGAAGAAGACTTCTGCAACAATTCATTGTTGACTTGCTTCAACTGGTAAAAGGATTATTTTATCTTCATCTTTCACTGGTAGAGCACGATATATGATAAACAACTATTATGATGCAAAGGCAATATATAAATGGGTTGGGTACCCAAACATATTCATCACATTCACTTGCAATCTTGTATGGCCTGAAGTTAGGAGATTTTGTAAGGAAACTAACCTATTAGTAAGTGACCATATGGATATATTATGCAAGATTTTCTAATTTAAATTGAACAAGCTCATGAAAGTTATAAAGGATGAAAAAAAAATTTTGGCACAGTAAAAGCAGGTACATTTTCAACTTTTCCAGTTCATGTTTTGCTTTTTCTAATTTACCTACCATGTTACATTATGCATCATTAGACATATAGAACACTAACTTCTAAAACAATACTAAATATGTATACCATTGAGTTTCGGAAGAGGGGTTTCCACATACTTATATCATACTATTCCTTGAAAACAAAAATAAAATAAATACTGTTGTGGAGGTTGACAACATCATCTAAGCTGAAATACTTCACAAAGATTAGGACCTTGTTCTATATGATTCAATCGGCAACTACATGACTTATGGACCTTGTGGACAAGTAAATTCAAGATCTTTGTGCATAAAGGAAGGAAGATGTAAGGGTGCACATAGGCAGGGTTGGTTGGGTAAGAGCTTGCCCGATGCCCAGCCCGAAAAATGAATGGGCTGAAAAATACAGCCCGATGCCCAGCCCTGCCCGCAAAAATGCCTTATTAGTTTGGGCCGCCCGGCCCATCAAATAATTGCCATACTCATAAAATAATAACTCTTTTCATCATTTCAAAATAAAACTATCATAAATCAATAATAATAACCCTATATATCAACTCAAAATAGCATCCATAAAACCATAAACCATAAATCTACAATAACAGCCACAATATTCAATTATCCATAATTCAACATCTAACTTGAAATCTAAAACTATCACAAGTCTTGGCACAATATCAAATTATCCATAATTCAATCCAAAATAATAGCTATAATCTAAAATAATAAATGCTTGGAGCATCATATGAGAAACAATAATTTCAAAGAGTAGGCTCCAATTCACAAAAAGCATCTTCCCCATTCCGAACTTACATGAATGGAAGAGAAAAAAATATGTCATAACTAAATAGAAAAATTGCAAGAACATACATGAAAATTTAAAGCAAAATGGGAACCGAAATATGAGAGAATTAACAATAATAATATATAAGTTTGCTAAAAAAATTAGCAAGAAATCATAGAAAAGTTAGCAAGAAATTAATAAAAAAATTAACAAAAAATTAATAAAAAATTATAGAAAATTGGGCTGGGCTGTATGACTTGCTTGCTGCCTGGCCTTGCCTATACATTACCCAGCCCAAACATGTACAAAACATTTTGGGCTTTTTTTTGGGCCAGGCTGGACAAAAAATAACTGAGTTTGGGTAGGCATACCGGGTAACCAGACATCATGAACACCCCTAAGAAGATGTAGTAAATTTTTTCCTAAAAATTTTATTGACCAAATTGTTATTGATGACAAAGGCTACCCAACTTACAAAAGGAGGAATGATGGGAGAAGAATTGTTAAGAAAGGAGTTGTATTAGATAACACATTTATTGTCCCATATAATCCAAAGTTATTAAAGATGTTTCAAGCTCATATTAATGTTGAGAAGACTAATCAATCCACTTCAATTAAGTATTTGTTCAAATATGTTAGTAAAGGGAATGATTCTATCATAGCATGAATGTACAATAACAACAATGACAACAACTTTGGAGTAATATTTAATGAAATATCACATTACTTGAATTGTAGGTACATTTCATCCTGTGAGGGAGCATGGGGAATTTTTAGTTATGACATTCACCATAAGCACCCTTCTATGAAAAGTTAAGCTACCATCTTCCAAACAAGCAAACTATCATATACAAGGCAAGTTCAAGTTTTCAAAGTTTGATGAATAAAAATACTATTAGAGAAACCATGTTCCCTAGCTTGAATGGAGAAAATTTTAGACTCATTAGATGACATAATGGAATTCACACCAGAGATCTATTGGTAGAATTATTGTCAAGTCAATTACATTGACTACTAGATGATGATCAAGAGTACATTGATGCAATTAGAAAGGCCTTAATTTGGGCATCATGCCATTATCTAAGAAGATTCTTTGTAGACATGTTGCTAAGTAATTGTTTTATCCATCAAGAAGATATTGGAAGGAAATTTCCAATCTAATATATGAGGATATATTCTACACCTATATTAGAAGATAGTATGATTTAGGTATATTACATCTAAACCACAACTTAAAATATCCCTTGTATGTTGATTAATTATATATGAATCAGAATTTAAATTTAATAGTAAAAAATAATACCTTAATAACTACAATATTAATTGATTTAAATTTAATTTTATTATGACCTTGTCTTTGGCTATCATGTTGAGGTTGAAGTTTTCTAACATATATATCAATATTATAGGTTTTATGTTCTTAGATGAAGATGGACAAAATGTGGCACTCTCAAAGTTAAAAAAGATTCTCCTTCAAAATGGAAGATCACTAGATGATTATCCTACATTACCTAAGCCTACTGCTACGATTGATTATGGCACAATAAATCATCTAATAATGGAGGAATTAAGCATAAACTCTAATGAACACAACAAAAAATAAACTACATTTGAGAACACAATGATCAATGAGTAAAGGACAATTTATGATGACATCATAAAAGCTATAAAGGAAAATAAGGGTAGATTCTACTTTGTGTTTGGTTTTGGGGGAATAGGTAAGACTTTTCTGTGGATTGCTCTAACTTCATATATGAGGTCTAAAAAAAGATTGTGTTGAATGTTGCATCAAGTGCAAATGTAACAACATTATTACCTTATAGAAGAATAGCTCATTTTAGGTTCTCTATCTCAATAAGTATAAGTGAAGATTCTACATGTAATATCATGCATGGAATAATTATTGCAACTCTTCTCTTAAACACTTATCTGATTGTGTAGGATGAAGCTCTTACAAGTAAAAAACATTGTGTAGAGGCATTTCATAAAAGCTTGAAAGATATCATTCATTATGATCAAAATTTTAAGGGGAAGGTGCTCATGCTTAAAGGTGATTTTAGAACAATTCTTCTAATGATACTTGGCAGTGGTAGAGCATATGTTGTCAATGCCTTAATAAATTCTTCATATCTTTGGTATTATTGTAAGATATACAAGCTAATAAAAAACATGAGATTGAGTACATATAACTTATCATTATATAAGACAAAATCAAAACCCTTTCAGATTAGCTACTTAGCATAGGGTGTGGAACATTTGGAGGAGAAAATGATGGTGTTTTAGAAATAGATATACCTCATGATCTCTTAATAATATAATTCTCTAATCCTTTGAAGATAATTGTTGAAACTACTTACCTAGCATTAGAAGAGAACTACATAGAAGAAAATTTTTTCATAGACTAAGCAATCTTGTATCTAACACTAGAAGTTGTTCATAATCTAAATAACCACATTTGTTCAAAATTTCCAGGTGAAGAAGTGATATATTTCGGTTTAAAAACAATTTGTAAGGATGAGCAAGATTCAGGTTCTTTTGATGATATACAACATGGAGTTTCTCAACACAATTGAGTGTTCTAGTATGGGTTTGCATAAATTGACAATTAAAGTTGGTGTTCCAGTCATGCTTATGCAAAATATTGACTAGGCCAATGGTCTTTGCAATGGAACAAGACTACAAATAAAATTATTAGGAGACCATTTTATAAGGGGACTAATACTAAATGGTTCAAGACTAGCTAAGGAAGTTTATATCCATTATATGGATTTAAATCCCTCTAAGATAAGTCTTCCTTTCCTTTCATTAACAATAATAATCAACAAGAGTCAAGGACAATCATTGTCAAGAGTTAGGGTTTATTTACCAAAGCCTATTTTTTCACATGGTCAGTTATATGTAGCTTTGTCGAGAGTTAGGTCTAAGGATGGTCTCAAAATTCTAATTGATGATACTAATTTATATCTAAGGGTCTCTACTATCAATGTAGTATACAAAGAAATTTTCTAGAATGTAACCTAGCCAATGATAATAATTTTTTCTTTTTTGCCAACATCCTTATTTATTCAACCTGATCACATATACATAAATAATACATTGACTTTCATTTTAACACAAGTATTGTCTAAAAAGAAAAATATTTTATAATTAAGGGATCACATTTAGGTTCATTTCTTCAATAAAATGCAAGTACACAAAATGTTATAGACCAGAAAAAACAACAAATATGGGAAGGGCATTTTGGGTTTTCTATACAAATAAAATTTTGTTTGAGTCTAAATTAAGACCTAACTTCTCCAACAAATCTTGTAAAATCTAATCCAAAAATAATGCAATGCAGAGAGCTAAAGTCCTTTCTTTAAAATAAAATGATTTATGAAATAGTCAAATGGGATTTATGTGATACAAACATCATAATCATACTTTTCAAAAATTATGAATAAATAAAATGCATGATCTACAACTTCACATATATTTTTCCTAAAACCTCCCTTATTTTTTTAGCATACATACCTTTTCTTTTCTCAAAAACATATCCTACTCAACTAACATATTTTATTTAAAGGTAACAACATCAACTTTATAAGCAAGTAGTAAGTTCATATCAAAATACAAATATTTTCATATTATAATATAAAGGATTATTAAAAAACTAATAAATTAGATAAATGAGTTGGGTCAGAGTCTTACCAGATCCAAGTGTAGTAGAATATACTTGACTACTCACATGAGTTTAGATGACTAGAGTCTAGACTATAGTGCATAACAAATGCACTAAAGAAAAAGAAAGGGAGAAGAAGAGTGAACTAGAGAACTATTCACTCTGGGGTGCTTATACCTCTAGCTTCTTGTCACTATTTATAATGAAGGAACGTCTCTATATGAAAGAAAGATCCAATTGACATTAATTCACCTCATTATAAAGGAAATATGCTTATTGGAATAATCGTTATTATGACAAAAGATTATTTCCCTTTCAATTTAGCAATTAGAAATTAATCGAACTAATTTTAGATTCTAGTAAACTTATTATAACTGGGATTATTGCAAATCTAAATGATGATTCATCATGAGTAGAAATCATGAAAATTCAAATTCAAACATCTCCCACTTACACTTGATGAGATTATTATCATGTGAACTTTATCTTTTTTTAATTCATATTTGGTGCTCTATCATGGTCACATGGGCATGGCGTCCTTTATTTAAATGTTTTCACACTAGAAATCCTATGATAGGATTAGCACACAAAGACATCCTATTATGCACTTGCATTACAGTTGTAAGTCATCTCAAGTATCCTAGATTTACCCATCCACATTACTTATGTCATATCTAATCTCTCTCGAGTTAATTATTTAACTCAGACTAACTTTTCACATGCTTAGTACCTGTACTTACAAGTTCTCTACTTGTAATGGATATGTCTCAAATACCAACACAATTATGTATTTCAAGGTTAATCTTCCTTCAAACATTATGTCAATCAAGTTTGACTTAGTTACTTTCCCAACACTCAACCTATTAGATTGAATCATTCATAGCCATAGGGTACGAGTTAAAGTAGCTATTACTAAGTCATCATCTTATGACATTGTCTAAGTCTAAAGGGTACTATGAAAGGATTTTTATCCTTTCTAGGACTCACGTAGTGATGGAACATAGATCTTCCATCGTCTTCCATTATTGCAGTTAAAAAAAAATTAAGCGCAGCAGTATGAATTGCATACTATGATGTTTTTCTCTTAAGAACGTATTGATTTTGATTTATTAACATTGTTCAAGTGTGAGTCTCATATACTCATAGTATCTGAATTAGAATTCCATGAATCACTTATGATGTCCTTTTTTAAGGAATTCTTTACTTGGCTATAGGCATGATGGATTGCAAGCATCCATGATTCAACCTAGATTTTAGGTTTCAAATCTTTTCTTGATACCATTGTTCAAGAAAACATTCATTATATGATTCTTCTCAACCATTCCATAATTCTCTCTAAATATATAGTGATCATATCATGTCTTATCTCCTTTGCTCCTCTTGAGCATTAAAGGTAGCTATTCGTGTGACAAAACTAACCATTCAAACATGTATGACAAACTTCAATATTATGTACCATTGCACTCATGTTCACTAAGAGAAATGCACAACTTTATTATTGAGATAAGTTCAAATACATTACAACCTACACATACCTAAACCCTCACAAGTTTTATAAATGGATCTTTGACTATGGGTTTAGTGAGGGAATCAGCTAACATCTTGTAAATAGACAAGTACTGAAGAAAGACATACTTTTTAACAATAATATCTTTGACTATGGTTGCTTGACTATCGCAATGTATTAGAATTAGACCATTTTCTCCATGGTTTATTCCCAATCATTCTAGGAACCTTTTGAGCCACATAGATTCTTATACTTTGGTAGAACATGTCATGTCCTTTGATTTTATAAAGGATAGAGACTCACATGTCTATTTCTTGCTACTCTATGAGATCATTCCATTACTCAACAGGAGTGTAACTAAATGTTGCTCACTACATCACCTACCTAGTTAGCATCAGTGTAACCTTTCAAATATAAACTGTTGCCTTGGTAACATAATTCATAGTCCATGATGCCTTTCAAGTATCTCATCATTCCCTTCATAGCTTTCCAATGTTTGATTTTAAGGTTAGACTGGAACCAACTTACAAGTCTGATTATATAACAAATATTTAGTTGAGTACATAGCATTGTATATATTAGATTGCCAACTATGCTTGAATGTAGGACTCATTTCATATGTTAAATGTCAAATTTCTTCATGATGTGCAGTTCCTTACTTAGGTTATGACCTTTGACTACAAGGGTGTCCATGGGTTTATAGTCCCTCATGTTGAAATGTTAAAGAATTTTTCTTACATAGGTCTTTTGTGACAAAGATAAGCATTTCCTTGAATGATCTCTATTATCTTGACTCCTAAGATATATTTTGCTTCACCTATATCTTTCATTTTAAAATTTAAGGATAACTAATCCTTGATTATTTTAACTGCCTTGAGGCTAGTTCTGGCTAAGAGTATGTCATGAAATGTTAGGATAATATGAAAAATTTATCCCAAAACTGCTTAATGTATACTATTACTCATCGCAAGTGCATAGGTCGTAGCAAGTAATATAATGAAAGAAAAGTATTGTTTCCTCAAGGATTTGTTTAAAAATAATGATTAAATAAAAGACTAAGTGAGTTCAACTAAGTTAAGCCAAACATAATTAGGTGAAAATGAATTTTGCAATCTAAAACACTATAAAATAAAGAAAAGTAATTGATTCACACCTTTAAACACAAATTGGGACTTATGATTATTTACCCCTTTGCATTTCATAACACTAAAATTACTTCCTCTCATAAATGCTTTTAATGAAAATAAGTGCTGATCTAGGGTTCTAGAAATACTTGGACAAACTCTCTCAAGTCATAAATAAGTATTTAGTTAAATTGATTGCCCAATCTCTTGTTACAATTAAACAAACTCAATTTTAAACACCAACCCTAATGTGACTATGCAAGACTAGCAAGTATATCTCTATCTTACTAGTAAAACCATCTATTTAATATATATAAATATCAAGTTTTTACACTATTTTATCTAAGTTCTACATTCAACCTAGCCCTCTCAAGCATCAATTAAGTTTCACTTAAAGTATTAAGGAAGAGTAAAATAAACATATATAAATCATTAATCACAAAAAAAAGAGGAGGAACTTAATGTTAATCCATACAAAGGTTCAAAATAATACTAAAGCTAAAAGTCTAACTACTCATAAACATCAAAAAGCTACAAATACATAAGATATTCACAGCCATTACAAGATTACAAGAAGGAAAGGGAAGAGGAATAGAAAAAAAAAGGAGCTCTAAATGATTTCAAAACTCTATTCCCTCACTTCAAACACTTTAAATACCCAAACCCTAGCATACTCAAGCTCTAAATATGTCTAAAAGTGAGTAGAATAGCTTCTAGGTTGAGCTCTTTAAATATAAGTGTCCTACCCAACTAATTTCAGACTTAATAAAACACATCATTTTTTTGGCAGTGGAAAAATTCACGAAAAAAGGCCATGATTTTGGGATGACTTTAGCAGTTTTATACTGTTTTTGTAGTTAATGAAAATTATTCACTTTGTACTTAATTTCTTCATCCAAAAGCCTTCAAAAATATCCACAAAACTCTAGAAATACTTTTAATCAAATGTTCAACCAAAATAACATAATATTAGGCCAAAAATATCAAATCAAAGCCAAGAATACAAACCCAAAACAAAATGCACATTTTCCTAATTTGGGCAATAAAAATATATACAATTGAGCCAAAATGGATTAGAATTTAAGGAAAATGTAATGAAATAATATGAAATTCTAGAGGTTAACATATACGCAATGGACTTCCTTAATCATTTCAAAGTTGCATAAGGTTACTCTAATTTTTGAATTGAAAAAGGTATTGAAGTGTTAAAATTTTGAAAACTTAAGATCTCATTTGTAAAACTTACAAACTTGATAATCTTTTTGGGATTAGTTCCTTGATTACTTCGATTCAAAGCTAAGTGGAGATTATAAGGAAGATCTTACAATTTAGGAATATTTACTTGTTATCAAAGGTTTAGTTGAATAAAGATATACTAGAAATGAGCATAGATGTATGTAAATGGAAATACAAGAGAGTTTGGAGAATTTAAGTTCTTATGATTAGTGGAATTAATTGATTTAGCTTCGTGTTCATAAAGAATTCTTATAATTTATGTAGATTGACTTTGATTGTCATGTTAACAAGTGAAATCCATAAGTCTTAGGGTTAAAGGAATTTAAGTTCTTTATTCCACATGGTATGCCATCGTAAAGAAATTAACTAGTTGGCTTACTATTATGACCCTTGATGTTATCCTTTTCTTTGATTGGGAATGGGTAAGCTCAAGAGACATGTGACACCTTTCTAGTATGTGTGTGATGGAGATGGAACTCATTGATTTGATCATGAATTTCTAGCTAGACTACCTCCCTCTTCGTTAGAATCTTTATTCAACTTATTTCCCCTTTTGTCCTCTCTTGATAACACATTCTAGAAGGACTCTTACTAAAATAAAGCATTAAACAAATAACTAATATTTATAAAGTAAAGCAATTAGATGACAATAATCCATAAAGCGTAAATAGACAAGTAGATAATCCATATCTATAAAGCAATTATAAGTATCTATAGTAGGTCTAACAATTAATTAAACAAGTCTAAAAAATTCAATGACTAACTAAGTGCCTTTTAAAAAAGACATCAAGAACTGTTAGGGTAAAAAAAAAAAATAACAACTCATTGACGAAAGCACGTTATAGTCAAAAAATCCTTTTTATCATTATTAATGCCTTGCAAAGCCTCATTGAGTGTCTTTCTCCAAATTTGAGTGGCATATCTCTTTCCCTTCTTATTCAATTCTTCCCTCAATTCCCTAATGGCTATTGAGAGAAACATGAACCATGGGCTATCTTCCAAAAAGATCTTATACTTCTCTAGCACAATCTTCAAGTCATTAGCATGCCTGATTTTATTTGCATATCTTTCTACACAAGGTTTCTAACCAAAGAATGCATTAGCAGTTGATCAACCTCTTAATCCTCTAACATCTTTTAGATCTCACAAGATCCTCTACTAGAGATAGGCCCTTTTCCTTTAATTCTGCTCTTAAAATATGATTTCAGTAATGCCTCTACTTTCTTTGAGGAATTACTCTACATAACTTTCATGAAAATATTTTTCTCCTCATTAAAATAATAAGATATAGGATAATATAATGGAGAGTCATGACTATTAGACATATTCAATTAATGTCAACAATACAATTAAGAAAAGCTCCAATTAAATTTTTGCGAAGAAAATAGTGGAAAATGGTCAATAACACATATAAAACATATAAAAATTCTACAAAAAAAAGAAAATAATATATCATTATATAGATCATGAATTTAGAGATTTTATGGTCTAAACTATGCCTTAAAAGGAGCTCCCATACACCCGCACATGTCTCCAGAAGGTTTTAGGATGAAAAAAATGAAAAATAGGACAAAGCCTACCCTCGACGCCGGCATGTGACATACATGCGTAAGAGCGTATGTCACTTACGCCCCAAAATAACTAAGTTAACACTAATATAGTACTAGTGGCAACCTAGGTTATTCTTCACTAAGCAAGCTAACTAAGGTTAATTAATGCTAACTAGTAGACTAAACTAACTAAGGATTGATTGATTTGAGCTAATTAAACTAAGTGGACATATTTAATTAAAAACCTAATTAACTAGTGAAATGAAAATATGAGTGTTTAAATCTTTCTAAAGTGGAGTCTTATAAGTTATGGTATTCTAGATTCCTTATCTATTCTTTATAATTAGGCTTAGGTTAATTTCCACTCTCTTACCCAAATTAAACGCCTTACACAATTTTTTATAAGTGTGCCTTCTTAACCAATTCAATTAACTAGGTCCTTGCACAATTTTTTATAAGTCCTTAATCAATTCTTTAGTTAAGTGCAAAGTAATCAAAATTTCCCTTAGGTTTCCCTTAAGTGCAGCTTGGTCTATGGTAAGTACTATGCATAATTTCATACACAAGATGTTTTATCAAGAACCAACCAAACATATTTATGCATAGCCAATGCAAGATACATTCAACACACATAAAATATATATTTATATGAATTATAATATATGGGCAAAAATTTCCAACAACTACACAATGGAGAATCAAGTGAAAAAACAATAAACCATCAAATTAAATACAAATTTTGGTCAATAAAAATAAGATATAATAATGTTCTTAATTTTAAAAATAAGATTACATCAACCAAGGTTTAATATAGAGTGGCCATGACCTTCGTCCTTCCTCGAGACACTTCAAAACTCCCTTGGCATCCTTTCCTCTTAGCACTCCTTATAGATTTAACCTCTAGTCATCTTGAAATCGACTTGACCACAATCCTTCCACCATGGCTGAAGATTTGGAAGCCAGACCAAGAAAATGAAGCTTAGGATTTGAAAAGTGAGTTGGAAGAAGAAGAATGGTGGAGTAGGATTAAGATTATGATAGTTGGATCATGACATATAGAGGAGAGAAGATGAGATGGGATGAAGAACATGAAGAATGATGGAGAGAGAATAGAGAAGGTGGCAGCAAAAATGAGAGTGAATAGAAGAATGAATGCTGAAAATAAAATTACAGTAGTTTGATTCAAATCTAAGGTGAATGGGCCTAACTCTATTATTAAGAAAATGGATGAAAAATAATCTAGGGTAATTTTATTCTTTACCTTGGTAAAATGCACAAAAATTCAAAGTGAAATGTTCTGAAAATTGAATTAAATAAATCTAAAGGCAATAGAAAATTAAGAGAGAGAGTAAGTGGAATCAAAATGTGGTATAATGTGCGTAAGACCATACAAGGCTTATACTTTCACCCCAAAACTCAAGTATTTCACCTCTTGACTCATCTATTATTCCAATCCAGTGATCCTCATATGCCAAATCCAAGGGGTACAAACCTACACAAATAAATATGACACACAAGATCAAAGTTCAAAGCATATGGATAATAATTGCATTTTCAATTAAAATTAATTTTCAAATATATGTCATAATGAAATTAAATAATAAAAAATGATTATGACATCAAAAAGGGGTAAAGGGGTGTGCCAAATAGCCCAAAAATTATAAGCCACACATACACAAAAATGACCTAGCCCAAGTACAAGAAAAGAAGTCAACCTAAAACTTTAACTTTCCAAAACAGTCAAATTGTGAAATTAATTATTCTCAATCTAAGATGAATTTGAAAAATATAAGTAAATCATTATTCTTTTAGACTAAAAATTCATCTTGACAAATATTTTCAAACATTTTCTGAAAAGTCTAATTTTATGACCAAAATGTCCTTAATGCACAAAATCCTACACTTAGACAATTTTTCACAATTAATGCAACAAGTGTGCAATTTGAATAAATATAACATGATTTTTGGTCAATAGTAACAAGGAAAAGTGTGGAATAAATGTAACTTATCAACGCGCCACCACAAAGGCTAAATTTGCCACATGTGCCTCGCCATTGGATTCCTCTTACTGTCACAAGTCCAACCACATGTTTACTTTAACTAAAGGGTAAGCATGTGCCCCGCATGCATTGACCAAGTAAGCAAAGCAAATGTATATATTATTAATTTTTTAGGCTGGATCGAGTTGGGTCGACCACCCCGGCTCGGGTCGACAGGTCAACCGAGTCAACCATTTAACCTGCTCAGGTCAGGTGTCACTCGAATTGATGCACTGCATGCCTCTGTGGTTTAAAATGATGTGTCATTTTGACTAGGGTTAAAATGACACCTCGTCGAGGTTATCCTTGACCTTGAGGCGGGTTGTCTAACCCAGTTCGAACTTAGCGAGACCCTAAAACTCGTCACAATCTTTTAGCCATAACTCCTCTATTTGATGTGATTCCCATCTCATTGGAACCGTCTCATCACCCTTTACACAATCATACCAATTTTGCAAGCTAAAATCCCAAATTTCAAATACCCAAAATTTTGAGAAAAAAAAATCCTCCTCTGTATGTTCACAACAGTAGCTTTAATAGAGGTTTTAGATGTGTCTAAAAGTTGTTTTTAACTCACAAGAACATCTTAAGGGAGAAGGGAAAGCCTAGAAAGGCATAAAACTCAATATGTAGAGATCTAGAATCAAAATAAAAACCTAGAAAATAAACAAAAAAATAAATAAATTCTAGAAATAAAAATGAAAGCCAGAAAACAACACACATAATATGAACACATTCAATATTAAATGTAGTAGAAAGTAAGCATGCTAAGAAGCTAACCAGGTCCTAAATCAAGGTAAGGAAACCCCTTGATCAATAAATGGTTGGGGTAGGAAAGTAATGCATGATACATGTTCAAGTAGTATAAAAGAAAAGGACTAATAAAATAAAAAATAAAAAAAATTTAAATTTTACTAGTATTACCCACAACTTCAGTCGTAGGAGCGACACGGCTCTAATGTTATTAAATGATTATTAAATAAATAATAAATTGAATAAATAAATTAGGTTAGAGTTTTATTAAATCTAGGGGTAGTAGAACCTATTCAACCACTCACATGAGTTTAGACTACTAGAGTCTAAACTATAGTGCCCAGCAAATGCACCAAAGAGAAAGAAGGGAGACGAAGAGTCAACTAGAAAACTGTTCGATCTAGGATACTCCCACCTCCAGCCTCTGGTTATTATTTATAGTGAAGGGAGGTCTCTATGTAAAAAAGAAATCTAATAAACATTAATTCACCTCATTATGGAGGAAACATGTTGATTGGAATAATCATTATCATGACAAAGGATTGTTTTCCTTTTAGGCTAGCAATAAAAAATTAATCGAATTAATTTTAGATTTTAGTCAACTTATTATGACTGAAATTTTTGTAAATCCCACCAATGACTCATCATGTGCAAAAATCATGCGAATTCAAATTCTAAAAGAAATACATGGTCACCTTAAGCCTTAGCTTACAAAACCTAAACCAAGGGCAATATACAACTATCATAAGAGCTCTTCATCAATACATAGCTAACATAAAAGAATCACACAAATGCAAGAAGCTTTAACTCTTACAACTCACTTTCGTTCCTATTTTTTCACTACCCTTGTTCATTTTTATCTTGTCTTAGTTCATTGAAACCTTTGATAATATTAAGATTATCGTGGCTCCTCATATTCATTCCCCAAATTTTCAAAATCCAACGCATTATGGGTGAGGATTTTAAAGGATTATATTTTCCTAAATCAGATTTTCTTGAAGCTAAGAAGGGAGGGAGAGCATCATGAGGTTGGTTGAGTATTCTTGATGGGAGAAATTTTTCAAAGCTATATTTCATCTAGAGGGTGGTTAGTGGAGTAGGAGTGAAGATATGGAAATTGAGGAGTAATTGATTTGACTAGTTGAGGAAGTAGAATTATCATATTTTAGGGTCTCAAGTTCAAGTTTTAAGATATGCAGTTGCATTAAATAAAAAATGTTAAAGGCATCTTTGAGGTATCTGTGAAGCTGTCGTTAGTAAGAATGATCCCACATAGCAAGGTCCGGATTAGTTTGGGTAAGTGGTGATAATACTCACGAGTCTTCTAAGATACCGAGCAATGAAATAAGAAATGGGTGCTTGTCTTAGACCTAGAAAAATTAGTTGAAGGTAACGATGTTGATAGGGAAAAGGTGTCTGAAGTTATTAGGTATTAGATGAGTTTATATGAATTCTTGATCACGGAGAAATGAAAAAGATCTTGCAAATTCCTGTATCAGTAATGAGTGGGAGGATAAGCTGAAGTGAAGAAGGAGTAGGATTGGGTACGCTGTGATGAAAGATAGTAGAGATAGGCTAATCAGTGAAAGACTTAAATCATCTGATAGGGTTTCTGAGGAGATGTGGAAGATTATATGGGAATTAAAGGTGCCTCCAAAGATACAACACTTTATGTGGAGAGTAGTGAATGAGGGGTTCGAACCCAAAGAAGCTCTCTTCAGGAGGAAATGCTGTGAGAACCCAACTGTGTGATATGTGAAAGTGTGAAGAAATAGTAGAACATTGTTTGTTATTATGTGAATGGGCAAGAATAATATAGCTTGGGTCCACTAGCTCTCAAAATATATCAAGAGAGTGTTAATAGTTTTGACAGATGTTGTATGGGTTTGATAGATGGAAGTAATAGGATAGAAGAGTATCATAAGGCAGTGATAGCATTGTTGTGTTGGTATATCTGGAAAAGTAGATGCAATATGGTATCCAAGGCAATGTTGCATATGAGAAGAAAACTATACAAGATGAAGTCTGCTTTGATGATGAATTATGGAAGGATAGAGGGTCGTTCAAGAAGATAGATGGAAGTGAGAAGGTGAGGAGATGGGAAAAGCCTGAGAAGAAAACCATCAAAATCAACATTGCTGGATCTTATCAAAAGAATATGGGTAAGTCTGGAATTGGGATTGTATGCAGGGACCATGACGGTAGATTGATGGAGGGGTATGCTGGACAAATGAGGTCTTCATCTACTTTAATGTTTGAAGCTCTTGCACTAAGAAAGGCCATTGACTTGGTGAAATTGCGCAGGTATGACCAGGTGATAATTGAAACTCACAGTGAAATATTATATAGAAGAACATCTGTTAGCTCATCATAGAAGTGTGAGTGGAAGAGTCAAGTGGTGGTGGAAGATGTGCTTGAAGCCTGGGATTCGGAATGCGAATGTCGTATTGATACTAAGATCAGTGAATAAAGTTGTCGACTGCGTAGCAGTGACTAGCACAGAGGGGATGTGTCCAATAAATTGGGTGCCTTTACCCTCATCCCCTCTGGTTGCAATTCTGAAGGAGAATAAGCAACAAGCACAGTTAAAGGCTGCTACAGTGGAAAACATGTATGATATAGGGTGAGTTGTTCTTTTCTTTTGTTTAAAGCAAGATTTACCATACCAATAACTTGGGTTGCAATTTTTTCTTTCTTGGTGCTATTGATGTTTGTATTCTGACTTTTTTCCCATTAATAAAATAACTAATTTTGGCCAAAAAAAATCATTACCACACCAATAATGTTGCAGATTACATTGATTGTTAACCATAAAAGCCATACACCGGGAAAACCAGTCAAAAAATGAAATTATCTGGTTTGAATTCAAAGGAAGTAAAATATTCATGGGTCTTGTTCAATCACAGTTTCTCCGATCAACTTCATTGACGTCCTTCAACTAATTAGAATGAGATACATAGGAAAAGCAAAGAACTCTCCGACCTTACCATAACCAACCTAGAAGTTGAGCTTCAATTTTTCATTTTTTTCCAAACCTTATAATCCGTATGTGTCAAACGGCTTGCAAAGGTAGTTTTAATTTGATTTAGCCTAATATAACACCCAACTTGTCTCATACTGAAGGAGATATTTCAGCCAAAAAATATCGTGCTTCACAACCATAGGCCGGTCAAAGTTACCAGAGATGCAACCATGCCAAAACAATACAAGCAACTTTATTCAGCATCCCTTAGATCATGTCGTAATACCGCTGCTCATTCACTACATAATACAGACCGAAGAATGTTGGAGGGTTCTCCATAAGTACCCATAAGATTTACGCCCCCCTATATAATAGAATAGGGGCAGTGATAATTAAAAATGTTGGAAGAATGTTGGAGGGTTCTCCCATAAGTACCCATAAGATTTACGCCCCCCTATATAATAGAATAGGGGCAGTGATAATTAAAAATGCAACAAAATGGAACCCTTTCGAGCACAAGACAAATCTCAGCCCGGTTAATTGGTGGTTTCATAACACAGCATCGAAAAACTGAACCTGATCAGCTGTTCCCATGCTAATCTGCAAGAATATCATTACAGGATTCAGTTGACTGATGCTTACATAAGGAAACTTTGCCTTATCTAAATCTCACCATTTGGGGATTGAGAGCTAGCTGCAGAGAAGTCGGAAGAGGACATAGGGATTGATATTGAGAGTTGTGTTGTAGAAAAGCTACCTCCTTGGATCTCTCATCCTCCAGTCCAGACCATGATTCCCTGCTTCTAGGCCATTCATCAAATAAAGGTCGAAGAGACTGGCTACCCCCCAGCTTCACAGGCTCCCCAGACGCATACCCACCGGACAGAAATGAGTGCTGAGGATAATCACTCTGCTGCATAGTGCTGTTGTTTGATTTTGAGGTAGCATTTGAGGCAACTCTGGTTGTCATCAAAGGCCATGTGTTTTCCATTGGTGATTCCATCTGGAGACACCTGTTACTTCCCGAAGCTTCAGAAATAAAACTATGCTCGCCAACCTCAGATTTAAGCCCTCGAAGATACCTAATTATTTCACATCAAATTGCCCACGGTTCATGGATTAAACTATTCTACCATGTAATCATAATCGTCCAAAAATTTAATTTCATCATAGCCCAAGGAGGCATATAGATTATAGAATAAGTTAAAAAGAAGTGCAAGTAACAGCCTTTGAAAAAAACAGTAATTGAAGAAAGCGTGGAGAAATATATTAGATGACAGCTTAATTTGTTACAAGTTATGAAGGTAACTGCAGAGTATTTCATCCCTAATAGAATTGAAATAGAAAAGAGTTCCAGCACATGTAGTGACATACATAGTGAAACGATACTCTGGGTTCTCAAGAAAAAGAATCGTTTTAGTTTGAAGAACTATGTGTAGTATAAATATAAAAGAAGGTAGCAGCAGACACTTAAATAAACAAGAATAAGATCATTTGATAAAATTACCGCATTTAATTTGACGTAATTCATATTGAAAGATAACAGAATCATGTAACACCATTAACTGATAGTGATTGAGCTAGAAAACATCGGAAGTTGGAACCTCTAGAAGTGAAATAATGATATCTCTGACTTCATTCAGTGTGAAGACAGGTAAAATTAAATTCAAAGCATCAATTCTTTTTCCAATGAAAACTAAGCACACGCATTTTCAACTTGATAAAATATTCTATCAAGCATGTTTAAGATTGATGGGATGGAAGCATTATGCACAAGATCAATGCCATCGAAAGTAAATAAAGGCTCACAATTCTCTCAAAATTTTATCAAAAGAACAACAAAAAGAGGACAAGTTTTACTCACGACGCTTTCCAGAATTTCTACTTAATCTGTACGCACGGGCATCACCCAACACCAGAAAAGATAACACATAACAGTTCCAGGAAATGTTAAAAGAGAATAGCTTTCCTCTTCAACGTCAAAAAGAAAGTTCTATGCTGAAAGATGAAGCAAAGCCAGGTAGATAACGGCCACAGAATTTTCTTTGGCTGGAAAAGAAAATCTTGAGGTAGATAATTCAGCAGTGAAAAGCATGGTAGCAACTATTTTTAATGCTTTTTAGATCTCTACACCAAAGTAGAGAAGCAAGAAAGCAAGCAAACTAACAAATAAATAAATAAATAAATAAAGAACCCAACAGAAATAAATGACAACTAGAACCCCCCACTCGTCTGAGAAACTGTAAAAGAATTGAAACTATATGAAAACATAGAGCCCAGAGCACTCCTTATAAGGAAAAGAAAATGAAAAAGTTTCTGCTCTGACATATCCAATGCTCAAATCACATTACGGTCATGGTTACAAATTTGCTCAGGCGACGTAATGTCAATAATATGGGCCCAAACCAGAATAACCTAAGGATATCAGAATCAACAACTCAAAAAAATAATTATAACGTCATATTCAAAGTCATGCATCAGATTCAGACAACAAAGAAACTCAAGGACCAGAAGGAGTAACAAAGTTTCCAAAACATACAAACTCAATTATGTATTTTCATGTCCACATAGTCTAGCTCAAATTTACTTTTAAGAAGAGAGCAGTAGTAACAAAGTCTATACCTGTATTCTCTGCTTGGGATCCCATAGGGAATGGAATCCAGATTATACTGAGTCTGGTAGGTTCCAGAACCAGTACCTTGGGGATTAGTAAAGGCATTTGTGGAAAGGTTCTGGGAGTTTTCATTTCTACTACTGCCACCTGTGACAGTCAGTGATGTCACAGTGGATGATGACTGTATCATGGTATGAGATTCCACAGGCTTTCTTGAACGGTTGCGGCCACGGTGCATGTGGCGCTCACAGTATTTTGAGTCTGGGTATGCTTCCTTGGAGCACCTCCACTTTTTCCCATCAGTCCTCCTGCACCGTCCTGGCTCCGGGTCCACCTTCTTCCCATAAAAGGAACAATAACTCACTGCCAAATAACATAAACAGTTAACTCATTCTTTATCACCAATGTCTAGACCCACAGGATGCAATGAAGAAGATGCAACATTAGCAGGAATAACGACAACATGCAATTGCATAACTACAAAATTGAAAGATTCCATCAATGCGTTGAGTATACCACCATTAATTTTATACTTCTTTCTTACTCAGCAGGACGGAGTTTCCACTTCCACACCGACCCCCAGCAGTTTAAATTATATAGTACTTTCTTGGCAGATTTAGTAGTAAAGAAAAAGCTTAATCGAAGGGAGACAAATAATCAACACGTTTAAGCATCTGCGTTTTCCTTAGCTAATATCGCTTAAGGGGAAAAAACCCTTGAATTTGGAAAGGAATGTGAATGCTTAGTTGCAAAAATGACGAATCCCCTACAATTATAAAATTTAAAAAATGAAAAAACGAAAGGATGACTAACTGAATTCATTTGGCCACCAGACAGATACTGGGATAAGATATAATAAGTTGCCCCATAACCGAAGCTAGACCAAATCAGTAATACCCAGTCTGTCAAGTAGCAAGGCTTAAACCGCAAGTACCTCTTCTGTAAAATCAAGAGTACGTCTTTAATAAAAGGGCGTATCCAATAAGCAGTCTTTTTAGGAATGAAGATATCCATCGCTGTCACTTGAACATTAAGAGCATCCTCATGGTATATTGCAGTTACCAAACTACACAGATTATTTCCTTTTAAAAGGAGTGTTCTAAAGAATGCACGGTTGGCAATGAATGATTCATGAGAAGAATAAAAAGCGGAACACTTTGATCTCAAACAAGAAACATGAGAATGCGTTAACAAAACCAAAACAAACGAGCTACTCATTTGCAATGATAGAAACCCAGAAAGTCAATCCAAAAATCCGGAAGCTTTAAGGGGGAGAAAAGGGCACGGGATTCAGGAACTCACTGGTGGGAGGGTGAAAGAACCTTTGAGAAATGGACTCGAAGCTCTTCTGAATGGGAAGGACAAGATCGGGAGGCACGGGAAGACCCGCCACCAAGTACTTGAAAATCAACGCCTGGTGCTCCAGTTCCTGCCACTGAGAGAGCGTGAACGGTGACCTAGTGATCCCCATCATCCCCGTAGCTGTCCCACCTCCACCACTTGCATTACTACTATTCATTTCCACTAATACTGCTACTTCAGTGAGTTGAAGACGCAGGATTTGTCAAATCAAACATAGCCAGAGGCAGAATATGGTATCACACACAGATCTAACCCTGTCGGAACCATTTGGTTGTGCTTCGTTTCTGCGTAACACACTGCGTATGACCGGAAGGTGTAGGTATCCGCGTCTGTCGGGAAAAGGGGCAATGCCTGTACTAGAAGACTGAAGTCGCAGAATTGATTACTCCGTGAAGTGTACAAAAGCTTCTTCTCGCTAGGGCTTTTCCCCCCTTTATCCTTTTTGTTTTAGGCATAATGTGGTCTGCCAAATGTCGATAAAAAAAAAATATTTAAAAAAAAACTGAAAGACATACACAAATCAAATTTAAATAAGTAGACTTTTTTTAAGTCACCATTTATCTCACGACTAATTTTTATTATTAAGGATTGAAGGAAGGAAACTGGAAATGTTGAGGTCAAAAAAAAAAGGAAGGAACTGTGATTGAGGTCAAAAAAACAGAAAAGAAAAGAAAAGAAAAGAAAAGGAACTGTGATGGGGATGAATTTAAGAGGAGGTTAAAGTGATAGGAATTTAAAGGAGTGGGGTCTTGAGGCTGAAGGGAGAGGAACATGACAGAATGGGGAGGGATGGGAAAAGTGAAAGTGAAAGGAAGAAGGAGGCATTGGGCACCGCTGGAGGGAACCAGCGAGCGGCTGCCGGAATGCGGGTGACATTCGACGGGGACCCCACACAGTCACGACACTTGCTTATTTCAAAATGACTAAACCTCGCAACACCATGCCATTCACGCCCCATTCCACGTGCATTCGTTTTGTGGTCCCTTTCACCCCATGCTCCTCAAAACCTCAATGCCTTTTCTTTTCTTTTCTTTTTTTTTTTTTTTGATAATAAATGCCTTTTCTATTCTTCCTCTTCTTATAAGGTGCATGTGTAATTATATATAAATAACAGAAAAGACAAGTATAATTAGATTTTATACTTATGTATGAAATATCAACTTTCGATTGTAATATAAAAATAGAGAGGAGAAAATTTTTTAATGAGTTCAATTCTAAAAATAAGTAGAAAATTAAAATTTTTAATATAGATAAAATGAAAAGGAGATATGTAGAGAAAATTATTTACAAATTTTAAACCACACTTATATATATAATTATAAAAATTATGCAATATCTTACGTTTTAAATCAAGTAAAACTTTAAAGAATGTTCTATATTGTAATTTAAAAAATATTTTTTTAGTATTGGTTCTATTCATCACTCCTTTTGTTTTTACTGTGGATTCATACCCACTTTATTATAAAGCCTTATAATAATTTTAAAAATTACTATAAAACTAAAAAAGGAGGTTGGATAGTTACTGCAATTATATAGGAACCATCCGACGCAAATTACAATAGGGGAGAGATTTTATAAGTTCTTTTCTAAAAATTATACCACTTGAAAGGCTCAGTGGGAACGCAATAACTAAATATATAATAATGTCCATTATTATGATCAAACATGGTTTCTCAAACTGTAAATGACAAACAATGTCATATTAATAGAGTTATTATTGAATAATAACTAATTTTATTATGTTTTATTTGAATATTTTAAAAATATATTTCATATTTATAAAACAAATTTTATGTTCGTTCTTTCTTTTTTAAGTTCAATCTTCCTTTCATTATTGTTTCCATTACAATTTTTATAACTTTTTGATTTTCTTTTGAACACTTAACGAGTGTCAAGATAATTATAGAGCCAAAAATTGTTGAGCATTAAAAACTAGTCAACTAAGGTTAAAAAGATCATTTTCATAAAAAAAGAGCCATCCACCTCGGCCAAGAGGGCATCCGCTATGGCTCATGGTACAGAGACCAATCCCTGTGGCCAAACGCTTTGTCTGCTGCAACCAACACACATTTTGTCATCCATTGTGGCTAATGACATGTTTCGCCATAGCCAGCAAGCCAAAATAGCAACATATAGGACAATTCTTGGACTCCAAATTCTGGAACATCTACCTTTTAGCTCGAACCATTGATTAAGGTGATCCAAGCACTTACACAAAGATAATTAAGAAAACTAACTAATGGCACTAGTCTTACCATCATTTAGTATCATATGGGGCTTTTAGACACCTGGGACTAAAAGTGCACCACTTCCTCAACCAAGTGCCTGATAAATCAAGCCATTAGCCTTAATCAACTCATCAAGCATGAACTACGCACATAAGCAAGCATGGTATTTCTAAATAATAGCATGCATGCATAACCTTGTAAGCTATCATAGTTAACAAATCAAAATTTAGACACACACTTGTACGTTCGACCTCAACTTAAAAACATATGAGGGCCACCAACAAAAGTGCCCAAGTTTACAAACAGAGTTACACGCAAGTGAAATATAATCTAACATGTATAAACCCTTAATGTTGATAAGATAAATATTCAATTACACATTAAAATAACTAGAGACTTTACAATGAGTAGTAATAAATAGGAGTGAGATTATATAGTCTAAGTATAAAGCAATTTAATTCAAGCATATATAAATATGACAATAACAAGCAATTGAAGCATGGGATCTCACTTATCATATCATAATCTTGTAATATATGCATCAATAATAATTATAACATGTAACATCTCGATTTCTAATTCCCTGATTTAATAAGATTAATTAGGATAATTAAGAAAGTTAGTGTGGTGTATGGTCAGAGGAGAATAATAAGTGTTTTTAGTTAGAATTTCAGGTATAATTTAGGTTCAAAGTGAAATTGGGTCACATGGGGGCCAAAAAGTGGAGAAAAACAAGTTGCAAAACCTTTGTTCCACATACCATGGTGTGTGGGGATATGGAGGAACTCATATTTGCTCTATTAGGGCATAATTTAGGGGAGTATTTAAGAAGGTTTGAAGCTTCAAATCATCCAAGGTAAGATTCCCAAACCCTTTTTCTCCTTTTCTCTTCTATTTTCTCAAGGATTTGAGTTAGGGTTTGAATGAGGATGATGATTTCGGTCCTATAGGTTATGGGTCTGAATCCATTGATTCAAATGGTATTAATGAGAATTGTTTAGAGTATTTAAACCTAGTATTAATGATTGTGGTGGTTATTGGATGGTGAGTTCTATTAATGTCTGAAAATGGACATTAAATCTATCATTATTATGGTTGTTGAGGTATTAATGGCAATGTGGGTATTCAATGACGCTATATAATGTGAAAGATAGATAATAAACCTAATGGGTAGGCCCAAATGTAAGCAATGTGAGCATTGGGTAATCTAGAAAGGGAAGATTAGAGTTGAATGTGTGAGATTGGCAATGTTAATGAAAGTTAACTTGGTAAATTATAGATTGAGTTTTTGGACACCTATTTTGGCTGGGAATTCAAGCTTGGAAAGCTATTATATTGAGAGGTAAACCTTTGACTCTCAAAGATTTAAGGTAAACCGGGAGAACCTTATTTTGGGTGGGTAGTTATTTTTATTATAATATGAAGTGAACTATGTATTAAACTAAAATTTTGACTTGTAAATGAGTACATCTGAGAGGATAATAAAAAGCTCTTTACAAGACACTCTCTTAAAGAGTAGATGAGAATACAAATGAAAGCTTATAAATCTTGAGAGCTTTTACAATTCTTTTCAAGAATAATGAATGAATGCAATGAGTAAAACCATGGTTTGAAAAGCTCTTTAAATGCATAAATGATAATTTATTCAATCAATGATCATAGTTCTTATTCCAGCTCAACATGAATTACTTATATAGTTTTTAGAAGTTGACAAACTATTAGAACAGTTGATTCTATCCGTTGGTGCATTTTCTTGTGAGTGATTAGTATAATCACACATGATTTTGCATGAAGAAGTTTCAAAATAGTGAATGTGACAATTCACGTGTGAACACCTTGTCCTCCCACATGTGGTTTTGTACTTATAAATATATTGACATATCAGAGTGCCAAAAACTTATAAGTGTTACCATTTGCTCTCCATGCATGGTTTTGCTCATAATGAACTATTATCAGTTCTGTGTGACAAACCACACGTGGAACCTCTACTTTTTCACGCATGAAATGGCTAGCAGCAGAATGCCAAAGCCATTTAATGTGATGAAAACTCATATGGAAGAAGAATGATATCACATGTGAAATTGCAAGCACTAAAGAATAAACTTGTCTAATGCATTTTTATGCATGAAACAAAGTATAATTCAAGCAAGATTTTACATGAGCAAGAGATATGGATTTATGAATCAATGATCATACTTGGGAACAATTTTAGCTTGACTTGAGAAGATTTAAGACTCATAAAGCAAAGAGTGGTTGTTCAACAAGTGACAAATCATGCGTGACTACCATAAGTCTCACGCACGGTTTTGCACTTTGTCATAATATAATGTAGCACAAGTGTTAAAACTTATGTGGATAATAAAGCCTTTCACATGAGGTTTTGCATGTAGAGACAAAGCTTTAAAGCAGTAAACAACACAAGCACTTAATCATATATGAAGCACTTCTTCACACATGTGTAATTTAGCTATCAGTGTGCCTAACATGTAAAAACTCATGAGTGATCTACAGAATCACGAGTGATTCTGCTTCTTTACTATGTAAACTTTTTCTATGAAAAATCATATGCAAGAAGGACATTGGTTGCAAGCTTTAACATACTTAGATGAGTCTTAATGCATGTAAAAGAGACATATGATGCATTCATTTTATGATAAGAAAAATGATTAAGCCTTCTAAGTTTTCATATTGAATCTAAGAGAATTTAAATTACTTATCCTAAACTTCTTCATCTTCTCTTGATTTTTCAAGCTCTTGAAGTTTTGTCTTCACCCATGATTCTTTATATCTGTTACATAACAAATACATCTTCTTTTGGTTTTGTAATCATTAAAATACATAACCCAATATTCCAAGCCTTATATAGAGTAGGACCACAACCCCCTACCCTAGTCTAGGGTAACCTTGTGAATCATTCCATATCCTAGGTGTTTGTGATAGAGTTAAACTCTACATTCTAGTTCATCAAGATTCTCCTAGGTTCATCATGGTAGAGTCAAGCTATATGCTCTGAATTATCAAGACTTTGGACCTCCTCATAGTAAGGTCACATCCCCTACCATAATATAGGGTATACTCACAGATGCAATGCATGTCAATGTACATGTCACCTCAAATTTATTAATCGATACTCACATACTCGCATGCATATTCTTTCACAAATTTTACTCTATTAGTTTACAACACAATGTACATAGTTATATAAAATACTTGTAAATAATTTCACAAATAAACAAGTAAAAGGGTCACTTTAGTTACCTTTAACCTTACTACTAAGGGTTACTAATAGATATGGATTCCTAAGAATGTATATTCCCATGAGTAACGTCAGAGGTACTCAATCTACACAATACAGTGTCTCTTAGTCAGCTCTTAACACTTCACATAAGCATTAATTTAGCTAAACTGATTCTCTTAACATACAAAACAGTCCAATTAATACCTTTTAAATTCACAAGTCCACTATCTATAGTCATTGGCCTATAAGCTATTCAAATGACCATAACAACCTACTGACACATTATTTGCTCAATTTTCACCATTTTAACCTAACTTTGTAGGCTAAATGAGCGTAAATCCTTAAAGCTTAACCATTCAACTCCATACTAATCACAAAACCTTAGTTCATATTTGATAACCCATTTTAAACCTTTCTTTTAGATTATAACAACTTAAAACTCCCTAGTTTAATTTCTCAACTGATGAAAATTCAATAAAAATATGGTAGAAATGAAGCCTAAGGCTACGCATTACTTACCCGACAAGTCACTAATTGAAGTAATCTCCGGAGCTCTAGATATTGGAAGCTTTAGCATAGATAAGCTTCTCCACCTCCTTATATGTGTTTTTACACTTCTCCCTTTTGATTTCATGAGCTAATCACGTCAGCTTTAAGTGATTTCTATACACGATAAGGTCAATCTCACTTGTGCTTGTGTGTTATACCCTGAACTAGCATTCTACCCTTCAATCCTATTAACATAGCAGTCAACTAACACAAATTATCATCTCAACATCCAAACCATGACCAATCTACTAATTATAAATCTACCCCTGATGAGTAACTAGTTTATCAAATTGAATTCAAGATGTTACACTAAATTCCCTCAATTAAGTGTGAATGAAGCCATAATCAACCTACTAGATTGAGTATCCTGGTCTATTTTATTAGATTATGTGTTTTGATGATTACAAAATTAAGATAAGAGGTATTTGTTATGTGTGATATAAAGAATCATGGATGAAGACAAAACCTTAAGAGCATAAATAATCTAGAGAAGATAAAGATGCTTAGGATAATTTATTTTAAATTCTCTTACATTCAACGTGAAAACTTTAAAATCTTAATCACTTTTCATAATCATTAAATGAATGCATCATATATCTCATTTATATGAATTAAACTCATTTAAGTGTATAAAACTTACAACCAATGTCTTTCTTATCTATTGAAATTCATAGAAGTTGTTTATAGTTTGAGAGGCAGAATCATGCGTGATTCTGTAGGTTACTCACAAGTTTCTTCATGTCAGGCATACTGACTACTAGATCATGCAAGTATGAAGAAGTGATTCATGTGTGATTTAACACTTGTGTTATGTGATGCCTTAAGCTTTAGTTTTGCATGCAAAATCACATGTGACAATCTTTATTGTCCACGCCACTTTTGGAAACCATGCTTTATTGCAGTATGTCAAACTGCAAAACTATATGTGATTTATCACTTGTTACATAATCACATTTTTCTTTATTGAGTCTTAACTCATCTCAAGCCATGTTAAAATTATTCACCTGTATGATCATTAATTCACAAATCTATATCTCTTGATCATGCAAAATCTTACTTGAGTTATGTGTAGTTCCACACATGAAAATGCACTAGATGAGTTTGTCCATTAGTGCTTGTAATTTCACTCATGATAGACTTCTAGCTCCACGCAAGTTTTGACTACACAGATTGGCTTTGGCATTCTGTCAACCGTTGTATAAGTAAGATGATGAAGAGGGTCCACGCATGATTTATCATACAGAATTGATGATAGCTTCTTGTGTGCAAAACCATGTGTGAGAGCTAATGGTTCACTTGTAAGTTTTAGTACTCTGATATGTGAGTATATTCATAAGTATAAGGAAAACAATGAGTTACTACATGAGTTTTGGTGCACAAAATTGAA
Organism: Prosopis cineraria; assembly: GCF_029017545.1. NCBI lineage: Eukaryota > Viridiplantae > Streptophyta > Magnoliopsida > Fabales > Fabaceae > Prosopis > Prosopis cineraria. Next base: position 42,341,845 of record NW_026555337.1, read on the forward strand.
TGCATATCCATAAGTGTAAAACCACACAAGAGAGTAATAAGGTACCATACGAGTTTTAGCACAAAGAACTGGATGCTTATTTAATAACTGGATGTAGGCTAAGTTGTAGCTGAACTAGTATAAATCTTAAGTATCTTACTTTCTTCCTTTACTGTTTCAAGTTTTTAAAAGTTTTTAAATATCACCTAATTCACCCCCTCCTAGGTGCCAGCTTGTATTAACATTTGGTATCAAAGCTTGGACTCTTGATTAAAGACTTAAGTCTAAGAGTATCCTTGGCTAGTTTTGGTAACAGTGTTCTCTGTAAAGGTGCTAAAATTAATAGGTCTCTATGATTTAATGGTGAAACTATACTTTCTAGAAAAGTAAGATGAGATATTTTTTTTTGGAGGACTCAAACCTTGATTTATAGGAGATTGCTGAGACTGTTCCTTACATTCCATACACAATTATAGAAGGATAACTTATAAGAAAAGAAAGAAGTGAATTCACATAAAAGAAATAACTTGTACTACTTAACTCCAAGGCCAAATTGATTATTGCAAGTGCCTTGAGTCAATGAGAGTACTTCTGTGTGAGTAATCTAGAAATGCAAAGGAAATGTGAGACACTCTAGAGATTGCTCATGAAGGCACTAAAGGAGTCAAGGAGAACAAAATGAGGACTTTGACTCAACATTATGAGCTCTTTAAGATGAAGCCTAAAGAAAATATTAAAGATATGTAAGTTAGATACATCCACATGATGAATAAGTTTGTAGCACTTAGAAGGATCAAGTTAGAAAAATCATGAGAGGTCTCCCAACTGAATGGCAATCTAAAATTATTGCCATTGAAGAAGTAAATAGTGACTCCATGAGATCTGTGGCAGCAATATTTGGAAGTCTTGCCAAGCATGGAGGAAGACTATCTATGCTGAAGAAGATGTTGACAAGAAGAAGTCACTGAAAGTGACAAAGGAAGAATTTGACTCTGAAGCTAGTGATAGTGAAGACTCGAATAAGGAAATGGCTACATTTATTAAGAAATTTGGCAATTCTTTGGGAAGAAGAAGTTTAGAAAGAAATTCTAAAACTAGAAAAAAAAGGAGATAATCTACTATAAGTACAAGAAGCCTAGACACATTAAGTCTAACTATCCTCTAAAACAAGAGAGCAAAAGCTACAAGTATGACAAGAAAAAGTTCAAAGCTTATCTCTCTTTAATCTGGGTTAACAACAATGAAGAGTCCATAGAAGAAGGAGAAGCAAATTTTGTCTAATGGCCAAAAGCCATTTTGATTAGGTAAATAATTCAGATTCTAACTTTAAATTTTGATTTTACATTTGAAGAATTAAAAAATTATTTTGAAGAATTGCATAATAAATCCTTTCTTCTTTTGAAAAATCTTTCCTAAGTCAAGAAGGTTGCTTATTCTGAAAAGGAAAACATGTCTCTCAAATCTGAGAATGTTGCTTTGAAAAGGAATATTCTATTTTGAAAAAAGAAACTCTATATGTTGTTTGTCCTCTTTATATTTCAAAAAAATAAGACTTGAAAAGTACTCTTGCAAAATTTGTTAAGGGTAAAGATAACTTAAAAAATTTTGAGTCAACAAAGAAGAGTATTTGATAAAGCTAGCATAGTCTATAAATCTAATAAGAAGTAAAAATATTATAAGAACTTCTTTGTTCCCACTATTATGACTAACTCACCCAAATCCACTTGTTCTTATTGTAATAAGAAAGGGCATATGACTAGGTCATGTATCTATAGGAAGCAAGGGTTGGTGAAACTATGAAGTAGGTTTCAAAAGGGTCTACTAACTTACCAAGACCCAAACAAATTTGGGTATCTAAGAAAATATGACATTTGCGTATGTATCAAGGAGAGTCACAAATAAAAAATGATATCTAGATAGTAGCTACTCTAAGCACATAACTAGTAATAGCCCTATATTCCTATATATGGTAGAAACCAAGATGGTGGAATGATCACCTTAGGAAACAATGAAAAGGGATGAATTCTTGGTATAGATAAGGTTGGTAAAAATTTATCCAACTCTCCTTGTATTGACAATGTTTACTTGGTTGATGGCTTAGAACATAAACTCTTAAGCATAAGTCAATTATGTAACAAGGGTTATGAGGTTATTTTTAATGCTGTGCGTTACATGTGAGAGATGAACAAATAGGAAGAAACCATCTTGGAAGGAAGAGAGTTCAGAATGTATACTCAATCAATCTCTATGATGATGACTCCTTGGACACAAAATGCCTCATCTTTGTGAATGATAAGAGTTGGTTTTGGCACAGAGATTAGCTCATGTCATCATAAAGCAATTGGACAAGCTTGTAAAGAAGGAACTTTTCATTGGATTGCCAAGTATAATCCTCCCCTATATCCACTCGATACAGGAGAAGATGAACTAAATCACCACTTGAACACACAAGCTCAAAAATTATATAATTTATTTAAAAAGCTGTGGCGAAAGATTTATTTTGCAAAATCATCAAAAACTATAATTCATTTGAGTAACATAGTGGAAACAAATCATACATCAATATAATGTACAAAGGACAAAACCCATAAGCATTCCTATTTCAATTGCATGCATTTAAAATCACAAAAATAGGTTAGAAATTGGGCCATATGCTGTAGCGTGTAATACGTGGGTCGTAACATGTGGCACAGAGCCACATGCCCAGCTTTTAATGCCAAGTGCTATGGCACACCTGTCTAAAATTTTAGCTATTATTTTGACAACAAAATAATTAACTTCTGATGCCCACCATTTTCACATATTTGACACAATTTAGTCATTTAGTCTATTTTAACCAAAAACACATATTTACTACTTATAGCTATATTCAGCCATAAATTCTTTTTCATTTATCCATTCTTAGTCCATTACTACTCAATTACTACTTTACATCATCTTAACTAATCTTATTTCATTCAAATTAGATTCTTACCCTTTTCTCTCTTTAACCTTGGGCCATATTGAGCCTATAGATTCAAAGTTCTACCATTTAGCTTTAAACTAACCGCAAAGCTCTTATTTAACTCCTGATAAGCTTTTTATTACTATTGGACAAGAATCAAACCCCTAAAACTTTACTGATTCAATTTCTCTATAACTCATTTTTAGAGAATTTGTGTAGAATGGAAGTAAGGTATGTGTAGATGGTAATGTATATATATAGCTAGTAGAACTGATCAGAAGTACCTTCCACCGCTCAGAAATAGCTTGCCCTAGCATACCCTTCACTTTTCTCCACTCCTTTCATGTTTTCTCAATTTCTCTCCTCTAAAATTTTCTAAAATTTCACAACTTAAAAAGTCATTTTCTAGTCCATGCGCCATGGGGCATATAGTACAAGTCACGACATGTGGCACTGTGAGATTAATTCTTACTACACACACTTGCTTCAATCTGAAATGCAATCTGCTCACTTGTATCTATGCATAGAACATCCTAACAAGCAAATTTTCAAGTAATTATCCAAATCTATAATCCCTCACTAATTACCACTTTACCTTGATTAATAACTAATCATGGGATTAAGAAATTTAGGATGCTACATTAAAGATAAAATTTAAAGCTGACAAGTTATGTGATGCTTGTATATAAAGAAAACAAATTGAGACTACGTTTAAAAGCCAAAATGTAGTATCCACATCAAGGCCTCTTGAGTTCCTTCATATAGATCTAATTGGTCCTTCAAGGGTAAGAAGTTTATGGGGTAATCTCTATACCTTTGTTATAGTTGATGATTTTTCTAGGTTCACATGGACTATCTTCATATCTCATAAAGATCAAACCTAATTATTTTATAGCATTTGTAGCCATGTACAAAGTGAAAAAGTTTTGAAAATTGTAAAGATAAAAAGTGACCATGGTGGAGAATTTGACAATTTCAACGTCATTGGTTTTTATGAAAAAATAGGGAATTAGTAATGAATTCTTAGCTCCTAAAACACCTTAACAAAATAAAGTTATGGATAGAAAGAATATAACCCTAGAGGAAATGGCAAGGACCATGCTGAATGAGAAGAAACTCCCAAGTATTTCTAGGTGGATGCCATAAGTATAGCATGTCACATCACAAATAGAGCACATATTCTATGCATTCTGAACAAAACTCCATATGAGCTCTATAAGGGAAGAAAGCTTAACATCTCTCATCTATATGTATTTAGCTGTATGTATTTTATACTCAATAATGGTATGGATAATCTAGATAAGTTTGATTCTAAAAGTGATGAAGTCGTATTTCTTGGTTATTCTAATAGAAGCAAAGCTTTTAGAATCTTTAATAAAAGAACCTTATCTGTTAAAAAGTCAATTCATGTTATATTTGTAGAAACTACAAATATTCCTCTTAATGATCTCTCACTGAAAGAAAAGGAGGAAAATCAAACTAACAATGATATTACTAATGATTAAAATAGGCAGACAAGTGATCTTCTAAGAGGTTGGAGATATAGTAAGTCACATCTTATTGATCAAGCTATTGGAGAAGTTAGTGATATAGTTAGAACAAGAGCTTCACTTAAAGAAGTATGCCATGTCAGTGTATTTCTTTCTAATACTAAGCCTTCTGACACAAAGAAGCTTTATCTAATAAATATTGGCTTATAGCAATGCACAAGTTAAACCAGTTTGAGAGGAGCTAAGTTTAGGACTTAGTACTAAGACCAAGTGATCATCTTGTAATTAGGACAAAATGAGTTTTTAGAAACAAACTTGATAAAACTGGTATTGTGGTAAGAAATAAGGTCAAGCTAGTAGCTACAAGTTATAATCAAGAAGAAGGTATTGATTATGATGAAACCTTTGCTCCTATTGCTAGGCTTGAGGATATTAAACTTTTACTTGCTTTTGAATATATTAAAAATTTTAAACTTTATCAAATGGATGTGAAAAGTGCTTTCTTGAATGGACTAGTAAATGAAGAATTTTTGTAGAGCAACCTTTAGGATTTGAGGATCTATCAATGCCAAATCATGTCTACAAATTAAAGAAAACATTGTATGGACTGAAGCAAGCACCAAGACTTGGTATGACAAGTTAAGTACTTTTCTATTAAATAATAATTTTAAAAGAGTAATGGTAGATAAAACACTTATATCAAATTGAAGGTTGTGATATCTTTATAGTTCAAATTTATGTTGATGATATTACTTTTTAAGCTACTAATGAGGTCCTTTGTGAGAAATTTGCAAAGATTATGCAAGGTGAATTCGAGAGTTTTATGATGGGAGAGCTGAGCTTCTTTCTTAGACTGCAAATCAAGCAAATGAGGGATAGGGTCATTATAAGATAAACCAAGTTGTGTACTCATGAATTGCTAAAAAGTTTGGATTCAAAATTCAAATCTAAGTAACATACCTATGAGTGCATCAATCAAGATGGATAAGAATAAAAAAAACAACAAGGAAGATCAATCAAATTTTAAGTAGATGATTGGATTACTACTCTACTTAAATGCTAACAAACTTGATACCATGTTCAGTGTCTGTATGTGTGCAAGATTTAAAGCTGATCTAAGACAACCTCATCTAAAGCTGTGGAAGGAATCTTTAAATATTTGAATGGAACTACATAGCTAGGACTTTGGTTTCTAAAAGGAGGAAAGCCTGAATTGATTACTTATTCATATGTTAATTATGGAGGATACAAGACAGATAGAAAGAGAACAAGTAGATCTTATCAGTTCTTTGGTGGCTCATTAATATCATGGTTCAGCACGAAACAAAATAACGTGTCCTTATCATCATATGAAGCTGAATACTTGTCTGCTGGAAGCTATTATGCATAAAATTTGTGGTTAAAATAGCAGTTGAATGATTTAGGAGTTAATCTCAAGCAAATTCCAATTAGATATAACAATACTAGTGCTATTAACTTAGCCAAGAATCTTGTCCAACACTTAAGAACTAAGCATATTAACATAAGACATTATTTCTTAAGTGATCATGTGCAAAAGAATGATATCATAGTAGAATTTGTGCCTACTACTGAGCAACTAGCATATATCTTCATTAAACCTCTAGTTGAAGAGCAATTTACATTCATTAGAAGGGAATTGGGAATGGTAAATCCTAATGAGTTGTAAAATTCTTAAAGTTAATTAAACTATATTTTGTATCTTTTACTAACTTAAGCTTCAGAGTTGTTTTTGTAAGGTTTGATCTATGAATCCTGACTTCTTTGGATGGATCAAGTTAAATCTTAAAGAAAGATGTTAGAAGATCATGTAAATTTGCTTAAGAGATTAGTTATTACTATTAAAGGATAATTCTTGTAAGTTCACATGCCATGTCTTGTGTAAAAATACTTGATTCTGTGATATTTTCTATATGGCTGCATTTTCAAGTGTGAAATATGCTTGCTCATTTGTGTGAAATAGCATTTTATGATATCTTCACTTCAGATTATGCTAAATCACACGTGAAGATGATAGTTCTACTTGCATGAAATAACATGTAGTCTATCATCCTTCCTAAGTTGTACTAAATCATGCTTGAAGAAGGAAGTCTCATTTATGTGAAATGTCTTCACAAAAGTACTGCATTCTGACTTGGTCATTTTACGCATGAAGGCAACTTGTGACCACACGTGATTTACTCTATTGATTGTGAAAATTTTGAACATTATCTTACCTGCCAGATTATGTGTGAAACTACCATGTCATAGATGAGAAATTACACTTAGTTTGAATAGGTGCTAAATCACACATGAAAAATTAGCCACTCATGCTCCTCTCTATCATTAGTTAAGTTCTTGAGTTTGAAAAGCTTCTATAGATCAATGAAGATGAAGTTGCCAATTTGGAAATATAGACAAGAGATGATGAAAATGCAAGCTGGAATGAAGAAGAAAGTGGACAAAAATCTAAATAAAGAAGGAATGATGATCTAGATGAAGTGTTGATGATGGAAAATGAAGAAATGAAATCTAGAAAATGGATTGAACAATACTGGATGAAAATGAATGAAGAAGAAGAGAGAAAAATTAGAAAAAATCTAAAACGTGAAGGTAAATAATGAAGATGAAATGAAAAATGAAGGATTAAGTATGTGTGGAAAATGTGAGTGGTGAGAAAAACTAAAGTGGATGGTGATAATAAAAAATAAGAAAGGTCCAATTTGAAATGAGCTAGAAAAATGGACAAAAATAAGCTAAAATGGAAATGAAAATGATGGTGAAAATGTGGCAAGGGACATGTGAACATGTGTAGGAAATGTAACTCCTCCTTAGGCTCCCAATCAGCTACTACATGTCCTCCCATTAGATCTTATCATGTCACACCCTCCCTGCCTCTTCTTCACTTAATGATGTGTCCCTCAATGCTACCTATGCTTCTTTGATTATTTATTTATTTAATTAATTATCCCCCATTAAATCTGAATAATAGTCCCACATCATCCCTCAAATAATTCTAGAATTTTACCCAACAACCCCTAAATTCTTCATCTTTATTTATTTTCTATCTTTTGAATTTCTCCAAGCATGTTGACTAGCCTTTAATCCTGATTCCAAAATTGCCCTCACAAAAATCTGAAAATAAAAAATATAAGACTAAATAAATTTAAACAAAAAATAAAAAGGAAAAAAAAAAGGAAGAGAAAAGAATTAATGCCCAAGATGTCAAATTAGGGTATGAAAGTGTTAAAACAATCATCAAATAGCATTATTAGGGTTCATAAAGTAAATATAGAAATGGCAACTTAAAACTAAGAATTAAATCCTATTATGCACAATTTGATACCAAAAACCAAGCGTTTTAACATGTAAAATATGAGATAGATCAATTCCCCCACACTTAGATTTTTCTCTCTCGGTAAAACTCTCTAAAAACCTAGAAAGAAAAAAACACAGAGATGCAATCTCTCAAGAGTAAATCCAAATCTCAAAGTGAATGCACTCAAATAAAAACTAAATCAATCTTGCAATCTTTAAAGAAAACTTCAATACATCACAAGTAAACCATTTGCAAGAATGTAATCTCAAAGAGAAACCTTAATAGATTAGTGTTTCACTCAAGCACTCGATGTATAAGGGTACAAATATCACTCAAGTGCCTTGGCAAATCATCCTACCATAAGCTTGTAATCCCTCTATCTCTCTACTATTGAGATGTAATGGTTCTCAAGAATCATATGGACATTCACAAGGATGTAATGTGCTCAATGAAAGGTAAAATTAAATTTTTCATGTGAAAGGTAGGGTTTGGCTCAAGAAAATTATCTTGGCTACAATGTAGGTATGTGCAATATACAAGACTACTCAAAACTAAACCAAAGAGATAACATAATAGGGATCATGGATGAAATGAATAAATGACCAAGAGTTCATAGATAGAGATAATAGAGATGGGATGTGAATTTATAAGTAGGAATAAGTGAATCAAATAACAAACCTATGGAAGCTTACTTATTCAAACTCTTTCTCTTTCTTTTCTTTGATCCACTTTAGATCTCTTTTCTCAAATATTTTTTTCTTTCTATAATCTCTTTTTTTTTTCTTTTACTTCTTTCTTTCTTTCTTTTTTCACATGTTTTCTCTTGCTGTTTTCTTTATTTTTATTTCATTATTTCTTTATTTTTCAAGCATAGCTTCCAACACTTGGGTACAACTCAAGAGATGTTTCTAATCATAAGAATGGAATGGGATGGTCATGTGAATGAATAGAATGGATCATAATAGATACTATCTACTAAGTCTAATTAAAAAGTAGTCAATGCACATTGAAACATACCAAATGAGATACATGCAATCTATCCAAAATAGGTCAAGTTTTTAAAATGACAAAACAAAGAAAGGATCTCTTTAGCTAAGCAAGGGATAATCAAGTAACTAAGGGTTAGTTTAAAAGGCCTTGGGCACTTTACTGATGGGCATAATCACATGCCCTACAAACTAATGCACAAATGTATCCTTAAGTAAGCGAGGCCAATAAGTTCTAGAGGATTAACAAAACTACGGAAACATAGAACTCTCAACAGTTGAAGGCCCCTTCTATATGGTTTATTCTTGCCTCTCTTAATCAATTGCACTAAAACCCAACGGTTTATTGCTTCAAACAAATTTAAACTAAAATAAAACAACATCTCAAGAGTTTCAACACTCAATGCAAAAAACTAAGATAACCTTCAAAACTCAAGATTGCGCACAAATAAAGTTTCTTTTTTTTTCAAAAAAACACCCTTTCCTCCACACTTAAACAATGCATTGTTCCCAGTGCATGCAAAATCATGATAGAAAGAATAAAAGCTAAATCTATAATGCATGTAAAACTGTAAAAAAAAAAAAGTCATTTTTTTCAAAAATACACCAAACTGCAGGGAAAAAATAAACCAAAGAAACAATAAAAACTAACCTAGGAAAAACAAGAAATATAATTTTTTTAACCTAATGAATCAAGTTACATCTCCCCCCATACTTAAACTCAAAATGATGTTCACAAATATAAACACACAAGCAAAGAAAGGGGTGTACCACATGTGTGCATAAGTGACAGCAAGCAAATCCACAAAGTGATTCCACTTGTGTGATTTGCGAACAACTAAAGCAATCAAAAAGG